>NC_134410.1:76131159-76436664 GCF_038048845.1 Mixophyes fleayi
CGGCCAGTGCTGTGTGCTTGCCCCCCAGGCTAAAGTCTGCCAGCCCTCCTTTGTATATACCTCAGAAATTATGCATTTTCTCTAGCAAAATTAAAACAAAAAACAAATTTCTTCCCCTGGTCCCAGAAATAAAGATATTTCCTTTACCAAAAATGCACACAATATAAAAAATAAGAACATTTGCAATTATATAAATAAGCGCCCTGCGCAATTTCCTTTAAATGAATTTGTACCATAAGTTATTTATAAGTGATCCAGTCACACTCCTATCCCCCTTGTCCATGCAGGCAACCAGTGTGCCATGACCTCATTATTTGGTTCCTGGTTGCGCAGTCTCTTAGGGTTAACGGGGGTGACCCGGAGGAGCCGGCTCTTCTTGCCGAGACAGTCCATCCACATTGCTGTGAGCCTTTCCTTGGATGGCCCGTCATTGCAGGGAACCGACTGGGCTTACTTTGCCACCGTTCACTTTCGCTATTCCAAATGCACCCTCTAACTGCAGTAGGAGGCGCTTACAAATGCTGCCACCACTGAACTCCTTACTGGCGTCCAATACTGGGTTTCTTCTGGGTAACTGACGCTACTAGCATACCCTGTTACTGGTGTACCTGGGCTGGTACCTCTGACCTCTTCCTATGAATCAGGGTTGCTGTGGATGGATCCCCCCTGGCCTATCACACTGGCCAGAGCTGCTGGGTAGCGGGCAGAGCAGTGGTACCAGAAATCTGGGTCCAAATCTCAGTTCAGACAGGAATGGATTAGAGTTGGGTCTAATCTGTAGTTCACAGGGGTAGACAAGATTCCAAGCAGGTCTTTGAAGCAAGTGATATTTACTTGCTCATCCTGGTTGAAGGTACCAGTGAGCAGGTCAGATGAAACAAGAAGAACAATTTTCAATACAAACAGTGATTTTTGTACAGTTTTGGACACATCCTCAGAGGTTAAGCCAGAACCCTGAAGTCTGAGCTATTTTTAGAATCAGGATGCAATTTGTTTACCCAAACATGGCTTTACATGCAATGCAAAGCTAACAATATTTACACTTATCTGTGATTTCCTGCATCTTGTTTTAGAAACAGGAAATCTAAGAGCAAGTCTAATTAAACCTTCCCGTGCCTTCAGGTGCTGGACCCTCTCACATCAAAAGGTCTAATTAACATGAAATTAACATTCAGACAGTTGCAAAATACACATTCCCAAAGAAAAGTTACAAAACCCCAAACAAGTAGTTTTCCTCCCAAAATACACAAAAGATTTTTTTGCTTATTGCTTCAAGTATACAACTCAGAAATAATGCATTTCCTCTAGCAAAGTTAAAACAAAAAAACAAATTTCTTCCCATGGTCTCATAAACAAAGATATTTCCTTTACCAAAATACACACAATATCAAAAATAAATACATTTGTAATTATATAAATAAGGGCCCTAGATGTTAAAATACTAAAGGAATACTTTGCTGGCTATCTCAACTGATTACCACAAAAAATAGGTTTTCTCCATTTATTAGCACCATGAGTAATGCAATATGTGTATTTGCTTTTTACAACACTCTTACTGGCATAAAATAGATATTGTTGCCACGCCATTACATGTGCATGTTGAGTTGCACATATCTCAATATACTTTCAAATCAAAACATCAGTATTTGTGCATCAGGTGTACAATGTGTATACTTAAACATGGCAATAGCGTATATATGAGGCTTGACAGTGTTACTAGTAAATGTGAAGTCACTTCATCCCATATAATGTAATGAAGGGTCATATACACATAAGAGAATAGAGCCTTGACAGTGTTATTATTAAATGTGAAAGCCAATCTTTACATTAATAAATGTAGTTAATTACAGACACTATCACATCTGTTGTTTATTACTGCAGTAGTCCAAATAGAAATGACAGAGGGGCAATAATTCAAAAAGATTGCCTCAATATGATCTAAAATATCTGTGATACTAACAAATGCAGTGTTATCAGCTGGAGGGGTCAAAATGAAAGCAGTCATCTAGATAGTGATGGGTTTTTTTCTCCAGAAAGAAAAATTTTATAGTTTGAGACTGTTTACATTTAATTTAACAAGCAATTACATTGATTATATAACCTTAACAATAAAAAAAATAATTGCAATAATGGATCAGATAAACATAAAAAAGCTCTCACACACTAATCCTGATATAAACAAATATATAGAGATCTATCTCCAAAAAAAAACGTTTTAGTCTTTTTAGCCTCTGCTAGGAAGTGCTGGTAAAAAGGAAAATGTATTATTACACAAGTATCATAGTATAATTGTAACAAAAGTAGATGTACTAAATGTTCAAAAGGAAGGAGCCGCACAGGTGGCATAGCTGATAGTCTATTTGTGTGTCTCAGGCAGAAGAAGCGGTTAACAATAATAGATAGGATCAGCTGTATCTCAAATAATGTAATGAGGTGAATTAGGATGTAGTTTTCAAAGAGATTGTTTCAGTCCAAACAAGCGACAAGTGTTATCACAATACTCACAGTTTTAGGAATAACTAATCCACAGTAGAAAGTGAGCAGATTGTGGAAATAAAGGCTTGTGCATTTAATGTCAATAAAGAAAAAACAGAAAACAGTGCTATAGTTGACCCCGTTCAATATTGAGATTCCAGCACAGTGAAATCTGGATAAAACTATTTTATTAATATAAACATAATAAAACATTGTATGAAAAATGAATGTTAAATAGTGAAACATAGTTTGCTGTACTTTTCATATAATGCAACATATAATGATGGCACACATGAACTGACCAAACTCATATAGTAATGATTGTTTCTCTGTGCTAAAATAATTTATCAGCACTCTTACAGTCAAGGAAAACTCAAGGAAACCTCTATGCATACAGATGGATCATCTCCTCAGATCTATCTATTCAGATAGATCTATTCAGTGCTATTCAGATCATTGAAGAGGGGAGTGGGGGGAGGATGAAAGGGGCTTCGCAAATCGCCCCGAGTGACGTAATGTCTGTTTTGGGTCTTTTCACAGTGGTAAAAAGACCCTAAGCAAGCATTACGTCACTGAGGGCGGGGCCAAAAAGTAATGACTCGCTAAGCCCCACCCCCTCCACCCATACACCCCTCCATGCCGGCTCTGAAGTTTGCGGGAAAATGCTAGCTTTCCCGGGATTCCAGGAGATCTCCCCGGAATTCAGGAGTCTCCCGGATATTCCAGGAGAGTTGGCATGTATGATCTATTCACAGAAGATCTGTGGTGTGATATTACTAAAGGTGTCAGCAGTGTTAAGTAAATGTGAAGCCACAAAGCTTTTAAACTTAAAAAGGTTGCTGTTTATTGAACTGGGTAAGAAGAACAAATTATATGCGTACCCACAGCGATGATATTTTATAGTACAGCAGGCAATCAGGCAACAACTGTATTATGTAGGTATACAGTTGTATGCGTAGTCTTGTAAAAACGTATACAGTATATATACAGCTGCAGGCTCTTCGTAAAAAAGCTCTCACACACTAATTCTGATACTAAATATATAGGGGGGTATTCAATTGTTCCTCCGGGCTCCGCCGGAACGAGCGTTAAAACTATTACCGTTTATACGGTAATATTGCGCATAATTACCGTTCATACGGTAATTTACTCGCTCAATGTCAGCTCGCTGCTCAGGGAGCTGCGAGCTGAAATTGAGCGAGTAATTACTGTATAAACGGTAATAGTTTTAACGCGCTCGTTCCGGCGGCACCCGGAGGAACAATTGAATACCCCCCATAGAGATCTATCTCCAAAAAAAAAACAACATTTTAGTCTTTTTAGCCTCTGCTAGGAAGTGCTGGAGGAGTGTGATTTTGTGTAATAGAAATCAAAATTTTTTTATGCCAGCAGCCATTTCTGTGTTAGCATTGCATTAAAGTCACATTTATATCTTTGCACGTTATTCATTAGCAAGAAATGCAGCTTCTTAAGAAATGTATATATGGCCTTAAAGAATAGCTGACTTGACACAGATAACAGTCACATCACCTTCTTCTTGGGTGGACAATACTGTAAGGCTTTTGAGTGAGAGATAACCACAGAACATTGCAGGGCATAGCTTGCAGATATATGTAACTTGTACAACCAGAGTACTATAAGTATATGGAACCTGTGACAATCAACAGAGAAGCTTTGGAATACAGAACTTGTTGTCTGTGTCACTTTCTCTCCAGCTGATTGACCGCTCCCAGGTATACTTGATGCAACACAGGTGAACACTTGACTGGTCAAAACTCTGAGAGTCTCAGATCCAACAGTATGATGCACGTCCGTGCAGTAACCTATTATGTGGTCAGGCTCTCCTATACTATATACTGGGAGTCTCCGGGTCACTTTACAGCTACTTTGAGTGCTTTTATATTTACACGGACATGCAGCTATACTTACTGCATCCATACATGTCTGTGCTCAGTCTGACTGGAAGTGTCAGCGCAAAGCCGAACTTTCAGTTTTCATCATTGGGGCATGCGCAGTAGCGCATTCAGGACGAAGACGTCCTGCCCCACTTCCGGTCCACTTGACCACTGGGGAAAACTGCGGCAAAGGAGGCAGAGTGTAGGGCTTGTAACGATACTGGTGGTATTACCTGAAGCCCAATAGCCGAGTAGATACCCAGCGAGTAGTCAGAAGTTTGCCAATTCAGTACACAAGCGGGTAGTCAGATGTTTGCCGGGTTGGTACACCAGCAGGTAGTCCCAAATGCAAGGAATTGTAGCAAGTAGCAGGACCTGAGCAAGCAGAAAACTCAAGCACATGTCTTATCCTGGAACTGCCTATTGTAGGCTCAAACAGGAAACAGGATCCAAGATGGTTTCTCCTTGATGCCATTCTAGCCATCTTGGATAGGGCAAGTTACAAATACAGAGACCTCTAGTGGACTAAGGTTCAAATATCAGAGTAATTCCTTACAGGGCTCCTATATTTCAACAGTATTTCGATATGAAATTTGAGATGTATGGTGGCGGTGTTGAGGGCTTTGTAGGTACGGGTGAGTAATTTGAATTGGATTCTGAAGGGCACAGGAAGCCAGTGTAGGGATTTTCAAAGTAGAGCAGCAGATGTGGAGCAGTGAGACAGGAAGATCAGTCTTGCAGCAGCATTTAGGATGGATTGAAGTGTGCATATATGGGTGTTGGGAATACCAGATAGCAGAGAGTTGCAGTAGTCAAGACAAGAGAAGATGAGAGAATTGATAAGTGTTTTGGTAGCATGTTGAGTAAGAAAAGGGTGTATTCTGGCAATGTTTTTTAGGTGGAATCAACAGTATTTGGAGAGAGTCTGGATGTGAGGAATTAAGCAGAGGGCGGAATCAAGTGTGACACCAAGGCAGCGGTCTTGGGAGCCTGAGGAAATTGTGGTGTTATTAACAGTGAGGGGAGGTGGTGATTCTGGCAGAAGGGAAGATAATAAGCTCTGTTTTTTGATAATGCAGCACAGGAGAGGCAATGGGAAAATATCATGGTCAGGGAATACAAATGATAGCCAAAAACCACTGCATTGTTTACACTATTAGAGATACAAACTCTGGCATCCTAGAGGTGCACAGAGTAATTTTAATTACTGTTCTATTATGCTATTAGGGGATGGGGTGTAGGCACAAGTGATCATAGGACCATATCTATTTTTGGACAATGTGTACATCCACCATGGAGCCCAGGGGCAGTCTTTGGCAAGGAGAAGATCCAACAATGCCACAAAGAAGAACAAGACATGTGTGCCAGACCCTGGTACTTTCTGCGCATGACTATGCCCAGATATTGCACAATTCTAACCTTGGCACTCCCTGTACATATAATTTTTTCTCAGAGGTTCTAAATATCCCTATTCTGGGATTATTAATTCTGCTAATTATTTCCATCTCTGGGAAGGAACAGGACAGTACTTGGTAGGAGTCATTGGTTGTGTGAGTGGAAAGCCATACTTTGCCATAATATCAGTTCATATGGGATCTTAAGGTAAACTGGTAATTTACTGTGGCTATGCTTAAGGGTCTGCATAGGTAAATAAAACTCATTAATCACTGTTATGTTACACCCAAGATTTGAGGAATGGATCCCTTTTTTTTACATGACATCCCTTTTCTCATTTACATGATATAAATAGGGGTGTGCATCGGCCACTTTTAGGGTTTTGGGTTTTGGGTTCTGGTTAGCTTGAGGTTTTGGATTCTGATTTGTTTTGCCAAAACACCCGACGAAAGGTTTTGGTTCTGATTTAGGGTTTTAGGTTCTGATTTATTTTTAAAAAAGCATAAAAAGTGCTACAATTAGAGATGAGCGGGCTCGGATATCTGAAATCCGAGCCCACCCGAACGTTGTCGATCCGAGCCGGATCCGAGACAGATCCGGATATTCCCGCCAATTTCAAAACTGAAACCGAGGCTCTGAGTCATAATCCCGCTGTCGGATCTCGTGATACTCGGATCCTATAAATTCCCCGCTAGTCGCCGCCATCTTCACTCAGGCATTGATCAGGGTAGAGGGAGGGTGTGTTAGGTGGTCCTCTGTCCTGCTATATCTCGTGCTGTGCTGGGGAAACAGCACAGCACAGCACAGCACAATTTTTTTTAAAAAAGTTATAAAAAAAAATATCCAAAAACAATCCTGCAGTATAAGTCCATTGGTACTGCAATATCACAAATTTCACTGATTCTGCAGAATAGACTGGGAATTAGTGGAAATGATTGGTATTGAATGTTATTGAGGTTAATAATAGCATAGGAGTGAAAATAAACCATAAAACTTGTTTTTAACACTTTTTATGTTTTTTTTCAAAATAAATCCAAATCCAAAACCTTAAATCCAAACCTAAACCTTTCGTCAAGTGTTTTGCGAAACAAATCCGAACCCAAAACCTGAAGCAAATCCGAATCCAAAACACAAAACACGAGACACCAAAAGTGGCCGGTGCACATCCCTAGCTACAATCCATTTTTTTGGTTTTTTTTCACTCCTACGCTATTATTAACCTCAATGACATTCAATAACAATCATTTCCACTAATTTCCAGTCTATTCTGAACACCTCACACCTCACAATATTGTTTTTAGGCCAAAAGGTTGCACCAAGGTAGCTGGATGACTAAGCCAAGCGCCACAAGTGGGCGGCACAAACACGTGCCCCATCGTAGGTGGCTGTGTAGGCTTGAATGGCCTTTTGCTGCTCCTCCATCCTCTGCAGCATCTAGAGGGTGGAGTTCAAGCGCGTCACTACCTCTTGTTTTAGTTGATGGCAGGGCAGGTTCATGCTATTTTGATGTAGCAGGAACAGTGAACGTAGTTTAATATCTGATACTAATATTTCTGCACTGCAGGAACATTGAACGTACTTTAATATCGGATACTAATATTTCTGCACTGCAGGAACAGTGAACGTACTTTAATATCTGATACTAATATTTCTGCACTGCAGGAACAGTGAAAGTAGTTTAATATCTGATACTAAAATTTCTGCACTGCAGGAACAGTGAACGTAGTTTAATATCTGATACTAATATTTCTGGACTGCCTATTGAAGTGGAATCTCCAAGGGATTTGGTACCGGGGACACAATGCCTCCATCAACTGTCTAAATTCCACTGCACAGATGGCGGACGCCGGACGCACGTCTAACACCAACATAGCTGTGCCGGTGACATGGCCTGCAGGACTATCTCTGATGGAGATAGAACTAGGCCCCAAAGAGCAAATAATGCCAAAAAAAGAGTTGCAAGATGGAATTGTCCTTGGGCCCCCCCACCCACCCTGATGTTGTTGAAATAGGACATGCGCACTTTAACAAACCAATCATTTCAGCGCAAGGGCCTATCAAACTGTGGCTGAAATGATTGGTTTGTTTGGACCCCCACAAAACGAGCTGGCAAAGAAAAAAAAGAGGTGCAAGATGGAATTGTCCTTGGGCCCTCCCACCCACCCTTCTGTTGTTGAAATAGGACATGCACACTTTAACAAACCAATCATTTCAGCGACAGGGCCTGCAAAACTGTGGCTGAAATGATTGGTTTGTTTGGGCCCCCACACAAAAAAAGTTATTCATCTCTCCCTGTACAAACTAAACTGGCTCTACTGAGGCAAGATGTCGTCCTCATTCTCATCCTCTGATTCCTGGCCCCCTTCAGTGTGTACTTCCTCATCCTCACACATTATCAATTTGTCCCCGCTGGACTCCACAACCACAGGTCCTTCTGTATTATCTGGAGGCCAGTGCTGTATTTGATTGAGGAATTGATAATTCATTTTTATGAACATCATTATTTCAACATTCTGAGGAAGCAACCTCCTTTGCCGCTCACTTACCAGGTTCCCCGCTGCACTAAAAACTCTTTCCGAGTACACACTGGAAGGGGAACAACTCAGGTAAAATAGAGCCAGTTTGTACAGGGGCTTCCAAACTGGCTTTTTTTCCTGCCAGTAAGAATAAGGACTGTCTGACATGTCTACTTGGATGGTGTCAGCAAAGTAATCATCCACAATTTTTTCAATTGTGACAGCATCCAATGCAGCGACAGTAGACATGTCTGCAATGGTTGGCAGGTCCTTCAATCCGGACCAGATGTTCTCAGCATCCCCGCCAGCGGGTCTTTTAGGAAAACTGAGCTTTTTCCTCGCAGCCACAGGTGTTGAAGAAAATGAAGGAGGAGCTGTTGGCATGTCACGGTCCTCCTCAGAGGACAATCTCCTGACCAGCAGGTCTTTGCACCGCTGTAGACTTGTCCGTCGGAAACAGAGACACAACATACGCTTTAAACCGAGGATCCAGCACGGTGGCCAAAATGTATTCCTCTGACTATAAAAGAGTGATCACCCTGGGATCCTAGCAAAGCGTACGAAGGGCTTCATCCACAAGAGCTACATGCTTTGTTGAATCGCAATATTTTACCAGCTCCTCCCTCACTTACTCCAGCTGCTTCTGCAACAGCCTGATCAGGGGAATCACCTGACTCAAGCTTGCAGTGTCGGAACTGACTTCTCGTGTGGCAAGTTCAAACGGCTGCAAAACCTTGCACAACACGGAAATCAGTCTCCACTGCGCTTGACTCAGGCGCATCCCCACTCCTTTTCCTATGTCGTAGGTGGCTGTGTAGGCCTGAATGGCCTTTTGCTGCTTCTCCATCCTCTGCAGCATATAGAGGGTGGAGTTCCAGCGCGTCACAACCTCTTGTTTGAGGTGATGGCAGGGCAGGTTCAGACTTTTTTGATGTTGCTCGAGTCTGCGGTAGGCACTGGCAGAATGCCGAAAGTGTCCAGCAATTTTGCGGGCCACCGCAAGCATCTCCTGCACACCCCTGTCACTCTTCAGGTAATGCTGCACCACCAAATTAACGGTGTGGGCAAAACATGGGACGTGCTGGAAATTGCCCATATGTAATGCCCGCACAATGTTACTGGCACTGTCTGACACCACAAATCCCCAGGAGAGTATAAGTGGGGTAAACCACTGAGAGATTATTTCCCTCAGTTTTACTAAGAGGTTATCAGCGTTGTACCTCTTATTAAAACTAGTGATACACAACGTTGCCTGCCTTGGAACGAGCAGCCATTGTCGAGATGCTGCTACTGATGCAGCTGCTGCTATTGATGCGGAAGGCGATGCACCTACCCAGTGGGCTGTCACAGTCATGTAGTCCTTCGTTTGCCCTGAACCACTTGTGCACATGTCGGTGGTTAGGTGGGCAGTGGGTACAACCACATTTTTCAGAGCACTGAGGACACTTGTTCGTTGTTCTCTGTACATCCCGGGTATCGCCTGCCTAGTGAAGTGGAATCTAGACGGGATTTGGTACCAGGGACACAATACCTCCATCAACCGTCTAAATCCCACTCCACTGATGGCGTACACCGGACGCACGTCTAACACCAACATAGCTTTTACAGCCGCATTTATCCGCTTTGCAATAGGGTGACTACTGTCGTACTTTGTGCTCATGGCAAACGACTGTTGGACGGTCAACTGTTTGGTGAAAGACGTAGCGTTCTTACGACTTCCCCTCTGGGAAGATGACCGACTACCAGCAGCAACAGCAGCAGCGGCAGTAGTAGGTGTACCGCTGCAGGATTCCTCTGATGAATCCCGGATTGAAGAGGACTCAGTCATGCTTGTGACATGGCCTGCAGGACTACATCTGATGGAGACCGTGGAGGAAGTTGACGAGGAGGGTGTTATTGGTGTTATTGTATCCAACCAAGGGATTTAGGTGTCCCTGGACTGCTGACGGTCCTAGCCACAGTTCCTGAACTAAACACAGAATTATGAAGGTTCTTCAGGTGACGTACAAGGGAGGATGTCCTAGGTGGCCAAGATCCTTACCCCTGCTTATTTGAGCTTTACATAAGCTACATATGGCCATATATTTGTTGTCCGGATTGGGATAAAAATAATTCCAGACCGAAAAGGTGGATTTTTTGGTCTTCTGACCAGGCATGACGATGGGCTATTTCATCCCATGGACAACAACTGTTTCCCCCCCTGGTGCCTAATTTAAGATAACCACATCAGCATCCTACTCGTCAAGTTCCTCCTCAGCGCCAGCTACATCAATATCCTCTTCCCGGTGTACAACATTGACACCTTGATTATCCAAATCTGGATCTACACTGTGGGTGATCCTTCCAGCATATGCAGTGGGCGTGCTGCAAATGGTGGAAGGAGCCACCTCTTCCCGTACAGTGATGGGAAGGTCAGGCTTCGCAACCATCCAACACCCTAGGACTCGCCTTGGGGATTTGTGAGGGCATCTGTTTAGAAGGCAGAGTTGTTTGCTGTGTTGTTGATGACAGCTTTACTCTCTTAATTTTTTTTGAGGTGGGGGGAGGAGGGCTTAGATCGTTGGGTGAAGCTGAACCACTAGTCATGAACACGGGCCAGGGCTAAGCCGTTCCTTGCCACTCCGTGTCGTAAATGGCATATTGGCAAGTTTACGTTTCTCCTCAGATGTTTTCAATTTTCTTTTTTTGCTTATTTTAGTGAACTTTGGCTTTTTGGATTTTACATGCCCTCTACTAGGAGATTGGGAATCGCCCTTGGCAGACGACGTTGATGGCATTTCATCGTCTATGTCATGACTAGTGGCAGCAGCTTCAGCATTAGGAGGAAGTGGGTCTTGATCTTTCCCTACTTTATCCTCCAAATTTTTGTACTCCATTATATGCTGCACAAGAGAGCGTACCCCTAAACCACACACACTTTGGGACTGCAGGAACAGTGAACGTAGCAATATAGATTGCAGTTCCTATTTTTTGGGACTGCTGAAACAGTGAACGTAGTAATAAAGATTTCAGTACCTATTCTTTGGGACTGCAGAAACAGTGAACGTAGTAATATAGATTGCAGTACCTATTGTGGCAAGAGCCCGCTACTGCAGAAGCACGCGCGTACAACTTCTTCCTTTTTATAGTTCTTTCTTGTCAGGATGGTAATAATGTTTTGACACCGTATACTTGCACAGCAATAATGGAGACCCTCAACGCTTACTATACATAGTCCAGCTCTCTATCCAGATCAGCCAGCTAGCCCAGCGTTGATCTCCCTGAACAATGAAACAAGCAGGGTTTTATACCTGACACTCCTCCCACAGGCCTAGCTTGATGGACAGGTGACACACCCACCTTCTCTTTAAAAGGAAACACCCATCCCTGACTCTGTTTAGACTATCAGACCCACCCTGTCTGTTTGCTGAGAGGAAGCAGCTTTTAAATCATGTAAGTAAACCAATTTTAAACTACACATATGTTTTTACCTGGTTTAATCTCCACCTAGGTACATAACTATGCCAATGTTTTACTCTACTTCCCTGCTTTCTCTGCATATTGCCAGCTATATGCCTCCTTTTGTTACACTATTCTTTGGGACTGCAGAAACAGTGAACATAGTAATATAGATTGCAGTTCCTATTTTTTGGACTGCAGAAACAGTGAACGTATTAATATAGATTGCAGTTCCTATTTTTTGGGACTGCAGAAACAGTGTTCGTAGTAATATAGATTGCAGTTCCTATTTTTTGGGACTGCAGAAACAGTGAACGTAGTAATATAGATTGCAGTTCCTATTTTTTGGGACTGCAGAAACAGTGAACGTAGTAATATAGATTGCAGTTGCTATTTTTTGGGACTGCAGAAACAGTGAACGTAGTAATATAGATTGCAGTTCCTATTTGTTGGGACTGCTGAAACAGTGAATGTAGTAATATAGATTGCAATACCTATTCTTTGGGACTGTAGAAACAGTGAACGTAGTAATATAGATTGCAGTTCCTATTTTTTGGACTGCAGAAACAGTGAACGTAGTAATATAGATTGCAGTTCCTATTTTTTGGACTGCAGAAACAGTGAACGTAGTAATTTAGATTGCAGTACCTATTTTTTGGGACTGCTGAAAAAGTGAACGTAGTAATATAGATTGCAGTACTGCAAGAACAGTGAACGTAGGTATTGCAGTACTAATATTTCAGGATTGCAATAATATATTTCTCTAGAATTCTTTTATACTTTTTAAATTATTTTTTCATATTTTTTTTTTATTGTTTTTTTTAGGAGTTTTTAATAATTATAAAATTACTATGGACTTAGCACAACAAAGCACAGGACTAAAGCACCACTGGACTCAGCAGGACAGACACTGACCAAAGCACCACTGGACTCAGCAGGACAGAGCACAGGACAAAAGCACCACTGGACTCAGCAGGACAGAGCACAGGACAAAAGCACCACTGGACTCAGCAAGGACAGAGCACTGGACACAAGCATAACGCACCACTGGACTCAGCAAGGACAGAGCACTGGACACAAGCATAAAGCACCACTGGACTGATCACGCAGGAGCACCACTACCCTACAACCTCCTTCTTCCCTGATGTCAGGCGAAATGAAGATGGTGGCTGCAACATGAGAATTTATGACATCCGAGTCTCGCGAGATCCGACGCGAGACTTGGATGTCATAGCCTCGTTTCGGATCTTTTTGCCGGGCGGAAATACCCGAACAGTGCTTGGATCCCGTCAGATCCGCACTGTTCGGGTGGGCCCGGATTAGCGGAATCCGAGCCCGCTCATCCTTAGATATAAATCATGCCTTGAAAAAGCTTTTTGCAGCGAAACATATACTTTGAAATTAATAGGTGATCATCATGATTTCTATCATGTGAATTAGATAATGCAGTATTAAAATGTGGCATTTGTCCGTGAGGGATAGATACTGATGGACACCTGTAACTTCGTATAACGCATGCTTATACATCTATAGATAAATATGTTTAAACACAGGATTACCTCATTGTATCAGACTATCAGAAATTGCTTCTAGTGTTACTAAAAGTTTACACAAAATCTGTTACTTAGTAAACAAAATGTTTGGAGAAGCTCTCTGATACAATATGAGGTGGATTACAATAACAGATTCGTAAGAGGCAATCTGGTATTTGAGAAACAGATGATTACTATCACAGTGGCGCATGCAGGGGGGGTTTCTGAGTCTCTAGAACCCCCCCCCCCCCTGCGCTAACAAAGTGGCCACTGTCCTATACAGCAGCCGCGCCGCTGTCAAAGAAGCGGTGTATACAGCACCGCTGCAGACGCTTCTTAGACAGCGCCGTGGCTGCTGTTTAGGACAGCGCTGGTGAAACGGAGCAGCTCTCTCTCGTGTTTTTTTTTGGGGGGGGGTTTGGGTCGGCGGGGAGAAACCCCCCCCCCCCCGACAATCCTCCGTGCGCCCCTGTATCAGTTTCTTCATACTGTACCATATTATTTCAAAATACATGGAGACTGTAGTAAACATGTAAAACTCTCTTCTCACATTTTCTTCTTAGAAAAACTTAATAATACAGGCAAATTTTTACAAATATGTATGAATAAGAGGAGATTACAAATTTCAAACAGTTCACTGTGTAACATCAATAACCCATATATTATATTTGGAATAGTCACTAAATCCACATCATCACCTTTACCTGAATTGCTTACACTTGTGAGGACAAATGATGACTAATAATATTAAGTGATAAAATAATATCACCTGGGCACTCAGGCTCTGATTTGTTAAGGAGTGTAATACTGACATATCTTGTGTAAAATCGCATTGCGCAATGCCTAGGACTGGAGCATAAGCCAGAGAATGCAGCAATGTCTAATTTATCTTTGAGTACAAAGGACACTTACTACAGCCTACAATTTCATGGGAGTAACAGGTGGATGGGCGTGTGCATGTAGTCAATGTACATTAAATGTGTACCAAGCTCAAGCACATGCAGCAGTGTCCGATTTAAGCTTAGAGCATTTCAAACGTACGTGTTTTTCTGTCGTATCTCTTGCACCGGCTACAGGTCTGGTGTAAGTGACGTTTACTAGTGATGGCGGCTGTGTATGCATGCTATAACATGTGTTTGCAATCAAGAGCAACTGTAAAATGCATTTTATGTACAGAAGACATTGAGAACATCTTGATACATGTATTGTAAGGGGGGAAATGTAAAAAAAATGTTTTTAATGTTTTGTTACACAACAACAAGTGACTTTAATGGAATATTTTTTTTTTTTTTCTGTGTGGGTTCTTTTGGGACTTTATATTCCATAGATGTATTGGATGTAACCTGTAGTGTATTGCATTGCTAGAGCAGAGTGGTCCTGGACCCGTATTCATCAACAAATTTATCTGTATATCCACTTCTTGTTGAATATGGATGTGCGTATGTCTGTTGTAAGCAGAGCCGTAACTTAGAATTCTAACGCCCGGGGCGAGAAAGACAAATGCCGCCCCCCTAGCCATCAATTTTAACCAAATTAACCTAAAATATTCCTAAATTGCGCCCCCCTTCAGCGTTTCCTCCTGGGCGGTCGCCCCTGGCGCACAGCCCTAGTACGGCCCTGGTTGTAAGTACTTTTTTTAAAAAAAAAACACACATTACATTATCTTTGCATTTGTTAATTGAGTAAGCCCTCAATGTACAATTCTTTAAAATCACTTACACTTTTAATATTTGATCAATTTTGCTAACTATTTTACTTATTTTGGTATGCGCTATTACGATAGCAATTTTTAATCAGTTTATAATAAAGAAGTGTTTTTAATATAAAAGAGATTCATAATGGATCTCAGTTATATTTGTTATAATTATATTGAGTTTATTTGTGCACTACATATTAGCTCTTGGTTCTACAGTCACCTGGTTAAGGAATTTTTCATACCCAAGGCAATGGCAACTAATAGAATACATAATGTTATGCCTCTTATAGGTGACCACATTTATTATCAGTGTTAATTGCGGTATTAGCAACATTTTACCAATTATTTTTGTGTCGCAGATAGAAGATGGCGTTCTAGGTGATAATCAAAAACTAGTAGACATTATATACAGTATGCTGAAAGGCATTTAAACTGACAACCATGTAAAAATTGTCAATAAAAAAGACAAACATAATTGCAACAGTCCGTTCTTTTGTATTGCCGACAAATGCTTACACATTGTCTTCAGTCATTTATAAAGCAAAAAAAAGGAAATGTGTCACAGAACAAATTCTGTCACTAAGTTTGCTTAGTATCATTAGTACATTTATTACCATGAGGTTGTATACAGTTACCAAAACTGACCTCCAATGAAATAAATATTTTTTCAACGCCCAACAATATGATCCAAGCACTTTAAAGTGCATGGTTCTTTACGATTCTTCTCCGACCTAAACATCTAAATCCTAAAAGATTAAAGATTTGTCACAGCTAATGAAATATCATTTATAGAGGTTGTTATGCACGTTTTGTCGCTATACAATAACGATTGTCGAATCTCGATTTGTGTTTCCAAAGCACAAATATTTATTCTCAAAAAGTAGCAGAATAATTCAAGCGAAATAATAGTAAGTACAGCCGTTACTTATCGCAGGCGCTCTGGATCCAGTGAACAATCATTCAGGTCTGAAGTCTGTGGTCAATGTGACTGAACACTAGATGAGAGCTACTGCTTATATGCAAACAGAAATACAGTTAAACAATGGAGATGGTATGGCTTGCTTCTATTGGTCCAGGCTTCAGGAAGGTCCAGGGGGTTGCAGATCATAGGCTGGTTCAATCTAAGGAATCCAAAGGTGGGGGTCATCTCTCCAGGGGATGAGCTCTGTTCTTCCCGCCAAAACTCCAATTACAGCCAGTCCATTAGCATTTTACAGTCAGTATCATATTAAAGGTTTATTCCCTAACATCATTAACTAGAGCATGCAATGTGCGATCTCTTTGCCGAGTGCACCGGACAGCTGCTGATGTAAAGGGGATTAATATGATATCAGACATGACACCTTTCCTTTAACCTGAACTATATGTATCACTAATATGCATATACCGTATTTGCCGGCGTATAAGACGACTTTTTGGACCTGAAAAACATGCCTCCAAGTGGGGGGGTCGTCTTATACGCCGGGTGCCAAACTCAGGGGTCTCAGGGGTGCCGCGGGCCAGCCATAAAAAAAAACAAAACAGAAACACTTGCCAATTGCGCGGTGCCGGGACCCAGCATCCTCCTCTCTCACGCAGCCTGTCATCAGTGACAGGCTGCGTGAGAGAGGAGGATGCTGGGTCCCGGCGCCGCGCGGATTGGTAAGTGTTTCTGTTTTTTTTTTTTATGGCTGGGGCGCGGCAGAGGGGGCAAAGTGAGAGAGGGAGAGAGGGACAGATGAGAGTGACAGGAGGGGGACAGAGGAGAGTGACAGCAGAAGAAGGTAAGTGTTATTAGTATGTGTTATGTTATGTTTGTTTTATGTTATGTCATGTCAATGCAGAGTGTGTGATCAGCATATATGAGTGTGTGTGTGTGATCAGCATATATGAGTGTGTGTGTGTGTGTGTGTGTGGGGGCCAGTGACTTCATGCAGTGTGTGTGTGGGGGCCAGTGACTTAATGCAGTGTGTGTGGGGGCCAGTGACTTCATGCAGTGTGTGTGTGGGGGCCAGTGACTTAATGCAGTGTGTGTGGGGGCCAGTGACTTCATGCAGTGTGTGTGTGGGGGCGAGTGACTTAATGCAGTGTGTGTGGGGGCCTGTGACTTCATGCAGTGTGTGTGTGGGGGCCAGTGACTTAATGCAGTGTGTGTGGGCGCCAGTGACTTAATGCAGTGTGTGTGTGGGGGCCAGTGACTAAATGCAGTGTGTGTGGGGGCCAGTGACTTCATGCAGTGTGTGTGTGGGGGCCAGTGATTTAATACAGCGTGTGTGGGGGCCAGTGATTTAATACAGTGTGTGTGGGGGCCAGTGATTTAATACTGTGTGTGTGTGGAAGGTGTGCGGAAGAGGGGGTAGTCTTATACGGCGAGTATATAACAAACTCTATCATTTTGAGTGGAAATGTTGGGGGTCGTCTTATACGCCCAGTCGTCTTATACGCCGGCAAATACGGTAACATAATTTTACGCATAAACATTACTATATTTCGACATAAATAACTATGTGTTGCAACTACGATTAATGTGTACTAATTACAAATATGTGTGTTGGTGTGAATATATACAAAAGTGTTAAAACTGTTATTGCCACGTGTTACGGCTGGATACGCCCTTCCACGCCGTAGCGTGCTCTACGCATAATTTTAGACAAAGACAACCAAGTTTGCTCGATATTAATTGAAATTACTCTATCCAATTTGCTGACTTTGACAAGGTTTTATTCAATGACATAAAATATCCACAAAGCCAAAGACTAAGGTTGTTCCATTTAAGACCATCGGCAGATCACCTATTAGCTTTGGGCTTGTGTCTGCTGAAAACATACCTTTTCTCTTACAAGCCTATATGAGAAATTAAGAAGCTGCTGACGGACTGTGAGGATCGGCATGTCTTCTTCATTCATATGGATATATCCCAAGAGTCTTGTGCAACTGTGTGGATGCCGAAAGTGCGGTGAAAGTGAAGCAGGACTACTGCCTTGCAAGCAGCAATAGGGGAGAAGACACCGCAGCACACAATCAATTCTGGAGTGGATTGTCCAGGATTGGTTACAAATTGACAGTGCAGTGTTGCCTTTGTATCCCATTTAGTGACTTGCATTCCAATTTTTTATGGTGTAACACTGTATTCAATCATTGAAGAGATATACATTTCTGCCTGTTTTGTTACTGTTACATCTGACTGCAGTATGACTGCTGAACTCTTGCTAAGAATGCTGTAATTGTTATTGGCATTTTATCCATATACTCTAATAGTGTTCCTTTCCACTGTTAAAATCTATTTTTTTTATAAACCTGTATATCAGAAAATATTACTGGATATTTGACTTGATAATTTTGTTCCCATGTAGGGGCACTGGTTGCTTTCAGGACCAGATGGACAGCTGCCAGTGCAAAGCAGGTAAATATTAACCTGGTATCCTCACAGTGGCTCATTTTGTGCCTTCAAAATATTTACCTTCAGGACCTAGCCCAACCCCACCTAGTCAAATTATGTATTTCCATGTTTCCCCAAGTAAAGCCACTTTTAGAAACATGAAGAATACATTGTAGAGAAGATCTTTGACTCTTGTTTAATTCATGGGCACCATCAGTACCTTGTTAAGTGGAAGGGGTGTGGATTGGATGAATGTTCATAGGAACATCAAGCACTCGAAAGAAAGAAAAATGCAGAAGGACTGCACAGGTGTTTGGTTAATGGTGCTAAAACCACTGCCTGAGGTTTTTAGTACTCTTGGATATATACCATAGGGACTGTTGCTGAGTCACTTATAAATAACTTATTTGTGGCTGGATCATGTGGAAATAATTTATTGTAGAAATATATTTCAATTAGTGGTGCAGGCACGAGAAGTACATAGTTGCAAATGCCCTTACCATGTTACATTGGGATGTGTTTTGTATGGAAATGTTTGGTGTTTTGTAACTTTGCTAGAGGAAATATCCAATTAGGCATATGTCTAGAGGGAGTTTGTTTTACTGATAGCAGAAAATGCTAAGTAAGATTATTCAATGTTAGTGACAATACTTAAATACACAACAGGGATTTGTTACCTGTGTGCAGGTCTTGTTAGATAGAAAACCTAGCAATGTAGACAGCACATGATGTAGGATATCACAGATAAGAGTAAATTTAGTTAAGTATAAATTGCATTTAAATCCATGTTTGGGGAAACATATTGCATCCTAGTAAAAATAACTCAGACTTCTTGGGGCCAGCTAAAGAGCTCAGCAGGTTTGGCTTACCCCTTTGTCCAAAACTGTATAAAACAGCACAGGTTTGTACTGAAATGTATCATTATTTTTTTTTTCTTCTGACCTTGATCACTGGTACCTTCAACCAGTGTGAACTGTCCTTGTTAGGACTACTAGAGATAAATAAACATCACTTGCTTCAAAGACCTGCTTGACAACTTCTTCCATGCTGAATGTCCTGTGATCTACAGATTAGACCCAAAATCTAATCCGTTTCCGGCTGTTCTGAGGTTTGTTCCCAGTTTTCCAGTACCACCGCTCTGCCCACTACCCAACAGCTGTGGCCAGTGTGATAGGCCAGGTGGGATCCATCCACATCAACTCTGAACTATAGGAAGAGGTCAGGGGTACCAGCCCAGGTACACCAGCAATGGGGTACACTACCATCGTCAGTTACCCAGAAGGAACGCGGTTCTGGATGCCGTTAATGAGTCCAGTGGTGGCAGCAGCTTAAGCCCATCCTACTGCTGTTAGAGGGCGCATTTGGGATCAATAAAGGGAACGTTGACAAAGTAAGCCCAGCAACAGACAGGGTGGCATAGGCAGTCCATTGTGTCACATGGACCAATTGGCTCATCTACTTTTAATTTTGAGAGTTCAAATAATACCCCTGTAGTAAATGCAGTATATGGACAAAATCATGTAGCCACACCTGTTAATTATTTAATTGAAGTGTTTCAATCAGACCAGCTGCCAGAGTTTTATATAGTCAAGCACCTAGCTATGCAGTCTCCATATGCAAATATTTGTGATACAAAATGGGTTATTCTGAAGAGCTCAGTGAATTCAAGCGTGGTACTGTGATAGGATGCCACCATTGCAATAAGATGGTTTGTAAAATTTCATCCCTGCTGGATATTCCACGTTCAATGGTAAGTGATATTATTTGAAAGTGGAAGTGTTTAGGAACAACAGCAACTCAGCCATGAAATGGAAGACCACGTAAAATCACAGAGCGGGGTTAACGGCTGCTAAGGTGCATGGTGCGTAAAAGTCGCTAATGCTCTGCTGATTCCATAGCTGAAGAGTTCCGAAATTCCACTGGCATTATTGTAATAACAAAAACGGTGTAGCTGGAGCATAATGGAATGGGTTTCCATGGCTGTGCAGCTGCATGCAAGCTTCACATAACCAAGACCAATGCCAAACGTCAGATGGAGTAGTGCAAAGCACAACCGACACCGGACTGTGGAGCAGTAGAAACGTGTTCTGTGGAGTGACGAATCACGCATCTCTGTTTGACAGTCAGATGGGCGAGTCTGGGTTTGACGGATGTCAGGAGAACGTTACCTGCCTGACTGCATTAGGACAACTGTGAAGTTTGATTGAGGAGGGATGATGGTAATGGGCTGTTTTTCAGGGTTTGGGCAAGGCCCCTTATCTCCAGTGAAGGGCAATCTTAATGCTTCAGCATACCAAGTCATTTTGGACAATGCTATGCTTCCAACTTTGTGGCAACAGTTTGGATAAGGCCCTTTTGTATTCCAACCTGACTGTGCCCCAGTGCACAAAGCAAGGGCTACAAAGACATTGTTTGGTGTGATAGAACTTGACTGTCCCACACAGAGCCCTGACCTCAACTCCATTGAATACCTTTGGGATGAACTGGAACATTGATTGCGAGCCAGGCCTTCTCATCCAACATCAGTGCCCTACAGAATGAATGGGCACAAATTCCCACAGAAACACTCCAACATCTTGTGGAAAGCCTCCCAAGAAGAGTGAAAGTTGTTATTGCTGCAAAATGTGGACCACTTCCATATTAAAGTATATGTATTTGAATACAATATCATTACAGTCTCTGTTGGTGTAATGGTCAAGCGTCCAAATACCTTTGTCCATATAGTCTATATTTATGTCTACAATACAGTAGTATATATATATATATATATATATATATATATATATATATATATATATATATATATATCCCCTGTAATGTACTTGAATCCTTTCCACAGAAACCATAGAGCAAAAAACTATTGCTCTCTTTTGACACCCATTTTTACTTACAGTCCTCTGTCCAGTTTATAATCTGGCAAAGAAGCAGGTGTGTTGACAGAGAGTAATATCTAGTGAGGGCACTACCACTAACCAGTTATGCTGTAACAGTGGACATAGCAGAGGGGGCCAAAACTGCAGGAGCATTCACAAATGGACTTGCATTGTCAGAGCTGTCTCTATCAGATGCTATAGTGCAGCCAAAATATGTGGGCAACCTGCACATCCAAGTCTGTAACAGAAAATGTTTGCAATGTTATGTCAATTGATTTGTCCTCAATAGTGTAGTGGGTAAATCACACTGTACCATACTTTCAAGAAGGTCATGTCCTTCAATGGATCACTGCCCTCCAATCTGGAACTATCCACCAGGATTGAAAACCCAACATTGCTTGCCAGAACCTTAGCCCATTTCCTGCTGTGAAACTGAACACTTACAGCAGCCACAGATAGAGGGTCAGAAGATGCTGCTCTAGCGCTGCTGTGGTCAGGGCCGGTGCTAGGGTCCATGGCGCCCTAGGCAAAATCGGCGCCCTCTCCCCCACCCGCAAAAATCGGCACCCTCCTCCCTCCTCACCCCGTCTTTTCTTACCTTGTCTCACCACCGCCGCCTCTCTCCTCCGTCTCCTCGCCTCCACTCACTGACACTAGTGAGTGGAGGGGAGGAGACGGAGCAGAGAGGCGGCGGTGGTGAGCAATAGCCTCTTCCCCCCCTCCCCATGCATCTGAATGCTGTGCGGCGGCCGTGACAGGTATGGTCAGCGGTCGCCGCACAGTTTTAAAATTAATTTCCAGTTCTATGGCGCCCTCCAGAGCCCGGCGCCCTAGGCAAGTGCCTAACCTTGCCTAATGGGAGCGCCGGGCCTGGCTGCGGTGGACATCAGCTGCCTGACCTGCTTATCTGCAGTTACAACAAACAAGAGATGGTGGAGCATCTGCATGTAAATTCATGTCTCTTTATTAAGACAAACACATTCTAATAGATCATCAGCTTTTCTCCCCCATACATAAAGAAGAAGCAGAATATCAAGGTTTTGCTTTTTGACTGCCCAGTGTGGGTGAGTGGTTTAATGACAGCCCTGTGCATGTACAACATGTGAACACAGCATACATTATGCTCCCCTGACCAATTTGAGTTGTACTGTATGTTGCAGTTCATTAATTATCCTTACTTATGTAACAATGTTGTAGCCAAAATAACAGAACCTATAGAGCATATGTTGTAGAGTTAACGGTCCTGATCCATTAGGGCATGTATCTGTTAATTTTGAGTGTATGGTACACAAAATCACTCTGCACATGCTCAGAACCAGCAGATACAGCCGGTAAATCAGAAAGGGCTGTTATACAGCCTGCATTTTAGGGGGGTGTACTGGGCGGGGAAGGACCTTCTCACCTTGTCAATGTACAGCAGGAAACATGCCAAACTTGAGCGCACGCAGCCATGGCCATAGTAAGCTCTACGGCCATGGAAGTAACATTCAATCCGTGCCGTATCTCTTGCTCCAGCTCTGGGGCTAGTCCAAGTTAGCTGGCCATCCCGCCATCTCTATAAAGTGTAAAACATAGAGTTTGTTAAATAAAAAAAGTGTAGGGTACCCTCCTCCTAATGCTATTAATTCTAGTGCTGTCAGACACTAGTTTCCGCGAAATTGGGAGGAAAAAAGAATGGGGTCCCCCAATTTCACAAAAGAACAGCACTAGGCCAACCAGCCGGGGTTGTTGCCACTATAGCATGGTAACATGTGGCAGGAAGTCCCCCTGCCATAACGACAATCCAATCCCAGGCTGTTCAGCACAGGATTAAGCTGGATTCCCTATGGAGTGCGGTACTCAAACAATTCTGCAGGGCCCCCCTTGGGAGACCCAGTCCCATGCTATAAGCACTAAGAATCTTACTACACCCCTGGGAGAAAAAGTAAAGAAAGAGTGTAAAAGACCATTTTAGTTTGTAGAATGCACTGACATCCAGGGATCACTGAGCCATGTAGTGCCACAAAGTAAAATATAAATAAAACACACAATCCTCATTAAAACCACATTACTTTAATAAAAATAAAAAAACCTAAAATAAACCAGTCGCCTCTTTTCAACCACATATGTTTATTTAAAATATTAAAACCCCTTACACTTATCTGATGTCTTCATCTGTAAACAATTCAGTCTTGTAAGCTTTTACTCCAATAAAGCTTGAAAGCAACCATAACAAAAACCATAATATTACAAAGGTCATGTTGCTGTCCAAAAAAATAATATAAACACAACAAATATTCCGAATGTGCTTGAAATATATCTTTTCTTCAGTCAAAATGACCCCATAATATTCCACAGGATTCAGCATGGCAACATAAAAACCCTTAACAACGACGACACTATGGTTTTCAATGAAATACTATCCTCCACAAAATGAAATATTTTGCTGCATAATGAAATATTCTCGCATCTGTTTATATTTCATTCTGAGGCAGATTGTTTTTTATAGAACATCATAGTGCTGTTGTTGTTAAGGGTTTTATATGATGCCAAGCTGGATCCTGTGAAATATTAAGAAAAGAAGATATTTTTCAAGCACATTTGGAATACTTTTGGGGGGTTTACATGCACCAGCATGACCAGACTGCTAATGGAAACCCGGGCTGGCTGGGACTTGTAATTCCACAAACTAAAATGGTGTTTTACACTCTTTCTTTACTTTTTCTCACTTTATTACCCTAGGTAAAGCCCTAATGCTTTCAGCATGTGGCTGGGTCTCCCTAGGAGTGGGGCCCGCACAATATTTTTGCGGATCCCCCCCCTAAGGAATCCAGCCCTGTGCTGAACATCCAGGGGTTGGTTTGTCATTATGGCTGGGAATTTCTCGAAAACCAGCACTATGACTGTACTAGAGTTAATACTGTTTAGGGGGGGAAAACCACACATTTATTTTTAATTTTCTATTTGTAAACAGTTCATAGAGCTAGTGGGTCGGGCGACTGTAATGCCGCTCAGGGCCGCCATCAGAAATTGTGGGGCCCAGTACAAATGAAGCAGGCAGGGCCGCCCAATGACCCCCCCAATGAACCAGGGCCATACTCTAGCCTCTGTCCCCCTCCTCTCCCTTTGTCACGCTGTCCCCTCCTCTGGCCTCTGTCACACTGCCCCCTCTCCTCTGTTACGCTGCCACACTGTCCCCCTCCTCTGCCTTCTGTCACACTGCCCCCCTCCTCTGCCCTCTGTCACGCTGCCCCTCTCCTCTGGCCTCTGTCACGCTGTCCCCTCCTCTGGCCTCTGTCACGCTGTCCCCTCTCCTCTATCACGCTGTCCCCTCCTCTGGCCTCTGTCACGCTGTCCCCTCTCCTCTGCCACGCTCCCTCTCACTCGGTCCCCTCTGCCGCGGGAAAGCCAGAAGAAAACAAAACAAAACATAAACTCCGTGCGGCGCCGGGACATTCTCCCTCTCTCTCATGCAGCTTGTCACTATAGTGAGAGAGGAGTTTGCTGGGTCCCGGCGCCGCGTGGATTGGTGAGTTTATGTTTTGTTTTTTCCTGACTTTCCCGCGGCATTCCTGTGACAGTGCCGCGGCACCCCTGGGAGCGCTGGTCTAAACCCTAATGTTTGTCATGGGATCCACAGAATTTGTCAGTTGTGCATTTTAAATATCCCTTTATTTACTTACCTGTGAATTAGCTTTTTTCCTCTCTTCTCTTTTCTTTTCTTCTGTTTTCCTCTCTTTTCTTCTGTCTTCTTGCTTCTGTCTTGTTCCTCTCTGCACAGTTTCTCACTGAGTGTCAGGCATGACTTGATGATGTCACGCCTGACATTCAGTGTAAATAGTGCAGAGAGGAAGAAGGAGGGACACCGGCGCTGTCATCACAGGTGAGTATCTGTGTTTTGTTTCGTTTTTTTCCCTCTAGCCTGCTCCCCCCTGAACACCAGCACCCGCTATTTAATTTAAAAGTTGGGCCTATCAATTAAAGACGGGAAGAATGGACCTTTAATTTAACAAAGCAGTGGTTTGGGAGCTATTAATTGAATGTGGGGCTGTTTCAGGAAATTAAGTGTATTTATCAAATGTGAATATGAATTATTTAATGGCAGTGATGATTGTGGGAAGTAGGTTTATTAAACGTAAATGTTATTAATTTATTGCCAAGAGGGGGGGTGGGTCTCTATTGTATTTTGGGTTGGAGCTATTTATGTAATGGTGGGTGCTCTAATTTATTTGTGGGGTGATGGTGGGACATTTATTTTAATAGTGGGGCCTATTAATTTAAGGTGAGGTGACAGGGCCTTCAATTTAATGCTTGGGTGCTTTGGCGCTATTAATGGAATATGGGGCAGAGTTTGGTGAAGAGGGCTATTTATTAAATGTGAAATTGTTATATTTATTAAATGTAGATGCTATTTAATTTATTGCTGGAGCTGTTTGGAGGGAGGGAAATAGGTTTATTTATTAAATGAGAATACTATTAATTTAATGTTGGGGCTGGTTGGAGGGGAATCCATCTAATTCTCAAATGTGAATACTATTATTTTAATGTGGGTCAATTTAATTTAATATTGGGGCCTAGCAATTTAAGATGGGGTGATTGACTTTTAATTTAATTTAATAATGGGGTGGTTTGGGGGCTATTAATTGAAAGTTTTGGGAAAAGATGTCTATTTATTAAATGTGAATATGAGTTATTTAATGGCAGAGATGGTTGCAGGGAATAGATATATTTATTAAACGTAAATGCGATTTCATTTATTGCTGGGGTTGTTTGGAGGGAGGGAAATAGGTTTATTCTTCATCAGTAGCAGCAGCAATTTATATTAAATATGAAGACTAGTATTTTAATGCTGGGGCTGGAGGGAGGCCTAATTATAAAACATGGGTTTTATTGATTTAACACAAGGGCTGGTTGGAGTTCTCTTAGTTTCATATACCCATTGTTTTTCCAAATAGGGCCTCCAACTTTCCAGGATCCAGACAAGCAGCAAATGATCTATAGACACCAGCAGCTACAGGTGTTAAAAGTGACAAAAACAAATAGGAGAAAGCAGGAGAGTGGTACAACTTGATGATCGGAAAGACAGCTTTTTTATGAATATGCTTAGTTTAGCGCCACCTACTGTCTAATGATACAAAAGATGTTCACCAGTGACCCGCGCAAGGGGATATGGACTTAGTCGCTCTTGTGTCGCAGGTCGCCGTTCCCCCAGTCGGTGCTAAGCAAGATCCAGTGGAAAGACAACATAGGTGGAGAGAAACATAGGAAAGTGGCTTGTGACCACGTGACAGGATCTGTATGTAATGACTGGCAAAGTGGGGTGCACAGAACTCCTTAGTAGTGTCTGGAAGCATGATAGGATGAGGAGCAGGGTGCAGTTGTCTGCGGCAGGTTATTGCTGAGGTCCAGAAGTGCTGACGGCAGGGAAAAGTGGATGAAAGTGTAGCAATGATAGCGGAAGTTTATACAAAAGTCTTTGGTAGTTCTGGGAAGCAAAATTGTGGAATCAACAGGGTGAGATATTTTGCGATTGATTGTTGCTGAAGTCCAGGACTACTGGCGGCGGAGAGGCTGGATCAGAATATAGTAATGGTAGTTCACAGGAAGTTCTTTATGCCGGGAAGCAGAGTAACAGGAGCATCAGGGTGCGAAAGTCTGTGGCTAGTATTACAGAGGTCCAGAAGTGCTGCCAGCAGGAGGGCTGGATCAGAGAATAGCAATCAGGAAACGCAGGGAGTCAGAAAAATCACGTCTGCACTGGTAAACACAAAAGAACAGATAATCAAATGAATGAATGGGCTGCTTTAAATACTGTGGCCACTAGTGGGCATCGACTAATGAGAAGAGATAGGAAATCTTAAAAGACAGTCTGCACATATGCAGACCCGATTCCATCATGGCGCTGGACAGAAGCTGCGGCGCTACACGCCGGGAGGCGGCAGAGACCTGGACAGATGGTAAGCCGGGACGGTAGGTCTGGCGTGTGATGGAGAGTCTGGTAACTGTCCTGAATCTGGTGGGGCAGTCCTGAATTTGGGTGACTGTCTCGCTTACTTATGACTTGGTCCGACTG
This sequence comes from Mixophyes fleayi, assembly GCF_038048845.1. NCBI lineage: Eukaryota > Metazoa > Chordata > Amphibia > Anura > Limnodynastidae > Mixophyes > Mixophyes fleayi. The sequence continues at coordinate 76,158,390 of NC_134410.1, forward strand.
CAAGGACATTTGGGAGGTATGTCCCTTAAATACAGTGTACTGATTGTGAAGGAAGAACTGCGTGCACTTAACAGTAGTGCACGCAGTTCTGCCTGCGTATTTGTCTAAAATTTGGCAAAAATTATAACCATGTTACATCACAGGGGCAACCCTCTCTTAAGTGCTTCGGCCCCTTAATCCAGCTTTGGGCCAGGGTGTCAGATTGACATCCGGTGAGCTGCTCAAGCCTTTTTGCTGGTAAAACATCAGTTTTTTTAAAGCAAAAGGACATTTTGCACTTTTATAAATCAGCTCTTTTTTCAGTGATGTAATAGAACAATATGATATAATCTATTGATATATTATGATATAAATATATGCCCCATTATTATTAGCTAGGTACTTAAATATAGAGATGGTCCCTGACCCATGTGTTTTGGTTTTGGATTCGGTTTTGGATCTGTATTACCGTCCTGTTTTGGTTTTGGTTTTGCAAAACCGCCATTGCGTGTTTTGGTTTTGGTTTTGGTTTTGTTTGGTTTTGTTTTTCTATTTTGTTGGAAAATCAATGTTTTTGGGCCTAAAATAACCCAATTTAGTGCTCAAACTGTTTTAGAGATAAGTAATCTAATTGTAGAGGTAATAAATCATCCAAAAAACAGTTTAATTCTTCATTGGTAGGCCTTCATTTATTCTACACACAAAACAGATTGTCTTACTCTCCATCTATGCATATTGGCAATTCAGCCATCGTCTTTGGATGTATATTACACCCTACACTTATAGTTAAATATGTAAAGAAATGGAAAAAGGCAGTTTGCTTTCTGTCTCTATAGGCCCCCCTCCACTTGTTTAAAAAACAAAAAAATTCAGCCGTTATAGACTGTACAATATTAATTGAAATGGACAAAGCCAGTTTGGTTTCTGCCTCTATAGGCCCCCCTCCACTTGTCGAAAATACAAAAAAATACAGCCGTTATAGACTGTACAATATTAATTGACATGGACAAAGCCAGTTTGGTTTCTGTCTCTCTAGGCTCCCCTCCACTTGTATAAAATACAAAAAAATTCAGCCGTTATAGACTGTACAATATTAATTGACATGGAGAAAGCCAGTTTGGTTTCTGTCTCTCTAGGCTCCCATCCACTTGTATAAAATACCAAAAAATTCAGCCGTTATAGACTGTACAATATTAAGAGAAATGGACAAAGGCAGTTTGGGGTCACTCTGTCTATGACACCCTACCCTAAGGAGAAATTGCCCAAACAGCAGCCTTTCAAGACGGTACGTGATATGGAAATGCCACAAGTCCCTTTCCTCTTTGGGGGTAGATTGCACCCTACACTTACATAGAAAGTTTTAAAAAGATGTTATCGTCATCATCTTCAGCTTCATCCTCACCCTCTTCAGTGTGTACGTCATCATCACAGACTATCAATTCATCGCCGCTTGAATCCGTACTGTTCCGAGTTCAAGATCTTAATAACTTGAGGATCATTGTGAAGTGAATTAAGTACTTGATCGACAAGGCCAACATACTTTTCTGAATTGCTTGCTTTCAGCTCCTCCTTCATTTTCTCAAGCTGCTTTTCCAATAGTCTAATTAAAGGAATGACTTGGCTCAAACTAGCAGAATCTGCACTCACCTCACACGTCACAACTTCAAATGGTTTCAGCACCTTGCACAGGACTGAAAGGATTCCCCACTGTGCAAGAGTGAAATACATCCCCCCTCCTTTCCCAATGTCATGGCTTGTGCAATATGCTTGGGTGGCTTTGCGCTGTTCCTCCATCCTCTGAAGCATGTACAGGGTGGAATTCCACCTAGTTACCACCCCTTGCTTAAGTTGGTGGCAGGGCAAGTTAAACTGTTCTTGGAGCTGCTGCAATCTCCTACATGCTGTGGCTGAATGCCTGAAATGGCCTGAAATTTTACGGGCCACCGAAAGCATCTCCTGCACCTCACGGTTATTTCGTAGGAAGCTCTGCACCACCAAGTTGATGGTGTGAGCAAAACAGGGAATATGTTGTAAATCACCCAGCTGTAATGCTCGCACTATATTGTTGGCGTTATCAGAAATGACATACCCTGGGGAGAGTCTGAGTGGTATAAGCCATGCATCAACCACATCTCTCAGTTTGCGCAACAAATTGTCAGCCGTATGCCTGTTAGTGAAGCCGGTGATACAAAGATTGGCCTGCCTGTGACAAATGTTTCGTACTGGTGTACATGCTGCTGCTGTTCCTGCTGGTGAAGGTGAATGACCAACCCAGTGGGCTGTCACAGTCATATCGTCTTTGGTTTGGCCACTTCCACTTGTCCACATGTCTGTGGTTAAGTGGACAGTGGGCAGAATGGCATTTTTCAGCGCAATCTCTACATTTTTACACACTTTTTTGTATAGTTGTGGAATTGATTTACGGGAGAAATGATGTCGCAATGGAATTCTGTAACGCGGACACAAAACCTCAATTAACTGTGAAAAACCAGCTGCGTTTATTCTGGAGATTGGACGCAGATTTAACACTAACATTGCAGCCATGGTGTCTGTGATTCGCTTGGTGACTGCTGTCATATTTGCTTCCCCTCGCAAATGATTGTTTCACAGTTAATTGTTGAAATGTAGGACTGCTCTTTTTCTTGACCTGCCTCTGGGATGACAATTCACCTCCAGCAGCAGCAACAGCAGCAGCAGTGGGACTAACACTTTCTTTAGAGGAATCAATAATAGTGCAGGAGTCATCCAGCCTTAAGTGGGATGCCGGGCTAACTCAGAGCGCTACTGAGGATATTGATGAGGATGGTGTGGTGGGTGTATTTTGTAGCCGTCGGGATGTCGGTGAGCGGAGGGTCTTAGCTGATGATGGAGTGCTTGTATTTTTTTGGGAAGAACATTCAGCTTTTCCCAACACTTTGCCATGAACTCTCGTTAAATGGCGTAACATAGACGAGGTTCCAAGATGGTTAAGGTCCCTCCCTCGACTGACTGTGGCTTGACATACACTACAAATGGCTATACAATTGTTGTCTGGATTTGGGTAGAAATAATTCCACACATAAGAAGTGGATTTTTTTTGTTTTTATGCCCAGGCATGACAATGGCCTTTTTCTTGTCACGTGCCAGAACTGCTGCCACTGGTGCAGGACTTACACAAACAACCTCATCCTCATCAACATCCTCATTAGCGCCCTCATGTTATGATCTGCCCTGTTTCTTTGTGTGCATTTTGCCCTGTGTTATTATTTGCCTTGTTTTCCTGTGTGCATATTACCCTGCTGTTATGATCTGCCTTGTATCGTTGTGTGCATTTTGCCCTGTGTTATTATTTGCCTAGTTTTCCTGTGTGCATATTACCCTGCAGTGCCTGTGATTCTCCTGGGGTACTGCTGTTCAGCCTTTCCGGTCAGGGGTTAACTTGCACTGCTAGTTAATCACTCCACACCTGTCAGTGGCCTATATGTGCCTGCTGATTCCTGTATCCTTTGCTGGTCATTGAAGTTTTCTTGCCTGTTCATGTGATGAATTTGCATTTAACTAACAACTACAGTGTAACAGATGCCCGGTTCACAGGTGGTCCACGCCCCCACCTGACCGAAGCGGAGCGACGGCGCAGAATAACCAACAAACTGTGTCTCTACTGTGCAAGTAATATACACTTCTTGCAAGCCTGTCCTCTCCGCAGACCACGACAACCTACCAAACCATCTTCTGTTGTTATTTCTCCGTATTCTGGATTTGTTTGTGCTTCACCTATTCTGCTCCCTGGCATGAGACCCAATTTGCCAACCCCAGTTACCAGCTCTGAGGTGCCAGCTCCAGCCGCCTGTTCTGAGGTGCCAGCTCCAGCCGCCTGTTCTGAGGTGCCAGCTCCAGCCGCCTGTTCCGAGGTGCCAGCTCCAGCCGCCTGTTCCGAGGTGCCAGCCTCTGTCTCCTGTTCCGAGGTGCCAGCCTCTGTCTCCTGTTCCGAGGTGCCAGCCTCTGTCTCCTGTTCCGAGGTGCCAGCCTCTGTCTCCTGTTCCGAGGTGCCAGCCTCTGTCTCCTGTTCCGAGGTGCCAGCCTCTGTCTCCTGTTCCGAGGTGCCAGCCTCTGTCTCCAGCTCCGAGGTCACATCATCTGCCTCCAGCTCCGAGGTCACATCATCTGCCTCCAGCTCCGAGGTCACATCATCTGCCTCCAGCTCCGAGGTCACATCATCTGCCTCCAGCTTGGAGCCTGCTGCCACTGTGTCCGGTCCTGAGCCTGCTGCCACTGTGTCCGGTCCTGAGCCTGCTGCCACTGTGTCCGGTCCTGAGCCTGCTGCCACTGTGTCCGGTCCTGAGTCTCCTGCTGCAGTTATTGCACCCGAGTATCCTGCCACTGTGCTGCCCGGTTCCGAGTCTTCAGCCGCGGCCTCCAGTTCCGAGTCACAAGCTGCTGTCGTTGTTCCTGAGTTACAGTCCATTCCGGAGGGGGCCCTGTCCCTCCAGTCTGCTCCAGAGAGGGCCCTGTCCCTCCAGTCTGCTCCAGAGAGGGCCCTGTCCCTCCAGTCTGCTCCAGAGAGGGCCCTGTCCCATGCGGTTCTGCCCGAGTTGCCAGTCCATGCGGTTCTGCCCGAGTTGCCAGTGCATGCGGTTCAGCCCGAGTTGCCAGTGCATGCGGTTCAGCCCGAGTTGCCAGTGCATGCGGTTCAGCCCGAGTTGCCAGTGTATGCGGTTCAGCCCGAGTTATCACTTGGTGCTGTGTGCTCTGCGGCTCCTCACAGTGCTGTCTGCTCTACGGCTCCTCACAGTGCTGTCTGCTCTGCGGCTCCTCACAGTGCTGTCTGCTCTGCGGCTCCTCACAGTGCTGTCTGCTCTGTGGCTCCTCACAGTGCTGTCTGCTCTGCGGCTCCTCACAGTGCTGTCTGCTCTGCGGCTCCTCACAGTGCTGTCTGCTCTGCGGCTCCCCATAGTGCTGTCCAGTCCGAGTGGTGTGCTCAGTTTGGGCAATCCATCCAATGTGCCCAGCTTGCCATCCTAGTGGGGGACTTATGCTCTGCCGTCCCAGTGGGGGACTCCTGCTCTGACGTCCCAGTGGGGGACTCCTGCTCTGACGTCCCAGTGGGGGACTCCTGCTCTGACGTCCCAGTGGGGGACTCCTGCTCTGACGTCCCAGTCGGGGACTTATGCTCTGCCATCACAGTGAGGGATTCTCCAGAGACTGCTGCTCAAGTTGAAGACTCCCCAGAGTTTCCTAGTGAGCCAGAATGGCCAGATGCCTCTTCCGAGTCATCAGAGCCTCCTCCAGTCTTCTTTGATGGAGACATCAAACAGTTTATTTCGGTTCTTCAGCTTACCATGAAACTGTTTCAAGACTCGCCAGATTACTTTGCCAGCCAATTTAACCAAGTGGGTTTTATGATCATGAATTTTAGAGGGGAGCCACAGACCTGGGCCTTCTCCCTTTTAAATTCCGATAACCCCATTATCCATAATACCATGGACTTTGTTAACGCTGTGTGCAAGAAGTACTCTCCATCAACAGTTGAGTTTCCTGGTCATAGTTCTTCTGTTTCCATTCCAGCCTGTGTTTCTGCACCTAAGCTTATTCACAAGTCATCGATGTCTGTTGCTTCCATTGGTCAGCCTATATCTTCAAAAAATAAAAAGAACAATCACAAACAACAAACCTTGGTTACCGGCTTCATGGGCATTTCACCATCTTCTCATAAAATTAACAGTTCTGTTCCGACTCTAGGCTGGGACTCGGACTCTGAAAGCGAATTTTTGGAGGATACTAGAGTGTTAGTGGACGAACTTGCCAATTCTTTTGCTTCTGAAGAATGGGGTTTTCTCTGTACTCCATTAGAGAAGAGCCCAATTGTGTCTCCAGGGAGATCTTATAAAAAGAAAAAGAAGAGGAGAAAAACCTGAAAGGAGCATGTATGGAGCGTCTGGAATCCGCTCCTTAAAGGGGGGGCTATGTTATGATCTGCCCTGTTTCTTTGTGTGCATTTTGCCCTGTGTTATTATTTGCCTAGTTTTCCTGTGTGCATATTACCCTGCAGTGCCTGTGATTCTCCTGGGGTACTGCTGTTCAGCCTTTCCGGTCAGGGGTTAACTTGCACTGCTAGTTAATCACTCCACACCTGTCAGTGGCCTATATGTGCCTGCTGATTCCTGTATCCTTTGCTGGTCATTGAAGTTTTCTTGCCTGTACATGTGATGGTCCTAGCCTGTTCATGTGATGTTCCTAGCCTGTTCATGTGTCTCTCTGTTCCTGGATTACCTGCATGTTTCCGGCTGCTACTACAAACTGGTTTCAGTTAAGTCATCTGCTGCATTTCTTTATTATTTACTGCTTGTTTGCCAAGATCTGGAAATCCATTGTTCCATTCAGCCTGAACTGTTACTGTTTATTTTTGCCTTACCTGGACTTTACTTTACTGCAATAAACAGTTTAAACGTTTATATCACGTGTCTGGCTCCATGGCTGTAATTAAGGAAGTGGTTGTGAACAGAACCCTAACACCTCATCGGCTACACAAATCTCCCCCTCATCCTCTTCTAATTCCAAAGTGGCATCCTTAATTTGGGTATCACTGGCTACATTCAGGCTATTAAGGCACACATCAGCAGAATGCTCACGATTAGACATCCCACTGTTGGATGGACTCTCCACAGGGATTGTTGTCATTTGTGAATCAGAGCAAACATTATCCTCTAATGCCTTACTGTTATCTTGCAGCTCGGCTTTGACGCGTAACAGTAGTTGTGCACCAATTGTAGGCTGGGTAACTTTTTGGGATCTGCCACTAATAGGCAAAGGTGAAGGCCTCATTCTCTCTTTGCTACTGCGTGTGTAGAATGGCATGTTTGCAATTTTTTTTTTATCTGCACTTAACTTTTGCTCAGTAACACTTCTTTTTCGCTTCAATACAGTAATTTTTTTTTTTGTTTTTGTTTTTTGCACTGATTTGGAAACACTTTGTTGTTTGACATCGCCTTGGCCAGATGACGTACTGGGAACACTAACATCAGGACTGGTGACAGAACCTGGTTGCTCATTCTGATCTTATGTGGACTGCTTTGAATCCATTCTGAGCGTAAAGCACTTGTAGTGCTAAAAATTAGTTGGTAGATACTGCTGACAGATATGACTTTTGACAGCCAGAAATATTTATGCACAATTAGGGAGGACACCCCAAAAGCACTGAGGAGTGCTAATAATTAGTTGGTAGATACTGCTGACAGATATGACTTTTGACAGCCAGAAATATTTATGCACAATTATGGGGGACACCCCAAAAGCACTGGGGAGTGCCAAATATTAACAAAAAATAATAAACCTCTATCCTCCTCTTTTCTCTAGCGATTTTGGTTAGAGCAATTGCAAGAAGAATATTGAATTTTCTGTGCCTGCTCTAATCAGCCTGTGACTACACCCTGCTCTCTCCCTCTGTCAAATGGCGATGGATTGCTGTGGAGGCGTGTATTTATAATGTTGAAGTATCGCGAGAACCGAGCCCTGAGATCCGACGATGTCACAATGACGTTCGGCCTCGATTTTGATTCGGAACGGGCCGCAGAGTACTCAGCTCGGTACTCGGATACCCGAAGTTCGGATGGGTTTGGTTCTCGGGTAACTGGACCCGCCCATCTCTACTTAAATATAAAGTTCTGTAGGGGGAAGGAACATATAAAATAAGTTGCAATATAAAGTGAGGTTTTTTTTTTGTTGCATTTTTCATTTTCATTATTTAAGGTTTTTAATTATAAAGTAACACTGAGATAAGCAGCACTAAAATAGCCTTGTTTTTTACATTGATAAATATATATTGTACCAAAAAAAAAACATTTTAAGGAAGGGCCACTGCATTTGGGACAGTGCTGTGTGCTTGCCCCACTGGGGGGGCAAGCACACGGCACATCCAAATTGACCCATAATTAAGAGCAGAATTGCATATTCTCATTAGTATACAAACAAGGGCTGGCTGGCAGACTAGAGTCGGGGGGGACTCTATTCTGCCAGCCAGTCCTTGTTTGTATACTAAGGAGAATATGCAATTCTGCTCTTAATTATGGGTCTATTTGGATATCAGGATTACAGACCATAGGGATAATTTAATAGTGTAAGTACTGGACAATTATCACTATGTAAATTTCCAATTTTTGCAAGTGTTTGAACATAACTTGTAGAAACAAGATAGCCAGTCTGGGTGGTCAAGGAAGTGAATAAAGTGATCATGTCTATGAAGAAAAATAGGTTGTCTCCGTGTGTATACATTTTCTAGCTATAGACCTGCTACAAGTGTTTGTTTTAACCAGATATACATTGCATCCGGAAAGTATTTACAGCGCTTCAATTTTTCCACATTTTGTTATGTTACAGCCTTATTCACACAATACCCCATAATGACAACGTGGAAAAAGTTTTTTTCAAAATATTTGCAAGTTTATTAAAAATAAAAAACTAAGAAATCACATGTACACATGTATTCACAGCCTTTGCCATGAAGCTCAAAATTGAGCTCTGGTGCATCCTGTTTCCACTGATCATCCTTGACATGTTCCTACAGCTTAATTGGAGTCCACCTGTGGTAAATTTAGTTGATTGGACATGATTTGCAAAGGCGCACACACCTGTCTATATAAGGTCCCACACTTGACAGTTCGTGTCAGAGCACAAACGAAGCATGAAGTCAAAGGAATTGTCTGAAGCCCTCTGAGACAGGATTGTCTCGAGGTACAATCTGGGGAAGGGTACAGAAAAATATCTGCTTCTTTGAAGGTCCCAATGAGCACAGTGGCCTCCATCATCCGTAAATGGAAGCACCAGGACTCTTCCTAGAGCTGGCCGGCCGTCTAAACTGAGCGACCAGGAGAGAAGTGTCCTAGTCAGGGTGGTGACCAAGAACCCTATGGTCACTCTGTCAGATCTACAGCATTCCTCTGTGGAGAGAGGAGAACCTTTTAGAAGGACAACCATCTCTGCAGCAATCCATTAATCAGGCCTATATGGTAGAGTGGCCAGACGGAAGCCACTCCTTAGGAAAAATCACATGGCAGGCCGCCTGAAGTTTGCCAAAATGCACCTGAAGGACTCTCAAACCATGAAAAAAAAAATTCTGGGTGATTGAACTCTTTGGCGTGAATGTCAGGCATCATATTTGGAGGAAACCATGCACCGCTCATCACCAGGCCAATAACATCCCTACAGTGAAGCAGGCTGGTGGCAGCATCATGCTGTGGGGATGCTATGGATTTTCAGAGGCAGGAACTGGGAGACAAGTCAGGATAGAGGAATAGATGAATTCAGCAATGTACAGAGACATCCTGGATGAAAACCTGCTCCAGAGCGCTCTTGACCTCAGACTGGGGTGACGGTTCATCTTTCAGCAGTACAAGGACCCTAAGCACACAGCCAAGATATCAAAGGAGTGGCTTCAGGACATCTCTGTGAATGTCCTTAAGTGGCCCAGCCAGATCTCAGACTTGAACCTGATTGAACATCTCTGGAGAGATCTGAAAATGGCTGTGCACTGACCCTTCCCATCTCAACCTAGAATCGTGTGTGACCTCATACAGCAAACACCCCAAAATTAAGGCAGCTGGGAGCGTGTTCATGACAGTTAGTTTCTAAAGCAAAACTTTTAGGTCCTGCTTATTTTAAGAATGTGGCTCTACCTAATAGGCTAATGAATAAAGCATTTACACAGACATACTTGAAGAGAGACAAGCTGGAATCCAGCCTAAGTGATGAGGAAGGGACTTCCCTGATACATGATCACATCTGCCTCAACCATTAGACAACATTTGTTTAGATTATAGATTGTGTTGATGGTCATAAACACACACATGTACTGGGTAATATGAGACACATAAATGGGCAGAGGCATTTCCTTTGTTTAATAATTGACAGATTTGGGTGAGACCAAATGGTGCTTCATATCTTTGGTATAACAAACTTGAGGACAGTGACTAGCTGCATTGAAAAAAAGGAATACATAATAGCTCACACATTGCATTGAAGATTAACAATGTTGCCTAACACTTATCGAACCCTTTCAACTCCTATTTCACATAATATCATTTGCAAATTCACAATAACAGCTTTTTGGAAGCATCTGCCTATGCTTCTTATGTGTCTTTTTAGCATGACTGATCACAAAAATAACTGTTTATGTAGCAGGTGTGTGATGAGCAAGTGATGAATATAAAATATGATGGTTCATTAAGAGTTATGCATAAAGGTTTGGTTATTGTCCAAATTAATATTGTGATAGAAAAAGTCAGTAGGGAATGCTGCATACAAAAAAGTCTAAATCCGACATCGAATTCGCCTATCTTAATTTTCCAATCTTGTCCTGTATATGGGGTCTCTCAAAACAAACTAAATCTCCCCTTATCTCCCAATGCCCTACCCTTCTATTCTCAGCTGCAATATGGGAGACCTGCCGACCCCATCTCAAGATACCGGTGTCTTCTCTTACTGTCCTACCTCTTTGGGGTAACCCTGCCTTTCCTCCTGGGCTCTCCTCTGCCTTCTATAGTCCCTGGGTCACTGTGGGAGTTCGATTTGTTGGAGACCTATTATTTCAGGGGGCCTTTATCTCCTGGGATGACCTACGCTCTAAATATCCAAGGCTCCATCCTAAATTCTACGAGTATTTCCAATTACGACACTTTGTGGGCTCTCTCCTCGGGGGGGCTCCTCTCCCCCCTCTTAGGTCTCCCTTCGAATCACTATGTCTCTCCTCACCCTTGGGTAGGGGCATGCTTTCCTCTATCTACAGCTTAATTCTCAATGTACTTTTACCTCCGGGCGGTAGGCATGAGAGGGAGTGGGAGAGGGATCTGGGCCCCCCCAGAGGAGGATTGTTGGGAAATCATAAGGGATCAAGTTGCCACCAGCTCTATCTCCACTTTGGTGAAGGAGAACGCATATAAAGTATACTATAGGTGGTACTATACACCTGACAAACTCACTAAAATGTTCCCCTCTAGTTCTCCATTATGTTGGCGGGGTTGTGGCCAGATGGGCTCCTTTCTGCATATCTGGTGGTCCTGCCCTAAAATATCCTCCTTTTGGGACCGAGTTAGGACCCTCCTCTCCTCCCTCCTTCCATGCCCTGTCCGGAAAGACCCATGGTCTTTTCTTCTCTGTTACCCTTTGATTGAGGATGATAGACAGTCTGCAAAATTGGCCTCCCATGTCCTGGCTGCTGCGCGTTGCCTAGTAGCTAAGTCTTGGAAACAAATTGATCCCCCCACTATGGCAGCCTTGCGATCCTATATCTGGTTTATTGCCCGGATGGAACAGATTACATACCACCTGCATGATAAGGATGATAAATTTCACCAGGTTTAGGCCCCTTGGCTTAACTTATAACCCCTTGCCTCCTGTACCATCTCCTTCCTCCTAAATAGACTCCCCACGTTCATAGTTGGCCTGACTCTTGACTCTCAATGTTGTTTCCCTTCCCAGGGAATCTAAGCAGTAATCTCCTCTGAAACTCTCATTGCCCCTCTTCTATTTATTTGTTCCTCCTCTTAAAAAGGAAGGATATGGTTGGGGAACTGTGTGGATAATTGGGAAGAATGTTCTCTTTTTCTTTCAGTCTCGGTGGCGACCAGTGCCCCCCCCTCCCCGCCCACACTACCCCCCACACTATATTGTTATAAAATGTGATAGTGTCTTGAGTATTCTGGATAACAATTGTATACTTACCTGTTTGTTTATTGACAACCTCTGGCTATTTTATATATTTGCTACTCAAATATTTTCAACTTCTTTGACTTATGCCCATGACATGTACTGTTCTCTGTTTTGGCCTCTTGTCCTGCAAATGTACTAATTGTTGATTCTTATCTGTACATGATTGCTATTTTTCAAAATAAAGAGTTAAAAAAAAAAAAGTCTAAATCCATTTTTAACTGGCAAAAGATGATTACATAATCCATCCACCAGTTTTAAGGTACATTTTCTAATATCAAATTGTGATTAGTATTGGCTGTGCGCTCAGTGACCAGATGTTAATATATACTTGTATATAATATACACCCTACCGAGGAGTAAAATGGTATACCAGTGGGTAAACACAACTATGAAAATTATTTAAACCACAATGGACTAAACTTGTACACAATAGTATACATTAAAACTTAATCGTATCAACACATAGCAACACATTAATTCTACCAAAATGCAAAAATGGTAATCACAGCATACAGATAAAAATAATATTAGTGGAATAAAAGTTGAGACAATGGTAAAATTATAATATTACAATCAGCAGTGTGGGTATTTAGACAATGAATGAAACCAGATACATTAAAACCTAACTGATTAAATAGATTAAGAAATAAATCTGCAATGGATGATAAATAAATAATTGAATAAATATACAGTACTATGAATAGTGACAGTCCATCAAATATTAGCGAATCCTAATAAATATACAGTATTATGCATAATAACAGTCCATCCAAATGTAAACAAATCCTAATAAACAGCACTGTATAAAATCCAACCAAAATCAAGGTTATAACTGTAATGCAACACACTGTCCATTTTTAAGTGGGAATATTGTTTATAATGAAATTAAACCAGTGATGCTAAAGAAGCTGTAATGTGTAGCCAATGTAGCACTGTCTCTGCGTGATTGTGAATCAACAATCATATGGTGATACTCGAATTTGGGGAGCAATGGTTGAACTGACAAGGGTGATACTTGCTGTTTCCTTGGCGCCATTTGTTCTTAGGTACCCAGCATTGTAGGGTGGTATCTCGGGGTAGGTTTGTGTCATCCGCAGAATGTTGTTGAATAGGTATTCACGGGAGGTATTAATCAATGTATAATGATCCAGTTGCATAAGAAATTCATATGAATAGGTCAAACTCTACATTAATGCCTCAAGATACTAGGGTTGTTAAGTATAAATTGCTTTTGTTTCCTCCTTGAATAAGGTTACCCCCGCACCAAACTTTTACTGACTTTCTTGATGCCAGTAAAGGAGATACCTGTATGATCATAGCTATGTACTTCTTTAAAGTGACGTGAAAGGTGGTGGTTCTAAAATCCTTTTTTGATGTTCCTAAAATTCTCTACGATCCTAACTTTTAACTTCCCAATTGTACGGCCAATATATTACTTCCCACTGGGACATTGTATCAGATATATTACATTATTATTGTTATAGGAGATGAAATCCTTAATTTTGTATTTACTCCCGTCAGATATAGAATAATAGTTCAAAATGGGTTGTGTGCTTCTGGATTTGAGAGCTGAGCAGTTACGGCATAGACCACAATAAAAGAACCCGGAGGTTGGGGTTCTTGCTCCTATCCAATTACAGTTGCTTGAAATAACGGTACTATGAAGTTGGTTAGATGTAAGAGTTTTCCTCAGGTCTGGAGCTTTTCTAAATACTACTGGTGGGCGAGTAGGTAATATAAGTCTTAATGTTTCATCTTGTTTCAGAATGTACCAATGTTTATTTAAAATCTTTTTAATCTGATTGGTCCCACTAGAATAGTTGGACACAAAAAAACATTCTGTCTATTTTCTCTTGGTTTTGGGATTGAACTTACTGAGAAGGATCTTTTTTATCTGTATCTTTATATTTTTGCAAAGTGTTCCTATCCACTCCAATTAGACGTGTAAACCTTCATTGACCGTATTTATAGCATACTTTTTCTTTTATCTGTTCTCTTTACTCTAAATAATCATTAATATGTGTAAAATTTCATCTAATATGTGTAAATTGACTAAAAGTTATACTACATAGCCAGCTGGGATGATGATTGCTATCAGATAAAATATAACTGTTGACATCCACAGACATCCTAAAAGTTCTTTAAACTGTAGTTACACTCCTGAATATTTAAAATACCCATATCTTTACCTTTGTCTAGATTTGTTTTAAGCGCTTCAGAGAAAGGAGTGGTTGGATTATATTCTAGTTTCCTGTAAGTAATGGTGTCGGAAAGCAGTTTGAAAGTCTTCTTTATGTAATTTTCACTATCGAGTAGAACAATCCTCCCCTTTATCTGCCAGTTTGATTCCAATTTGATTCTCATTTTGTAATTCCTTTAATGCTATTATTTCCTTGTGGGTAAGGCTTATTTTTGTTTAATAATTTCTGGGATCAAGTTGTTCCAAATCTGCGAGTACCAATGTTTTGAATGTACTGATCACATTACCTTTAATGAGTTTAGGGTAAAAAGTTGACTGGGGTTTGAGGCCGGTATGTTTGTACGGCTAACAGTTCTAGTATTGTGCTATTCTAATGGGGAATTTAGATAGTATTTTCTGAGGGTTAACTTTCTAATGAAATGATGGATATCGATGCATGTTTCAAACTTGTTAAGGGTATTTTACCGGGTCTATTTCAGTCTTTTGTTAAGGACCCCGAGTCTGACAATGAATGTTTACTTAGATTGAAGATCCCTCTTGGTTTGATGGATTCTCATCTATTAGATTCTGTTTCAGGTTTCTGACATTCCCTTCTACCTCTTCGGACTCGTTTAGTTCCTGGGTTTGGGTTTTTGTTCGTGTTATACGTAATTGCGTTTCCAAGAACTTTGGGCCTAGGGCTAAAAAACTACTACGATAAGGAGGAGTGGTAAAAATACGGTAAAAATACAACTGATGGAATGAACAAGATCACATGCCCGTGTTGGGCCATGCTTATACTTCACTTCACTGTGGATACAGGAAGGCCTGGACAGCGTGTGCATTACACAGTGAAATTCATGCAATACACCTCTCATCCTCTCTGCATACCAGCATCGTGCGGATGACACAGACCTACCCCCAGATACCACACTAAAACGCTGGCTACCCAGCAACATACAGCAAGTATTATCACCCTTGTCAGTTTAACCATTGCTCCCCAACATCGAGTATCACCATATCATCATCATTTATTATATTTATATATATATACACCATATTTATATAGCGCCACTGATTCCGCAGCGCTGTACAGAAAACTCATTCACATCAGTAAACCTAACCACAAAAGGAGGAGCGCAAAGCACCAGGTACTTAAAAGTTGACAATTTATTAGATGACAACAATATAAAACAGGATAAGCAATAATATTCAAAAGCTTATAACATTAATAACATGGTATTGGATAATTACATAATAAGCAGACCTAATCTATTGCATAATCAGGGTACTTGGCCACAATTGAATAATATAAAAAAAAGCCGCTTGTATCAATATTCCAAATTGGGAATCACCGTTTAGATGTAATCTTTTCCCCACACATGTCCAGCTGTTTATTGGTAGTTAGCCGGAGAAAGAGATGGCTTGGTACGATATACAATTAGAGCATCCCCCATAAGGTGCAATCAGACATCATAAAATCAAGTTAGTGTTGTGATTTTGGACGTTACCAGTAATAGTATTTCCAAATCTAGTATCGATAATCACATTGCTCGTGATCCATAACCGTGCCCAATAGAACTAGATTTTGTAGGCACTAGGAAAGTCCATGCATATATACTTAGCTTCACTTTGTGAATTCATGGATATCGGATCCCGATGTAAAGTAATTCAAAAGGCTCCAGCAGATATGATTGACAGTCAGCGGGAAGATACCCAGCATAGATCCCAAATCCACTTTTAGTGGTAGGCTGGCCAGCACCTGATAAGGGTTTTGAGATATATCAATCCTTTCTAACGCGTTTCCCGGCGTCCTGCCGCTTCATCAGAGGTAAGTTAAGTGATTAGAACCAGCCGCGCTGGTTTAAAATACTACGAAATGGTCACGTGGAGTGAATCACATGGTCAGCAGCTGACCTTACGAAGATTTCCGGCTCATTAGCAGTCAGTATCGGAGATATCCGGACTTTATGTTTAAGAATCACATGATCGTCTGTAAGACTCCGAAAACAGCCGACTCGCTGTCATTCATCACGGAAAGTCACGATCTCCTGTAGACCGGAACCTTATTCAGAAAAAAGCCTGATTCAACAGAATGCTTATCCAATACGTAAGATAAATGCTTATAATAACATAAAATAAACTGATAATACAGATAAAGATATATATAAAGATTCGGATGACAGATCTTCACAGAAATATATACACAGCCTCTAAAGGCTAGAAAAAATGTACTTCCACACATGAATCAATATATATATTAAAGATATGTATGAGAATATATAAACCCCTAACATGATCCACAGCTAAAACAAAAAAAAAAAAAAAAAAAAAGAAGAAGAAGAGAGACTAAACATGGAATATGGGCTAGTAAGTAATCTAGATGTTCAGCATAATGGAACTAACTCAGGTTAACATTGAAAGGAGCCCAACTATAGCCGTTTACTGCCCCCAATGGCACTTGAGTAAATGTTCAGCACAGTGAAAATGCCTCAGGTAAGTATAGAAAGGAACCCAACTATGGACGTTGACTGTCCCTATTGACATCGAGTATATGGGACCCTAAGCATATGGATAATAAGACACCTACATATAGAATAGGGTAAATTGAATAAACAGATAAAAGGACAAAGGTTAACCTATATTGTTAAATACTATCATTAAGTCCAAACGGCAACAATGTTTTTAATCTGAAGATCCAAAAAGCTTATCGTTTACAGAGGATGTTAAAACGATCCCCTCCCCTAACAGTTGAATCGATCTGTTCGAGTGCTCGAACTTTAAGACCCTCTAATTTGCCTTTTTGACATTCATTAATATGTGATGATAGACTATGTGATCTTATACCATTTATAATATTGCGGCGGTGTTCTAGAAAACGCACGTTAAGCGTGCGAATAGTACGCCCAACGTACTGAATCCCGCATTTTCAATTTATGACATATATCACATAAGTAGAACAACAATCTAAAACTTTCTCAATAGCAAAGCTTTCCCTCGTTGACAAAGAGATGAAATTGGTACATTTGTGGTCAACAAATGAACAAGTGATGCATCTATTTTTACTGCATTTATAAAAACTATTAGGTCTGGAAGCTAACCAGCAACCTAGGGACGAATTGGGTACAGATGGTATAACTTCTAGATTATTTTTAAAAAAACTACGAGATAGTTTATTTTTAAGACTCTTTGATTTTCTAAAGATTGTGTTTCTACCCTTATTAATGAGTTGACCAACACAGTCATCCAATTCTAGTAGAGCAGAATTCTTAGTAATAATCTGTCTTATTTCACTCGCATAGCTATTATATTTAGTGTTGAAAACCACAGATCTGTCCTGATCGATTTTATTGGGACGTGTAGTAAGAAGCTGATCCCTATCTACATCTAAAGCCTCAGTATAGGCTTTTCGTACCATTTCTTCTGGATAGCCCTGTTCTATAAAGGCTTCAAATAATTTCTCAGAATGTTTGTTGAAATCCTTAATATCTGTGCAATTTCTTCTCATGCGAAGAAATTGGCTTTTGGGTATACCATTCTTCCAAGAATTTAGATGGCTACTTCTATAATGTACATATCTATGAGAATCAACTTGTTTAGAATAATTCTCCGTAATAATGGAGGAATCTTCTATACGTAGAGTGATATCCAAATAATTAATTTCCATTGGATGATGATTGCTAGTAAAACTTAAACCAAAATTATTAGTGTTTAAATGTGATAAAAAAGAAGATATGGAGGAAGAATCCCCATCCCAGATGAAGAAAAGGTCATCTATGTATCGACCGAAGAGGACCAGGTTCGCCCCAAGATCCGCACCCCATATGTATTGCTACTCGAACAAACCCATATAAAGGTTCGCAAAACTCGGAGCGAACCTGGTCCCCATCGACGTGCCTTTGACTTGCAAGTAAAATTGGTGATCAAATAGAAAATAATTCTGGTGTAAAATAAATTGGATAGCATCAAGCAAAAAGTCACATAAAGGTTGATCCAATGTGGCCTGTTGTAATAGATAGTGTTTAACTGCTGCTATACCCTTAAGGTGCGGGATGTTGGAATACAGCGCCTCAACATCACATGTTAGGAATTGATATGAAGGTTTCCAAGTAATGTTTTTGATTAGGTTCAAGAAACTTATAGTGTCTTTGATATGTGACTTTAGCTTAATAACTAATGGTTGTAAATGTGAATCAACAAAAAAAGACAAATTACTAGATAAAGACCCAACACCTGAAATAATAGGACAACCTGGGGGTGATATGAGTGACTTATGGATCTTCGGTTATTATTATTATTATTATTATTAATATTTATTTATAAGGCGCCACAAGGCATCCGCAGCGCCGTACAGAGACAAACAAAATCACAATACAATGGGAGACAGCACAGTACAGTAAACACAGCAACTCAGTACGCTCAATGCACAGCTAGAGAGGGCGGGGAAGGGGGAGGGAGGATCCGCAAACGACGGGGCCCAAGAAGGAGGGCGCGGAAGACAGGGAGACCCCCAGTGGGGAGGAGGGAGCGAGAGTGGATGTGGGGTGGAGGACCCTCGAGGAGGAGGGCTAAGTAGCTGGAGAGCAGAGTTAGAAGTGGTGGAAACAGGAGGAGAGATGGCCCTGCTCAGAGGAGCGTACAATCTAAGGGGAAGGGTGGACAGACAGAGAGATGCAGGGGAGAGAGGTAGAGTAGGGGGACAGAGGCAGAAGATAAGGTAGGAAGTTAAGTGGGAGACAGAAAGGCTTTAAGAAAAAGGTGGGTTTTTAGGGCCCGTTTGAAGCTGGACAGATTAGGGGAAGTTCTGATGGAGGGAGGGAGCTTGTTCCAGTGGAGGGGGGCAGCGCGGGCGAAGTTTTGGATACGCGCGTGGGAGGAGGTTATAAGGGTGGAAGAGAGGCGACGGTCAGAGGCAGAACGGAGAGGGCGGGATGGAGAATGAATAGAGAGGAGGGTGGAGATGTAGGGCTCAGTGGAGTTGGCGAGGGCCTTGTAGGTGAGTGTGAGGAGCTTAAAGAAGATTCTGAAGGGGAATGGGAGCCAGTGAAGGGCTAGGTAGAGGGGGGAGACAAAAGAGGAGCGGCGAGAAAGGAAAATAAGCCTAGCTGCAGCGTTAAGGACGGATCGAAGGGGATCGAGATGAGAGTGGGGGAGGCCAGTGAGGAGGAGGTTTCAGTAGTCCAGGCGGGAGATGATCAGAGAGTGGATAAGGCATTTGGTGGCGTCTTGGGAGAGGAAGGGCCGGATGCGAGCGATGTTGCGCAGCTGGAAGCGGCAGAATTTAGCAAGAGAGAGGATGTGGGGGCCAAAGGAGAGAGAGGAGTCGAGGATGACACCAAGGCAGCGAAGTTGGGGGACAGGGGAGATAGAGGTGTGGTCGACAGTGATGGAGAGGTCAGAAGGGGATGGGGTATGAGAGGGAGGAAAAACTATGAGCTCAGTTTTGGCAAGGTTAAGTTTGAGGAATCGAGAGGACATCCAGGAGGAGATGGCAGAGAGGCAGGCGGACACCCTAGAGAGGAGGGAGGGAGAGAGATCAGGAGAGGAGAGGTATAGTTGAGTGTCGTCAGCGTAAAGGTGGTAGCTGAAGCCGAAGGAGCTGATGAGTTCACCCAGGAGGTGTATAGAGAGAAGAGTAAGGGTCCCAGAACAGAGCCCTGAGGGACCCCGACTGGAAGGGTGGATGGGGGGAGAGAGACCCAGAGGTGGTGACAGAGAAGGAACGGTGAGTAAGGTAAGAGGTGAACCAGGACAGGACTGGGCCGGAGAGGCCAAAAAGACTGGAGGGTGTGAAGGAGGAGGGGGTGGTCAACGGTGTCAAAGGCTGCAGAGAGGTCAAGGAGGATGAGAAGGGAGAAGTGGCCCCTGGCTTTTGCAGAGAGGAGGTCATTGGTGACTTTAGCCAGGGCAGTTTCAGTGGAGTGGAGGGGGCGGAAACCAGACTGGAGAGGATCAAGGAGGGAGTATTCAGAAAGGTAGGAGGTGAGACGGCTGCAGACGAGCCTCTCGAGAATTTTGGAGGCAAAAGGGAGAAGAGATATGGGGCGATAGTTCGAGAGAGAAGTGGGGTCGAGATTATGTTTCTTAAGAATGGGGGATACGAGAGCATGTTTTAAGGAGGAGGGGAAGATGCCAGTGGAGAGGGAGAGATTAAAGAGGTGAGTGAGGTGGGAGCAGGTGGTGGGGGAAAGGGAGCGAAGAAGGTGGGAGGGGATGGGATCCAGGGGGCAGGTAGTGGGGGGGGAGGATAAAATGAGAGAGTGGACTTCCTCGCCGGTGGTGGGACAGAAGGAGTGGAGGGGAAGGTGGTTGGGGGGAGGACAGAAGAGTGGGAGGGGTGGAAGAGAGAGTTGAGGAGGAGATTTCAAGTCGGATGGCCTCGATTTTAGAGGAGAAGAAGGAGGCGAAATCAGAGGCAGTCAGGGAGGAGGGGGTGGGGGGAGGGGAGGGGGCCAAGAGAGTGCTGAAGGTGGCAAAGAGGCGGCGGGGGTTAGAGGACTGGGAAGAGATAAGGGATTTAAAGAAAGATTGTTTAGCGAGTGAGAGGGCAGAGCTGTAGGATGAAAGGATGAATTTAAAGTGGAGGAAGTCAGCCAGGGAGTGGGATTTTCTCCAGTGACGTTCGGCGGAACGGGAGCATTTTTGGAGGAAGCGGGTAAATTTGGAGTGCCAGGGTTGGGGTTTGGAGCAGCGGGGGTGGACGGAGTGGGCAGGGGCGACCGCGTCCAGAGTGGAGGTGAGGGTGTGATTGTAGAGGGAGACCGCCTGGTTGGGGCAGGCCTGGGAGGAAAGGGGAGAAAGGACGGTATCGAGAGAGGAGGACAGAGAGGCAGGGTCAAGAGCATCGAGGTTGCGTATGGACAGAGTAGGTTTGGGCAGGGGGAGGGGAGCAGGAGAAGAGGAGAGAGAGAAGGAGAGAAGATGGTGGTCGGATAGAGGAAAGGGAGAGATGGAGAAGTCGGACAGATTACATAGATAGGAGAAGACAAGATCAAGGGAGTGACCAAGGCAGTGGGTAGAGGAGGAGGTCCATTGGGTGAGACCAAGGGAGGAAGAGAGGGTGAGCAGTTTGCTGGAAGCAGGGTAGGTGGGGTTGTCGATGGGGATATTAAAGTCACCGAGAATGATCGAGGGGAGATCGGAGGAGAGGTAGTGAGGAAGCCAGCTAGCAAAGTTGTCAAGGAAGAGGGAGGTGGGGCCAGGGGGGCGGTAGATGACAGTGATGCGGAGATGGATGGGGTAGAAGAGGCGGATGGAGTGAGCTTCAAAAGAGGAGAAGGAGAGGGAGGGTTCAGGGGGAATGACACGAAAAGTACAGGTGGAGGAGAGGAGGAGGCCAACTCCACCGCCAGGGCGGGCACCAGGCCTGGCGGAGTGGGTGAAGGAGAGGCCACCATAGGAGAGGGCAGCGGGGGAAGTAGTATCAGAATCGGAGAGCCAGGTTTCAGTAACGGCAAGAAGGTTAAAGGAGTTGGATAGAAAGAGGTCGTGGATAGCAGTCAGCTTGTTGAGGACGGATCTGGCATTCCAGAGGGCACAGAAGAAAGGGGGAGAGGAGAGGGGGGAAATGGGGATGAGGTTAGCAAGATAAACAGCGCGCGGGGGATGGCGGGGAGGAACGGGAGAGGTAGGGCGGGGGGAGAGTATGGGTATGGAGTGAGAGCGGGGAGGCATAGTAGGGAGAGAGAGTAACAGAACAGTGAGATAGTGGGGACAGTGAAAAACAGGTAAGAACAAAGACAGGAAGACAATGAAAAGGTGGAAGATAATAACGAATTAGGGCGTGGAGGGCATGGAACAACAGTACAGTGAGATAATAAGGACAATGAAGACAGGTAAGAATGATAGCAGAACAGTAAGATAGTAAGGACAGCGGATAACAGGTAAGAATAAGCAGGGAGACAATAGCAAGATGGAGGACAATAACCAATTAGGGCATGGAAGGCAAAGAATAATAGAAGGAGAGGTAATAAGGACAATGGAAATAGGCAAGAATAATAACAGGTAAAACTAGTTGCTGGTAAATATAAAATCAGGAAAAACAAGATAAAGGCATATAAATAGTAGAATAATAACAGGTAAAAAGTAGAAACTTGTAAATGTACAATCAGGAAAAACAAAATAATGGCATATAAAATAATGTTTTATATGCAGTTGATGCAGTTAAGCCAGGGATTCAGCAGGAGAAGGGTTAACTGACAAGTCGGGTCAATACACAGTAGAACAGTTGATGCAGGTAAGCCAGGGATTCAGCAGGAGAAGGGTTAATTGACAAGCCGGGTCGGTACACAGTAGATCAGTTGATGCAGATAAACCAGAGATTAAGCAGGAGAAGGGTTAATTGACAAGCCGGGTCGGTACACAGTAGATCAGTTGGTGCAGATAAGCCAGGGATTCAGCAGGAGAAGGGTTAATTGACAAGCCGGGTCGGTACACAGTAGATCAGTTGATACAGATAAGCCAGGGATTCAGCAGGAGAAGGGTTAATTGACAAGCCGGGTCGGTACACAGTAGATCAGTTGATGTAGATAAGCCAGGGATTCAGCAGGAGAAGGGTTAACTGAAAAGCCGGGTCGGTACACAGTAGATCAGTTGATGCAGATAAGCCAGGGATTCAGCAGGAGAAGGGTTAACTGACAAGCCGGGTCGGTATACAGTAGATCAGTTGGTGCAGATAAGCCAGGGATTCAGCAGGAGAAGGGTTAATTGACAAGCCAGGTCGGTACACAGTAGATCAGTTGATGCAGATAAGCCAGGGATTCAGCAGGAGAAGGGTTAACTGACAAGCCGGGTCGGTATACAGTAGATCAGTTGGTGCAGATAAGCCAGGGATTCAGCAGGAGAAGGGTTAATTGACAAGCCGGGTCGGTACGCAGTAGATCAGTTAATACAGATAAGCCAGGGACTCAGCAGGAGAAGGGTTAATTGACAAGCCGGGTCGGTACACAGTAGATCAGTTGATGTAGATAAGCCAGGGATTCAGCAGGAGGAACCAACCACTGCGGAACTACAAATTTATTAAATGATAATACGTAGGAATGATTGGGTATTGAGTGAATAGAAAAGCATAAGATTCCTTAGAAATTACACCATTTATCAATGCATCATCCAACAAATGTTTAAGGTTTCTCTGGAACATTAAAGTAGGATCCTTATCCAATTTAATATAAAAATGGCTATTGTTTAACTGTCTCATAGCCTCATTATGGTAATCCACCACATTCTGAATAACCAAACCCCCCCCCTTATCGGCTGATTTAACAATATTTCCAGAATCGCTCATGAGTTCCTTTAGGGCTTTTCTTTCCCTGGGAGTTAAATTATCCCTTAGAGGTTTCTTTTCGGCCTTGGCACACAAGATTCTGAATTCGTCCATGGTATTTTGATAAAAACTCTCAATCAGAGGGCCTTTAAACTGAAGGGGGTAAAAATCCAATTTCTTACGGAATATGGTATGTTTATTTGAAGAATTGATATCAAAAAGCTCTGTTTCTGAGGGACCTTCTGGACCTAGACTTTCCTCCCTCAGGGATTCTAGATGTAAAAGTGCCAATCTATCATACTTATCTAACACTATAGGTGTAGCCTCACTTTTCGCCTTCTTCAACGCTTTGCAGGCAAAATAGCGTTTCCTGCTCAATGTTCTTACATACCTATTTAGATCAACAAACAAATCAAAAAGGTTGAGTTTACTAGCCGGGGCAAATTTAAGTCCCTTTTCAAGTAATTTTAATTCGGTTTGGGATAAAGTCTTCGATGAAAGATTGAAAATACCCTTGCCTTTTAGTACCGGCGTGTGTTTATTACGTGACTTATCAGTGCCTCCTCTGGATCCCCTAAATCTTCCTGTCTTGTTCTTTTGAAAGAGTGAAGACTTTTTTCTTGCGCTTTTTGTGCATAAGTTGGCGCGAACATTCCATCTCCTAAGAAAGAAGAGGAATTGGAAGCAGCAGAGGCACCCTGTTCATTACAACCAGATTGATCATAGCAACTAGTACTCTTTGGAGGACTCTTATCAGTGGTCATCTGGTCACTCCGAGTAGGCAATGGTTTATCGCCAATTCTAGAATTCCCTCTATTCATATTGTTCTCTCCAAATCTATTGTTCCCTCTATTCATTTTGTGCTCTTCAAATCTACTCCTCCCTCTGGTCATATTGCTCCCTCCAAATCTATTTGTCCCTCTGCTCATGTTGTTCATACCCCTGTTGGGTTGTATTCTGGAATTCATACCATAATCTGAACTAGAGGGGTTCCTCATTGAAGATCTTGGGTATTCAGATCTATATGGAGAGGACTCATCTCTGGAACAGAATCTTCTTTGATCTATTGAATTATGATGGAACCTTGTATGTGAAGTAGCTCTACCCCTAAATGGAGCCTTTGATTTTTTAAAGTTATAAGATCTAACTCGATCTAATTTGTAATCCTCACGGTCCCTCTCAAGTTTATTGTCTTTCCGTGTTATAAGAGATTTTTCAAAATCCTCCACCCTCAGGTTAATTTTATGATCCCTTTCTTTGAAGCCCTCCAAACCTTCATATTGTTTAAGGGATCCCTGTAGGGATTCGATTTCCTCTTGTAGTGAATCAACCTTATCATTTCTATACCGGATTAAAAGTTGCATTAGAGAAAAAGAACAATTATATAGAAGTGTATTCCATTCTTTAGTAAAACTCGAGTCGTCCTGAAAGGAAGCAGATTTAAAAAGGCGTAAACCCCTTGGAATAATCCCTCCATCAAGGTACTTTTGTAATGTAATCTGATTCCACCAATGACGTGTCTCAGTTAAGCATAAGGTTTCTAATTTATTAAAGAGTTTATACATTTCAAGATTGTTATCACCTTTATCACTGTTTGTGAAACCATTGGGCCGGGTGGTATAACCTTGCCTTCTTTCAAGCCTCTCCGTTACACATCTTAGTGAGGACATGATGTTTGTCTCCACTAACCAATAAAAAAATCCCTAAACAATATAGTCAAAAAAAGTTGTTTAACCTTCTAGCTGTGGATCATGTAGGTTATAATAAACAGAATTAACATAAAAATCACATAAGATTCTAAAGAAGACCTGGGCTGCAGCCCTACTACCAGACAAATGAATGAAACCAAAAAACATAAACAAATGTTGGGCGCTGCAATCACCCTTACAAAATACCTTGGGCTGCTGCTCCTCTATGACAGAATCTGGATCTGTCTAACAATAAAATAAGCCTAACCACAAAAGGAGGAGCGCAAAGCACCAGGTACTTAAAAGTAGGGATGTGCACCGGCGACTTTTGAGGTCTCGTGTTTTGTGTTTTGGATCCGGATTTTCGTTATTTTTGAGGTTCGGATTTGTCTCGCAAAACACTTGACGAAAGGTCTCGGTTCGGATTTAAGGTATTGGATTCGGATTTTTTTTGAAAAAAACATAAAAAGTTTAAAAATCAAGTTTTTGGGCTTATTTTCACTCCTAGGCTATTATTAACCTCAATAACATTCAATAACAAGCATTTCCACTAATTTACAGTGTATTCTGAACACCTCACAATATAGTTATTAGTCCAAAACGTTGCAACAAGGTATCTTTCTGGACTGCGTAGAGGAGTGGGTCACCACAATATATATTAAAAACCCTGAACTTTTATGATTCGCACCAATAATTGTACCTGGACTGCGTAGAGGAGTGGGTCACCACAATATATTAAAAACCCTGAACTTTTATGAATCGCACCAATAAATGTACCTGGACTGCGTAGAGGAGTGGGTCACCACAATATATATAATAAGAAAACCATCAACTGGTTTGATTCGCACCAATAAATGTACCTGGACTGCGTAGAGGAGTGGGTCACCACAATATATTAAAAACCCTGAACTTTTATGAATCGCACCAATAAATGTACCTGGACTGCGTAGAGGAGTGGGTCACCACAATATATATAATAAGAAAACCATCAACTTGTTTGATTCGCACCAATAAATGTACCTGGACTGCGTAGAGGAGTGGGTCACCACAATATCTTAAAAACCCTGAACTTTTATGAATCGCACCAATAAATGTACCTGGACTGCGTAGAGGAGTGGGTCACCACAATATATATAATAAGAAAACCATCAACTTGTTTGATTCGCACCAATAAATGTACCTGGACTGCGTAGAGGAGTGGGTCACCACAATATATTAAAAACCCTGAACTTTTATGAATCGCACCAATAAATGTACCTGGACTGCGTAGAGGAGTGGGTCACCACAATATATATAATAAGAAAACCATCAACTGGTTTGATTCGCACCAATAAATGTACCTGGACTGCGTAGAGGAGTGGGTCACCACAATATATTAAAAACCCTGAACTTTTATGAATCGCACCAATAAATGTACCTGGACTGCGTAGAGGAGTGGGTCACCACAATATATATAATAAGAAAACCATCAACTTGTTTGATTCGCACCAATAAATGTACCTGGACTGCGTAGAGGAGTGGGTCACCACAATATCTTAAAAACCCTGAACTTTTATGAATCGCACCAATAAATGTACCTGGACTGCGTAGAGGAGTGGGTCACCACAATATATATAATAAGAAAACCATCAACTTGTTTGATTCGCACCAATAAATGTACCTGGACTGCGTAGAGGAGTGGGTCACCACAATATATTAAAAACCCTGAACTTTTAT
The DNA here is from genome assembly GCF_038048845.1 of Mixophyes fleayi. NCBI lineage: Eukaryota > Metazoa > Chordata > Amphibia > Anura > Limnodynastidae > Mixophyes > Mixophyes fleayi. Next base: position 76,184,893 of record NC_134410.1, read on the forward strand.
GAATCGCACCAATAAATGTACCTGGACTGCGTAGAGGAGTGGGTCACCACAATATCTTAAAAACCCTGAACTTTTATGAATCGCACCAATAAATGTACCTGGACTGCGTAGAGGAGTGGGTCACCACAATATATATAATAAGAAAACCATCAACTTGTTTGATTCGCACCAATAAATGTACCTGGACTGCGTAGAGGAGTGGGTCACCACAATATATATAATAAGAAAACCATCAACTTGTTTGATTCGCACCAATAAATGTACCTGGACTGCGTAGAGGAGTGGGCACTGGGCACCACAATAAAATATATAAAAAACCTTCAACAGGTCTGCATTACACTACACATACGGCTGCTCCTCCATCCTCTCCATCATATACATGTTGGAGTTTTAGCATGTGACAACCTCTTGTTTTTGATAATGTCAGTGCATTTTGAATATTTTTCAATTTGCCCCACACCACTGAATGTACTTTATCTATGATACGCATCTATCTATCTTGACTGCGTAGTGTGGTGGCCCCGGTACACAATTTGGTACCGGGGCCACAATAAAATAAATACACCCTCCACGTGTCAGAATTCCACCAAACAAGTATCTGGACTGCGTAGTGGGGTGGCCCCGGTACCCAACTTGATACCGGGGCCACAATAAAATAAATACACCCTCCACGTGTCAGAATTCCACCAAACAAGTATCTGGACTGCGTAGTGGGGTGGCCCCGGTACCCAACTTGATACCGGGGCCACAATAAAATAAATACACCCTCCACGTGTCAGAATTCCACCAAACAAGTATCTGGACTGCGTAGTGGGGTGGCCCCGGTACCCAACTTGATACCGGGGCCACAATAAAATAAATACACCCTCCACGTGTCAGAATTCCACCAAACAAGTATCTGGACTGCGTAGTGGGGTGGCCCCGGTACCCAACTTGATACCGGGGCCACAATAAAATAAATACACCCTCCACGTGTCAGAATTCCACCAAACAAGTATCTGGACTGCGTAGTGGGGTGGCCCCGGTACCCAACTTGATACCGGGGCCACAATAAAATAAATACACCCTCCACGTGTCAGAATTCCACCAAACAAGTATCTGGACTGCGTAGTGGGGTGGCCCCGGTACCCAACTTGATACCGGGGCCACAATAAAATAAATACACCCTCCACGTGTCAGAATTCCACCAAACAAGTATCTGGACTGCGTAGTGGGGTGGCCCCGGTACCCAACTTGATACCGGGGCCACAATACCTCCTCCAAACATGCTACAGACAATTCGTCATTGAGATCCCATTAAGTATGTTAAAGACAGACAGGGTCCAAGTGTTATTAGTTGACTTTGTAAAGAAAAAAACTGTCCCTGTTGCACATAGTCGTGCAATGAAGACTTACTTTTTCATTTAAAGGCACGATCTTTCAAGTGTAGTGTTTGTAAGTCTAAGTCATATTATACTTTTGGTAAAATTGGTTTTTTTGGTTCCTCTTTATGTTAATTAATTAGTAATAGAATTAAAGTAGGAAATAGAATTAAATAGAATTAAAGTAGGAAATAGAGTGGTATAGAGTTGTAGTGTGGTATAGATAGAGTGGTCCACACAATATAATAATAAAACCCTCAACTGGTCTGAATTCCACCAAACAAGTATCTTGACTGCGTAGTGTGGTGGCCCCGGTACACAATTTGGTACCGAGGCCACAATATAATTAAAAAACCCTCCACGTGTCGGAATTCCACCAAACAAGTATCTGGACTGCATAGTGGGGTGGCCCCGGTACCCAATTTGATACCGGGGCCACAATACCTCCTCAAAACATGCTCCAGACAATTCGTCATTGACAGACCCCAGACAGACAGGGTCGTAGTGTTATTGTTTGACTTTGTAAACCCAAAAAAATGTCCCTGTTGCACTTGCACATAGTCGTGCAATCAAGACTGACTTTTTCATTTAAAGGCACGATCTTTCAAGTGTAGTGTTTGTAAGTCTAAGTCATATTATACTTTTGGTAAAATTGGTTTTTTTGGTTCCTCTTTATGGTAATTAATTAGTAATAGAATTAAAGTAGGAAATAGAATTAAATAGAATTAAAGTAGGAAATAGAGTGGTATAGAGTTGTAGTGTGGTATAGATAGAGTGGTCCACACAATATAATAATAAAACCCTCAACTGGTCTGAATTCCACCAAACAAGTATCTTGACTGCGTAGTGTGGTGGCCCCGGTACACAATTTGGTACCGAGGCCACAATATAATTAAAAAACCCTCCACGTGTCGGAATTCCACCAAACAAGTATCTGGACTGCATAGTGGGGTGGCCCCGGTACCCAATTTGATACCGGGGCCACAATACCTCCTCAAAACATGCTCCAGACAATTCGTCATTGACAGACCCCAGACAGACAGGGTCGTAGTGTTATTGTTTGACTTTGTAAACCCAAAAAAATGTCCCTGTTGCACTTGCACATAGTCGTGCAATCAAGACTGACTTTTTCATTTAAAGGCACGATCTTTCAAGTGTAGTGTTTGTAAGTCTAAGTCATATTATACTTTTGGTAAAATTGGTTTTTTTGGTTCCTCTTTATGGTAATTAATTAGTAATAGAATTAAAGTAGGAAATAGAATTAAATAGAATTAAAGTAGGAAATAGAGTGGTATAGAGTTGTAGTGTGGTATAGATAGAGTGGTCCACACAATATAATAATAAAACCCTCAACTGGTCTGAATTCCACCAAACAAGTATCTTGACTGCGTAGTGTGGTGGCCCCGGTACACAATTTGGTACCGAGGCCACAATATAATTAAAAAACCCTCCACGTGTCGGAATTCCACCAAACAAGTATCTGGACTGCATAGTGGGGTGGCCCCGGTACCCAATTTGATACCGGGGCCACAATACCTCCTCAAAACATGCTCCAGACAATTCGTCATTGACAGACCCCAGACAGACAGGGTCGTAGTGTTACTGTTTGACTTTGTAAACCCAAAAAAATGTCCCTGTTGCACTTGCACATAGTCGTGCAATCAAGACTGACTTTTTCATTTAAAGGCACGATCTTTCAAGTGTCAGAAAGAGAGAGAAGACACAGGAGAGGAGAGTTGTAGCTGGGGACCTGGGGTGGAAGCTCCCAGGCTCCCCCAGCATTGCCTGGAAGTCTGAGCGTGGTGACTGAGCCAGGGCAAGGAATGTGTGCCCTGGATGAGGGGGAGAACTCCATGCCACTATAGTGAACCCAAGAGAGAGGGGGACACTGCACATGGAAGAGGCCCTGGAGTGAGGGCTGCTACAAGAGGCATGGTAGCTGTAGTGTCAGATCCTGAGGCTGAGAGTACACAGAGTGACGTGTCAGAGCACAGGAGACATTATCCCCGCAGAGGAGGGATGAGCTGCAGTTGAGAGGTCTGCTGTTGAAATAGGACATGCACACTTTAACAAACCAATCATTTCAGCGACAGGGCCTACCAAACAACTTTGACTGAAATGATTGGTTTGTTTGGGCCCCCACACCAAAAAAGCTATTCATCTCTCCCTGTACAGACTAAACAGGCTCTACTGAGGCAAGATGTCGTCCTCATCCTCAACCTCTGATTCCTCTCCCCCTACAGTGTCTACTTCCTCCTCATCACACATTATCAATTCGTCCCCGCTGGACTCCACAACCACAGGTCCCTCTGTAGTATCTGGAGGGCAGTGCTGTACTTCATTGAGGAATTGATTATTCATTTTTATAAACATCATTTTTTCAACGTTGTGAGGAAGCAACCTCCTTCGCCGCTCACTGACCAGGTTCCCCGCTGCACTAAAAACTCTTTCCGAGTACACACTGGAGGGGGGACAACTCAGGTAAAATAGAGCCAGTTTGTACAGGGGCTTCCAAACTGCCTTTTTTTCCTGCCAGTAACAATATGGACTGTCTGACATGTCTACTTGGATGGTGTCAGCAAAGTAATCATCCACAATTTTTTCTATTGTGACAGCATCCAATGCAGCGAGAGTAGACATGTCTGCAATGGTTGGCAGGTCCTTCAGTCCGGACCAGATGTTATCAGCATCCCCGCCAGTGCCTCTTTTGGGAAAACTGAGCTTTTTCCTCGCAGCCATAGATGTGGAAGAAAATGAGGGTGGAGCTGTTGGCATGTCACGGTCCTCTTCAGAGGACAATCTCCTGACCAGCAGGTCTTTGCACCGCTGTAGATTTGTGTCCGCCGGAAACAGAGACACAACATACGCTTTAAACCGAGGATCGAGCACGGTGGCCAGAATGTATTCCTCTGACTTTAAAAGAGTGACCACCCTCGGATCCTGGCAAAGCGTACGAAGGGCTACATCCACAAGAGCTACATGCTTGCTGTAATCGCAATGGCTTACCAGCTCCTCCCTCACTTTCTCCAGCTGCTTCTGCAACAGCCTGATCAGGGGAATGACCTGACTCAAGCTGGCAGTGTCGGAACTGACTTCTCGTGTGGCAAGTTCAAATGGCTGCAGAACCTTGCACAACACGGAAATCAGTCTCCACTGCGCTTGACTCAGGCGCATCCCCACTCCTTTGCCTATGTCGTAGGTGGCTGTGTAGGCCTGAATGGCCTTTTGCTGCTCCTCCATCCTCTGCAGCATATAGAGGGTGGAGTTCCAGCGCGTCACAACCTCTTGTTTGAGGTGATGGCAGGGCAGGTTCAAGCTTTTCTGATGTGCCTCTAGTCTGCGGTAGGCACTGGCTGAATGCCGAAAGTGTCCAGCAATTTTGCGGGCCACCGCAAGCATCTCCTGCACACCCCTGTCACTCTTGAGGTAATGCTGCACCACCAAATTAATGGTGTGGGCAAAACATGGGACGTGCTGGAAATTGCCCATATTTAATGCCCGCACAATGTTACTGGCATTGTCTGACACCACAAATCCCCATGAGAGTCTAAGTGGGGTAAGCCACTGGGAGATAATTTCCCTCATTTTCTCTAATATGTTGTCAGCGTTGTGCCTCTTATTAAAGCCTGTAATGCACAATGTTGCCTGCCTTTGCATGAGCAGCCATTTTGTAGATGCTGCTACTGATGCAGCTGTTGCTGTTGCTGCGGAAGGGGATGCATCTACCCAGTGGGCTGTCACAGTCATATAGTCCTTCGTTTGCCCAGAACCACTTGTCCACATGTCCGTGGTTAAGTGGACAGTGGGTACAACCGCATTTTTAAGAGCACTGAGGACACTTGATCGTACTTCTCTGTACATTTTTGGTATCGCCTGCCTAGTGAAGTGGAATCTCGAGGGGATTTGGTACCGGGGACACAATACCTCCATCAACCCTCTAAATCCCACTCCACTGATGGCGGACACCGGGCGCACGTCTAACACCAACATTGCAGTTACAGCCGCAGTTATACGCTTTGCAATAGGGTGACTACTATCGTATTTGGTGGTCATGGCAAACGACTGTTGGACGGTCAATTGTTTGGTGAAAGACTTAGCGGTCTTACGACTTCCCCTCTGGGAAGATGACCGACTAACAGCAGCAACAGCAGCAGTGGCAGTAGTAGGCGTACCGCTGCAGGATTCCTCGGATGAATCCCGTATTGAGGAGGACTCAGTCTGGCTGGTGACTTGGGCTGCAGGACTGAATCTGATGGAGATTGTGGAGGAAGTTGACGAGGAGGGTGTTGCTGGTGTGTATCCAACTGGACCACGGGATTTAGGTGTCCCTGTACCGATGAGGGTCCTAGCCCCAGTTCCTGAACTAACCACTGAACTATGAAGGTTATTCAGGTGACGTATAAGGGAGGATGTTCCTAGGTGGGCAAGATCCTTACCCCTGCTTATTTGAGCTTTACATAAGCTACATATTGCCATACATTGGTTGTCTGGATTTGGATAAAAATAACTCCAGACCGAAGAGGTGCATTTTTTGGTCTTCTGACCAGGCATGACGATGGGCTTTTTCATCCCATGGACATCAGCTGTTTCCCCCCCTGGTGCCTCATTTACAATAACCACATCACCATCCTCATCATCAAGTTCCTCCACAGCGCCAGCTACATCATCAATAGCCTCCTCCCGAGCCACCTCTTCCCGTACAGTGATGGGAAGGTCAGGCTTGACAACCACCAACACGCTTGGACTCGCCTTGGGGATTTGTGATAATTTCTCTTTAGAAGGCAGAGTTGTTTGCTGTTTTGTTGCTGACAGCATAACTCTCTTCAATTTTTTGTAGGGGGGGGGAGGAGGAGGAGGGCTAAGATCCGTGGGTGAAGCTGAACCACTAGTCATGAACACGGGCCAGGGCCTAAGCCGTTCCTTGCCACTCCGTGTCGTAAATGGCATATTGGCAACTTTACGTTTCTCCTCAGATGATTTTAAGTTTCTCTTTTTGCTACTTTTTCTTAACTTGGGCTTTTTGGATTTTACATGCCCGGTACTACGAGATTGGGCATCGGGCTTGGAAGACGACGTTGATGGCATTTCATCGTCTATGTCATGACTAGTGGCAGCAGCTTCAGCATTAGGAGGAAGTGGGTCTTGATCTTTCCCTACTTTATCCTCCAAATTTTTGGTCTCCATTATATGTAGCACAAGATACTGCAGAATGTGTGAACTTGGTAATATTGCAGTACCAATGGACTTATAATGCTGGATTGGTTTTGCAAATTTGGTTATAATTATTATATATATTTTTTTTTTTTTAAATTTTTTATTTTTTTTTACTTTTTTTTTATTTTTTACAAACTTGGGAATAATGGGGAAATAACTATGCCCTTAGAAGCACAGAGCACAGGACACAGCACCACTGGACTGAACAGGACACGGCACAGGACCCAGCAGCACTACGGAACTCAGCAGGACAGAGCACAGGACACAGCACCACTGGACTGATACTGCAGAATGTGTAAACTTTGTAATATTGCAGTACCACTGGACTTTTACTGCTGAATGTGTGAACTTGGTAATATTGCAGTACCAATGGACTTATAATGCTGGATTGGTTTTGCAAATTTGGTTATAATTATTATATATATTTTTTTTTTTTTTAATTTTTTATTTTTTTTTACTTTTTTTTTATTTTTTACAAACTTGGGAATAATGGGGAAATAACTATGCCCTTAGAAGCACAGAGCACAGGACACAGCACCACTGGACTGAACAGGACACGGCACAGGACCCAGCAGCACTACGGAACTCAGCAGGACAGAGCACAGGACACAGCACCACTGGACTGATACTGCAGAATGTGTAAACTTTGTAATATTGCAGTACCACTGGACTTTTACTGCTGAATGTGTGAACTTGGTAATATTGCAGTACCAATGGACTTATAATGCTGGATTGGTTTTGCAAATTTGGTTATAATTATTATATATTTTTTTTTTTTTTTAATTTTTTTATTTTTTTTTACTTTTTTTTTATTTTTTACAAACTTGGGAATAATGGGGAAATAACTATGCCCTTAGAAGCACAGAGCACAGGACACAGCACCACTGGACTGAACAGGACACGGCACAGGACCCAGCAGCACTACGGAACTCAGCAGGACAGAGCACAGGACACAGCACCACTGGACTGATACTGCAGAATGTGTAAACTTTGTAATATTGCAGTACCACTGGACTTTTACTGCTGAATGTGTGAACTTGGTAATATTGCAGTACCAATGGGCTTATACTGCAGGATTGGTTGTGAAAATTTTGTGGTAATTAAAAAATATTAAAGTAGTTTTTGGTATTTTATAAAAAAAACTTTTTTTTATTTTTTTAAACACAGGGGAATATTGGGGAAATAACTATGCCCTTAGAAGCACAGAGCACAGGACACAGCACCACTGGACTGAACAGGACACAGCACAGGACCCAGCAGCACCACTGACCTCAGAAGGACAGAGCACAGCACACAGCACCACTGGACTGATACTGCAGAACACAGCACAGCACAGCACAGCACAGCACTAAACAGCACAGCACTAAACAGCACAGAACTAAACAGCACAGAACTAAACAGCACAGAGGACCACCTAACACACCCTCCCTCTACCCTGATCAATGCCCGAGTGAAGATGGCGGCGACTAGCGGGGAATTTATAGGATCCGAGTATCGCGAGATCCGACAACGGGATTATGAGTCAGAGCCTCAGTTTCACTTTTGAATTTGGCGCCAATACCCGGATCTGTCTCGGATCCGACTCGGATCCGCAACGTTCGGGTGGGCTCGGATTTCAGAAATCCGAGCGCGCTCATCCCTACTTAAAAGTTGACAATTTATTAGATGACAACAATATAAAACAGGATAAGCAATAATATTCAAAAGCTTATAACATTAATAACATGGTATTGGATAATTACATAATAAGCAGACCTAATCTATTGCATAATCAGGGTACTTGGCCACAATTGAATAATATAAAAAAAAGCCGCTTGTATCAATATTCCAAATTGGGAATCACCGTTTAGATGTAATCTTTTCCCCACACATGTCCAGCTGTTTATTGGTAGTTAGCCGGAGAAAGAGATGGCTTGGTACGATATACAATTAGAGCATCCCCCATAAGGTGCAATCAGACATCATAAAATCAAGTTAGTGTTGTGATTTTGGACGTTACCGGTAATAGTATTTCCAAATCTAGTATCGATAATCACATTGCTCGTGATCCATAACCGTGCCCAATAGAACTAGATTTTGTAGGCACTAGGAAAGTCCATGCATATATACTTAGCTTCACTTTGTGAATTCATGGATATCGGATCCCGATATAAAGTAATTCAAAAGGCTCCAGCAGATATGATTGACAGTCAGCGGGAAGATACCCAGCAAAGATCCCAAATCCACTTTTAGTGGTAGGCTGGCCAGCACCTGATAAGGGTTTTGAGATATATCAATCCTTTCTAACGCGTTTCCCGGCGTCCTGCCGCTTCATCAGAGGTAAGTTAAGTGATTAGAACCAGCCGCGCTGGTTTAAAATACTACGAAATGGTCACGTGGAGTGAATCACATGGTCAGCAGCTGACCTTACGAAGATTTCCGGCTCATTAGCAGTCAGTATCGGAGATATCCGGACTTTATGTTTAAGAATCACATGATCGTCTGTAAGACTCCGAAAACAGCCGACACGCTGTCATTCATCACGGAAAGTCACGATCTCCTGTAGACCGGAACCTTATTCAGAAAAAAGCCTGATTCAACAGAATGCTTATCCAATACGTAAGATAAATGCTTATAATAACATAAAATAAACTGATAATACAGATAAAGATATATATAAAGATTCGGATGACAGATCTTCACAGAAATATATACACAGCCTCTAAAGGCTAGAAAAAATGTACTTCCACACATGAATCAATATATATATTAAAGATATGTATGAGAATATATAAACCCCTAACATGATCCACAGCTTAAAAAATAAATAAATAAATAAATAAATAAATAAAAAATATAAAATAAACGTAATTGCGTTTCCAAGAACTTTGGGCCTAGGGCTAAAAAACTACTACGATAAGGAGGAGTGGTACAAATACAACTGATGGAATGAACAAGATCACATGCCCGTGTTGGGCCATGCTTATACTTCACTTCACTGTGGATACAGGAAGGCCTGGACAGCGTGTGCATTACACAGTGAAATTCATGCAATACACCTCTCATCCTCTCTGCATACCAGCATCGTGCGGATGACACAGACCTACCCCCAGATACCACACTAAAACGCTGGCTACCCAGCAACATACAGCAAGTATTATCACCCTTGTCAGTTTAACCATTGCTCCCCAACATCGAGTATCACCATATCATCACCATTTATTATATTTATATATATACCATATTTATATAGCGCCCCTGATTCCGCAGCGCTGTACAGAAAACTCATTCACATCAGTGCCTGCCCCATTGGAGCTTACAGTCTAAATTCCCTAACATACACACACAGACGGAGAGACTAGGGTCAATTTTTGATAGCAGCCAATTAACCTACTAGTATGTTTTTGGAGTGTAGGAGGAAACCGGAGCACCAGGAGAAAATCAACGCAAACACGGGGAGAACATACAAACTCTACACAGAGAAGGCCATGGCCAGGAATTGAACTCATGACCCCAGCACTGTGAGGCAGAAGTGCTAACCACTTAGCCACCGTGCTGCCCACCATATCATTATTGAATCACAATTACACAGAGCCATTGCTACTTTGGCTACACATTACAGCTTCTTCAGCATCAAAGCAGTTTTCATTTCATTACAAACAATATCCCACCTTAAAAATTAAAAGTGTGCTGCATTACAATTATAACCTTGATATTGGCTGGATTTTATACAGTGTTGCTTATTAGGATTTGCTTAAATTTGGATGGACTGTTATTATTCATAATACTGTATAATGTTAGGAACAGTAGGTAATTGCTGTTTTTATTCTGTCTGCTGCAGTGTTGATTTCAGCCTGGGTGTGATCACTTAAACTCCTCTCACCTTCAGCTCAATCTGACACCTGCCCTGATTGGCTACTCCTTCTTTAATACCTGAACCTATAACCTTTTCCGGTTATAGCGTTCACACGCTTGCTTTTCCGTGCTTCTTTGAATTATCTACTTCTGTTTGAAATTCGGTTTTGACCTCTGCTTGTTACCTAACCACCCCTGATTGCAGCTTGAATAGACCTTTTGCTTGTGACCCTGACTTTGAATATCGCTGCCTGGACCAACCATTTGCCTATTATATGACTCTGCCTTCTCGTCTGTGAGATCACCTCCCAGCCGCAGGATCGTGGTGCCTGCTGTCTGCTCTATTGGACTCATCTGTGTTAGAGGTGTTAAACAGTACAGATTTACAGCTCGATCTTGCTCCGGCACTTTACTTGCACTGTGCTGCTCTCTAGCACCATCTCTACACAGGCCACAGCTGGTACTACACCATCCTCTACTCTTCACTGCCAATCTGTTATACTGGTAGAGGTTGGTAATGCATCTTGTTGCAAACTTAGAATACCTGCTGATCTGGTCCAGGTGCACCCTGCATCCTGGTTCCCATAGAGATCTCAGCTCAAGATCCCACTGCCTAGTCCTCTGTGGTGCCCACCTACTGAGTTAAGTTACCACTACTTGAGATTAAGTACTGGGGACAACCGAGTACCATTGAACATATCTTGTTCTATGAGAAAGGGGGTTGCTAAAGGTGAAGCTCTCATCAACAACAGGTCCTGGTAACTTAACTCGTAGGATGATTTGTGACATATATTTATTAGGATTTGCTAAAATTTGATGGACTGTAGCTATTCATAGTTCTGTATAATTATTCAATTATTTATTTATTTATCATCCATTGCTGAATTAATTATTAATCTATTTATGGAAAGGATTTCCGTTGTATAGGTATATGTACAGTCTTCTTCAGAAAAGGACACATTTTGCACGTACCAGTTGCATTAAAATGATTTACGTAGGAAGTTGATGTTCCTAAGATAACCTCTTTTACCCTCTTAACATTGACCTTAAATAATTGATACCAGACATAATTGTGGCAAGAATAATGGAGTTTCTTTAGAACAAAACAACTGTATGGTGGAGAAGAAAACAGTAGGCAGTACATCAAGGTCTAAACTGGATATACCAACATGGATCAATTAGCCTCTGGATATTAATCAACGTGGGTAACATTTTTACCTGGGCGAACATATCCTTCACCTTTACTTGGGGATCAATTATCCCGTCTGGGCTGAAAGGAGCACAACTAACAAGCTGGACCCCATAGGCGGTACTTGCACTGAAATTACAGCCAACATTTTGAAGGGAAATGGTTTCAGAATGTGAACCAAACCAATGTGCGCCCACTCAGCATGGGCCTCTGACTACACAGTGTTTTCTGGCCACGACTGGTTCCTCAAGAGCCGAGGCCCACCACTATACCCAAACCTACACTAACTAAACTACTATATATCTAACCAATACTTTTTAATCTAATCATTGGGTGCTCAATTCACAAACCACCTAAAGAGCATTGAATTCAATCCACAATGAATTAAACTTCCTCCTAGCTTTATCTATTACAGGGATAGGCCTGCAAAACCCTACGGGGAACTATAATGGACTAGCAGAGTAGCAGACCAGGCCATGATGCATGGAACCAGACCAGGTCGGATTGAATCTGCAAAATCAAATTTAACATGGCCAAAATCATTCCCCCCCCCCCAGATGGAAAATATGGGGCACCCCCTGCCAGGAAATTTCCACGGGCCAGAGCCTCTTAAACCCAGGTCAACGCAAACCCTGCTGATCCAACCAGGAAAACACTCACGGGAAGGAGGAAGTATATCTAGCTGGCCGATGAAAGGCAGACCATTGAAAGAAGGAGTAGCTCAACACCCAGATCTGCAGTGGGGTTCATTGAACTGTAAGGTAAGAAGAAAAAGAACTAACAAACTGCTAATTAAACATAGCGCGGCAAAAATATATGTGAGGAGCAGGGGCTCAGCATGGGAAAAACATGGAAAAGGAAAATGAAAAAAGTGACAGCAGGCGGCCAGCACGTAAAACGACAGAGCAAAAAAAGTCAGAAAAACCACAGTGAATTAACAGGACAAAAAAATAGGAACCGCAAAAGGAGGAAAGGGACATATATAAAAGAAAACAAAGAAAAGAAAAAGGGGGCGTAGGAGATACAAGTGAAGGTAGAACCATAAAAAAGCTTGTGGTGCCAACAGCCAATCAAGCCCACACATTGATGAACAATTAGGCAAAATCCCTTCACACCCTGCCCACAAAAGCAATAAGCAACCAATACTGCCTGTAAAAGTTAGAATTCCACCTGCCTAAATCTTTAATGCACTAGACAGATGCGCCATCTACAGCTGATGTGGCAGCCCCAATAATAAAGGAATGCATGCCAAATTGAGCGCTATCCAAACCCATCACACCAAGAGTGCACTTAAAAACCACCAAAAACTGGTACCTCGTGAGGGGTCACCTACTACAATGCACCAGCCACGCCATTGCATATCAAGGATGCAGTTGGCCAATATCAGTGACCACTTTAACCGGGCAAACCAAGCAACTGCTCCTGGGAGCAGTGCAAAACTAGCCTACACAACAAATTGATCACGGAAGGGGAGGAGGCATTGTGTCAATTTATGTCATGTACCACTCCCATATTATGACACCAGAAAGCAATTTGCTTCCCTTGAAACCTGGACAGCCACAATCACCACATAGGTATATGGTGCCACACACCAATCACCAGCAAAACTGGCACCAAATACGCTGTCCCTGCAACATCCGTGAAGATCTGCATCTCCTTGTTGGACCCTGGGAGAGCAGGCCACCCCCTTAAAATTGCAGAGATAGACGTCCTAGATCGCCAAATCCTCACAGATCTCGGTGGACAGAGGAATCAGGCAGTGAGGCCGAGTAAAACCAGCAGTAGCCGATTCCAATTTGCGACAAAAAACTCTACTAATAAGTATAACCCGACAATCAAAGTTGAAAAGCCCCAAAATGAACCGCACCTTTTATGATAGGACACCCAGCACTTCCGTTATCATTGCATCCAACTTAATGAGTAATGCAGCAAATTTTAATGCTCTGGACTTTTAATCAGACACAGCTGTGCAAATAAAGAAGCAGTGCAGGACCACATTTTTTGTGGTTTATAATTTAGATGTGCCAAAAAGCAGGTGGCTAAGTGGTCTGATAGCCATGCACTATGAGGTTAGTTCATGGCTGCAGCTCAGGTTTGAATCTTCTCTCTGCAATTTTTTTGCAACTAGTGTATTGCTCGGAAATTTTGAATATCTCCTGACTCTTCCGATGGCTGTCCTAAAAAAGGGAAAAGCTTAAGTGACCATGACCAGTGGGTGGGAGTGGCTTATTTCCACCCTCTTTTGTAAACTTATATATTGGAAATTAAGCAGTATGTTGGTGAAAGACATATAAATAGTTCATGATCTTGCTTTAAAAGAAAAGGTGGCTGAGTGGGCTAATAACCAAGCAATGTGAGAGTATTTCTAGGTTTAGCTGAGTTTCAAATCTTCTTGCATGTGCATTTTTCGCAAGTGGTGTATTGTTTTTGTATTGAGCTTAAGTGATCATCGGTTCAGCTTCAGACCAGTGAGCTGGAGTGGCTTATTTCCACCATATTTAGATAACTTATGTATTGGGAAGTATACAGTAGGTTGGTTGAATTTATATATGTTCTCACCATTGTTCTCAAACAGCAGGTGGCTCAATGGGCTGATAACCAGGCACTGTGAGTGTAGTCCATGACAGCAACTCAGATTCAAATCTTCTCACTGGCACCATATTTCCTGCTGGTGTATTGCTTGCTGCTTTTGAATACCTCCTGAATCTATTAATTAGTTGAACAAAAAAAGGTAGGAGCTTAAGTGACCATGGGTTCAGCTTCAGACCAGTTGATTTGAGTGGCTCATTACCAACCTATTTTGCAAACTTATGTATTGGAAAGTATGCAGTAGCTGGTGAAAGACATAGAAACAATTCTCATCACAGTTCCTTAAGAGCAGGTGGCTGAGTGGGCTGATAGCCAGGCATTATGAGCGTAGTACATGACAGGAGCTCAGATTCAAATCTTCTTAATGACACCATTAATGCAACTGGTGTAATGCTTTCTACTTTTGAATACATCCTGACTATCCTGATTGGTTTACATAAAAAAGGGGAATATCTTAAATGCCTATAGGTTGAGCTTCAGAAAAGTGGGTGGGAGTGGCTTATTTCCAATTTATTTTGCAAACATATGTATTGGGAGGTATGCAGCAGGTTGGTGGAAGACAGAGAAAAAATTCACATCACCATTCTCAAAGACCAGGTGGCTGAGTGGGCAAATAACCAGGCCTTTGAGTATAGATCATGACTTCAACTCAGATTAAAATCTCATTGACATCTTTTTTGCAACTGGTGTAATGCTTGCTGCTTTTAAATACCTTCTGACTCTCCTGATTAGTTGACTTAAAATGGGAGGAGCGTAAGTGACCATGGGATCTGCTTCAGACCAGCAGTTTGAAGTGGTTTATTAACACCCTATTTTTCAAACTTATGTATTTGGAAATAAGCAGCAGATTAGTGGATGGGAGTGGGTGTAGCTTTTTTACAACTTATTTTGCAAACTTATTTACTAGAAAGTATGCAGTAGTTTGGTGAAAGACATAGAAACATTTCTTATTGTGGGGGTGTCTCTGGTGAAGACCCCCGCCAGCGATGTGTCCCTGGAGGGACAGAAGATGCTGGAGCCGGTGCCCGTGAAGAGGACGAAGATGTCCGGCTGCGCTGTGCCCCTGGAGGGGCTGAAGAGGTCCCCGATGGTGCCCAGCAGGAAGAAAGAAGAGAAGAAGTACTCACCCGTCCAGCGATCCAGCGGTGAGTATCGTGGCTTCTTTCTTGCAGGTCCTGTGCGCGGGGGAAGGATGAGCCAATCAGGGCTCATCTTTCCCCGCTGGCCAATCAGCGGCCGGATGCGCGAGCCAATCGCGGCTCGCGCCCGGCCATTCAAAAGATTGGCGCCGACGCGAGCCAATCAGCGCTCGCGCCGGCTAATGACGTCACGCCGGCGACTATATAAGTCGCCGGGTGGCGCCATTTTGCCAGAAGTCCGTCGGCGGAGAAGAAGGAGGACGTCTCTGCAAGACGTCCAGCAACAGGACCAGTGGCAGCGGCGGCAGGGGGCCCTTGTAAGGGCCGTGAGCTACCCTGCCGCCCGAAGACTCCAATCAAGCGGAGATCGTCGGCGGGGAGCCCTTGTAAGGGCTGAGAGCGCCCCCGCCAAGCAGCCCTCAACAGCGCCGAAGAGGAGAAGAGGCGCCGCCGGCTGGAGGGTCTGGAAGACCCGGAGATGAAAGCAGAAGACGGCGTGGCAAGCTGAGATTCCTGCGCAGAGCAGGTAAGTGACTCAGCTTTAATTCGGGCACTAGGCCCGTGGGCACAGTCGGGCACAAGGCCCGTTGGCACTGAAGTAGGGGCACAAGGCCCAGGGACCTGGGCACTAGGCCCCAACGAAGTTAGTGGGCCAGTAGGCCATTAGTAAATATGATAAAGGGGACAAGCCCCTATTAGTTAGGCAGGGGCGTGAGAGCCCAGGTACAAGGGCACAAGGCCCTTAGGGAGTTAGTGGCCTAGAGGCCATAGGAAGGCGAGAGGGCCTGGTTAGGGGCTAGTAGCCCGTATGCTATTAAGGGCACAAGGCCCTCAGTCAGTTAGGGAGGCCGCAGGCCTCAGGCAGGGGCTAGGACCCCTAGGTAGTAGGGCACAAGGCCCTAGTTAGTGGGCTCAGAGCCCTGAGGTAGAGAGGGGGCTGAGGCCCATTAATCAGAGCACAAGGCTCTGCGTGTAGCTGGGCAGAGACCCATGGTGTGTAGGGCAGAAGGCCCTGGTGGTGTGTGGTAGAGGCGTGGGAGCCTCGTGAGTGTAGGCGCGGTCCTGTGTGAGGTGAGCACACGTGGTTAGGAGGTACAGTAGAGCGTAGGCTCCTGTGGTGCCGTAGCAACCTGCTGGTTGGCTAGCAGCGGTGTGCTCAGGTAAGTAGCGTGCAAAGTACTGTATACTGTATTTATTCTGTCTGTGCGGCGAGTATAGTTTACATTACGGTATTTTGGGTGTGCTACATAACTGTGTCCAGGAGCAAGACGTCAGGCCCCCATTAAAGGTAGGCTCTTGTTCCTGTGGTTTTCCTGTGCTAACCCGTGTTGTGGGGACAAGTGTAGTTACCAGCATACACATAGTCAGGGGAGAACACATGTAGTTTCCCTGTCCCTTAGGTCCCCGGGGTCACACTGGTACCCAGAGGGGATGGCTGAGTGAGTCGGTGGCAGTGCAGCACACCTTGAGGCAGTTCCAGGGGCGGCCGTGGTTCTGATCAAGGGTCCTCAAGGCCGGTTCCGTGCAGGTGGACCTGTGGTTCCGGACGTAGGGACACGTGTGAGATACCCGAGTACAGGCAGTCGGGCGGTTCAGTTCGATCGGCTGTTCCGTGCGGCAGTCGGCCCGCGGGTTAGTGTGCTGTTCTACGGAGCCTCAGCCGGGCTTAAAGAACCGGTCCTTAGGGTCCGTGGGTGACCCCATAGCAAGAAGGCAGCTTCTTGGTACGACCTGGGTGAGGGGGTTAGGAACCGCCCTCCGGTTTAGGCTGTGAACACCGGCTGGTGTTCCCCGTAGCATGTAAGTGAGCAGTTCTGTTAGTGCACCACACCTAGTTAGTCCTAGTGTTTTGACTTAGTTGCGTTGCCGACCATTAGAACGTTGTTAGGGTCGGGTCGCTGTTGCAGTCAGTCCAGTTTGGTGGGTGCCATCTTAGTCTCACGGAGAGCGTAGAGGGAGGCTGTGTGTTCTTGTCATCCGCAGGAGTCGGGAAGGTGCAGGAGAACCGGATCGGAAGTGGGAGTGTCCCGGTGAGTATCACGCTCGATTCCTCCTTTCGATTAGGCCCTCACCGGCAGGTGTGTGAGGTACTTGAGGCGGGATTAGTCCTCGGACTAGTCTTGGCCTTCAGTGCCTGTAGTCCCCCGCGTCTTGGCAAGAACAAAGTGAGGAGGCGGCAAGGAGCTTGGACTGACTGTGCCCTTGTTCTTTGCCGTAGTCTCGGACAGCCCTTACCTGGTAGGCACGGCCGTAATCTCTGTCTCTATCTTAGAGGGACGTGATTGGAGGTGACTGCGGCTGCGGATCTGCTGGGATTGGTTCGCAGCTGGGAAATAGGAAGCGGACTGGAGGTGACCATCGTTTTCAAGGTGAGTTCTTTTGTGTTGCGTGTGTCCCTGTCTTTCCCCGCAGGGGGCGTTACATTTTGGCGTAGTCGGCAGGATCAACGATGGCTCATCGGGGGATCATTCCGCTGTACGAAGGATACAGCTGTGTCATCTCTCGTGACGAAGTGGCAGCGTTCACGAAGCAAATCCTGGAACGTTGTGAGACAAGGAAGAAGAAGAACCGAGGTACTAAACGGCAACCGGTGGAAGAAATGCTGTGCTGGAAGTGTGGGTTGCCTGGACACTTCGCATACCACTGCCCAGTTGCCGAGGAGCTCTTTGGTGAATGGGAGGACGAAGAAGTCTCCGATGAATGGGAAGACGTAGAAGTCTTCGAGTGGAAGGACGAGGAAGCCTTCCATCAATGGTCTCAAGAGAAGTCGGAGTCTGGAGGGAAGGATCGGCAGAGCCTGCTGACTGTTGGATCGCAGGAGATTGTCTCGTCCAAGCAAGATTCGCGACAGGAATACCCGCGTCAGCCGGATGCTGGAGCCGGGGTATTGGAGACGTCAGATACGTCAGACGACTTGTCCGTGGCTGTGGAAGAGTTGGTCCCTGAGGACGAAGGGAGAACTGAGCAGACCTTCCACGGGGCAACGTTGTGTCCGGAGACATGTGAAGATGTCTGCCCGGTGGTACCTGAGAGGATGGAAGCCATCAGTACCCCGGAAGAGAGAGCTGCTGAAGAAGTACTGCCTGAAGAAGACTGTACTTTAGAGAGCGCAGCTGGAGAGTGGTGGATGTGGTCACCTTCTGAAGAAGCTTCCCGCACAACCGAGGAGGTATCGGACGGATGGGAGGTTCCGGCAGGCGCCGAGGAAGAGACTCCCTGGATACCGACTTCGGGCGAGGAAGTTGCTAGGATGGTGTGGATCCTGCGCGAGAGGGCTTTACCGCGAAGGACCCGGTGGACGCAAGTCAGGGATGCCGGTAAGCGACCCTTGGAGGTGGACGTAGAGGAGAGGACGTCGATTGTGGGGACCACAATGGAAAAAGGCGGCGGAAATGTGGGGGTGTCTCTGGTGAAGACCCCCGCCAGCGATGTGTCCCTGGAGGGACAGAAGATGCTGGAGCCGGTGCCCGTGAAGAGGGCGAAGATGTCCGGCTGCGCTGTGCCCCTGGAGGGGCTGAAGAGGTCCCCGATGGTGCCCAGCAGGAAGAAAGAAGAGAAGAAGTACTCACCCGTCCAGCGATCCAGCGGTGAGTATCGTGGCTTCTTTCTTGCAGGTCCTGTGCGCGGGGGAAGGATGAGCCAATCAGGGCTCATCTTTCCCCGCTGGCCAATCAGCGGCCGGATGCGCGAGCCAATCGCGGCTCGCGCCCGGCCATTCAAAAGATTGGCGCCGACGCGAGCCAATCAGCGCTCGCGCCGGCTAATGACGTCACGCCGGCGACTATATAAGTCGCCGGGTGGCGCCATTTTGCCAGAAGTCCGTCGGCGGAGAAGAAGGAGGACGTCTCTGCAAGACGTCCAGCAACAGGACCAGTGGCAGCGGCGGCAGGGGGCCCTTGTAAGGGCCGTGAGCTACCCTGCCGCCCGAAGACTCCAATCAAGCGGAGATCGTCGGCGGGGAGCCCTTGTAAGGGCTGAGAGCGCCCCCGCCAAGCAGCCCTCAACAGCGCCGAAGAGGAGAAGAGGCGCCGCCGGATGGAGGGTCTGGAAGACCCGGACAAGAAAGCAGAAGACGGCGTGGCAAGCTGAGATTCCTGCGCAGAGCAGGTAAGTGACTCAGCTTTAATTCGGGCACTAGGCCCGTGGGCACAGTCGGGCACAAGGCCCGTTGGCACTGAAGTAGGGGCACAAGGCCCAGGGACCTGGGCACTAGGCCCCAACGAAGTTAGTGGGCCAGTAGGCCATTAGTAAATATGATAAAGGGGACAAGCCCCTATTAGTTAGGCAGGGGCGTGAGAGCCCAGGTACAAGGGCACAAGGCCCTTAGGGAGTTAGTGGCCTAGAGGCCATAGGAAGGCCAGAGGGCCTGGTTAGGGGCTAGTAGCCTGTATGCTATTAAGGGCACAAGGCCCTCAGTCAGTTAGGGAGGCCACAGGCCTCAGGCAGGGGCTAGGACCCCTAGGTAGTAGGGCACAAGGCCCTAGTTAGTGGGCTCAGAGCCCTGAGGTAGAGAGGGGGCTGAGGCCCATTAATCAGAGCACAAGGCTCTGTGTGTAGCTGGGCAGAGACCCATGGTGTGTAGGGCAGAAGGCCCTGGTGGTGTGTGGTAGAGGCGTGGGAGCCTCGTGAGTGTAGGCGCGGTCCTGTGTGAGGTGAGCACACGTGGTTAGGAGGTACAGTAGAGCGTAGGCTCCTGTGGTGCCGTAGCAACCTGCTGGTTGGCTAGCAGCGGTGTGCTCGGGTAAGTAGCGTGCAAAGTACTGTATACTGTATTTATTCTGTCTGTGCGGCGAGTATAGTTTACATTACGGTATTTTGGGTGTGCTACATAACTGTGTCCAGGGGCAAGACGTCAGGCCCCCATTAAAGGTAGGCTCTTGTTCCTGTGGTTTTCCTGTGCTAACCCGTGTTGTGGGGACAAGTGTAGTTACCAGCATACACATAGTCAGGGGAGAACACACGTAGTTTCCCTGTCCCTTAGGTCCCCGGGGTCACACTGGTACCCAGAGGGGGTGGCTGAGTGAGTCGGTGGCAGTGCAGCACACCTTGAGGCAGTTCCAGGGGCGGCCGTGGTTCTGATCAAGGGTCCTCAAGGCCGGTTCCGTGCAGGTGGACCTGTGGTTCCGGACGTAGGGACACGTGTGAGATACCCGAGTACAGGCAGTCGGGCGGTTCAGTTCGATCGGCTGTTCCGTGCGGCAGTCGGCCCGCGGGTTAGTGTGCTGTTCTACGGAGCCTCAGCCGGGCTTAAAGAACCGGTCCTTAGGGTCCGTGGGTGACCCCATAGCAAGAAGGCAGCTTCTTGGTACGACCTGGGTGAGGGGGTTAGGAACCGCCCTCCGGTTTAGGCTGTGAACACCGGCTGGTGTTCCCCGTAGCGTGTAAGTGAGCAGTTCTGTTAGTGCACCACACCTAGTTAGTCCTAGTGTTTTGACTTAGTTGCGTTGCCGACCATTAGAACGTTGTTAGGGTCGGGTCGCTGTTGCAGTCAGTCCAGTTTGGTGGGTGCCATCTTAGTCTCACTGAGAGCGTAGAGGGAGGCTGTGTGTTCTTGTCATCCGCAGGAGTCGGGAAGGTGCAGGAGAACCGGATCGGAAGTGGGAGTGTCCCGGTGAGTATCACGCTCGATTCCTCCTTTCGATTAGGCCCTCACCGGCAGGTGTGTGAGGTACTTGAGGCGGGATTAGTCCTCGGACTAGTCTTGGCCTTCAGTGCCTGTAGTCCCCCGCGTCTTGGCAAGAACAAAGTGAGGAGGCGGCAAGGAGCTTGGACTGACTGTGCCCTTGTTCTTTGCCGTAGTCTCGGACAGCCCTTACCTGGTAGGCACGGCCGTAATCTCTGTCTCTATCTTAGAGGGACGTGATTGGAGGTGACTGCGGCTGCGGATCTGCTGGGATTGGTTCGCAGCTGGGAAATAGGAAGCGGACTGGAGGTGACCATCGTTTTCAAGGTGAGTTCTTTTGTGTTGCGTCTGTCCCTGTCTTTCCCCGCAGGGGGCGTTACATTATCATAACTCCCAAGGAGCAGGTGATTGAGTGGGCTAATAGTTAAGCAGTGTAAGGGTAGCACATGCCTGCAACTCAGGTTCAAATCCTCTCCCTGGCCAATTTTTTTGCAACTGGTATATTGCTTGCTGCTTTTGAATAAAAGTGACCATGGGTTCAGTTTCAGACAAGTGGTTGGCAGTGGTTTATTTCCACCCTATTTTACAAACATACGTATTTGGAAGTATGCAGTAGAATAATGGAAGATATAGAAAAAGTTGTTTACATCATATCGAAAGAGCAGGTGGCTGAGTAGGTTAATAGCCAGTAACTTTAAGAGTAGTTTATGACTACAACTCTGGTTGAAGTCCTCTCACTTGTATTGTTTTTGCAACTGGTGTAATATTTGCTGCTTTTGAATACCTCCTGGCTATTTTTATTGGCTGACCTTAATAACTGGAGGAGCTTAAGTGACCATGGATTCAGCTTCAGACAAGTGGGTAGGAGTGGCTTATTTCCAACCTGTTTTGCAAACTTATGTATTGGAATTATGCAGTAGGATGGTGAAAGACAAAGAAACATTTCTGTGGGCTATTCCCAAAGACTAGGTGGCTGAGTGGGCTAAAAGCCAATGTAAGTATAGTTTATAACTGCATTTCAGGTTCAAATCCTCTCATTAGCACCTTTTTTTGCAACTGGTGTATTGCTTGCTGCTTTTAAATACCTCCTAACTCTCCTGATTGGTTGTCCTAAAAAGGGGCATAGCTTAAGTGATCACAGGTTCAGCTTCAGACCAGTGGGTGTGAGTGGCCATTTTCCACCCTATTGGACCAATTTATTAATTTAGAAGTATGCAGTAGGTTCGTGAAAGACATAGAAACATTTCTTGGCATTGTTCTTAAAGAGCGGGTGTCTGAGTTGGCCAATAGCCAGGTCTGATCAAAGTGGATCATGGCTGTAACTTAGGTTCTAATCCTCTCACTGGCATCTTTTTTGCAACTGGTGCATTATTTGCTATTCTAGAACACCTCCTGACTCTCCTGATTGGTTGACCTAAAAAGGAGAGGGGTTTAATTGACCATGGGTTTAGCTTCAGAACAGTTGATTTGAGTGGTTCATTACCAACCTATTTTGCAAACTTATGTATTGAGAAGTAAGCAGTAGCTGAAGAAAGATATAGAAACAATTCTCCACACAGTTTCCTAAGAGCAGGTGGCTGAGTGGGCTAAAAGCCAGGCACTATGAGTGTAGTTCATGACTGCAAGTCAGGTTCAAATTCTCTCACTGGCATCTTTTGTGCAACTGGTGCATTGCTTGCTGTTTTTTGAATACCTCCTGACTCTCTCGATTGGTTGACCTAAAAGGGAGAGGAACTTAAGTGACCATGAGTCCAGCTTCAGACCAGTGGTTGGCAGTGGCTTATTTGCACCCTACTATTCAAACTTATGTCCTGGGAAGCATGCAGTAGATTAGTGTAAGGGAGTGGGATTAGCTTATTTCCAATTTATTTTGCAAGCTTATGTACTGTGAAGTATGCAGTAGGTTGGTGTATCATTGGTGTATCATTTTTGCAACTGGTTGTAATATTTGCTGCTTTTGAATACCTCCTGACTCTCTTTATTGACTGACCTTAAAAACTGGATCAGCTTAAGTGACCATGGCTTCAGCTTCAGACCAGTGGCTTATTTCCAACCTATTTTGCAAACGTATGTATTGGAAGTATGCAGTAGGATGGTGAAAAACATAAAAACATTTCTCTGAACTGTTTCTAAAGACCAGATGACCAGGTGGGCTAAAAGCCAGCCACTGTGAGTGTAGTTCATGACTTAATTTAAGGTATAAATCCTCTCACTGGCACCTTTTTGACAACTGGTGTGTTGCTTGCTGCTTTTTAATACCTCCTAACTATCCTGATTGGTGACCTGAAAAGGGGAGGAGTTTAAGTTACTGTGGGTTCCGCTTCAGAACAGTGGGTGGGAGTGGCTTATTTCCAACCTATTTTGCAAACTTATGTTTTGGGAAGCGTGTAGTAGATTCGTGGAAGACATAGAAACATTTCTCATTATCATTCTCAAAGAGCAGGTGGCTGAGTGTGCCAATAGCCAGGCCTTGTCAATGTGGATTATGGCCATAACTCAGGTTTAAATCCTCTCACTGGCTTTTTATTTTGCAACTGGTGTATTGCTTGCTGCTTTTTAATATCTCCTGACCCTCTCTATTGAATGACTTTAAAAAGGGGAGACGATTAAGTGACCATGGGTTCAGTTTCAGACAAGTGGATTATTTCCCACCTATTTTGCAAACTTAACTTATGTATTAGGAAGTATGCAGTATGTTGGTAGAAGACATAGAAACATTTTTCATCACACTTCCTAAAGAGTAAGTGTCTCAATGGGCTAAAGCCAGACATTGTAAGCAGGACCACCATCAGGGGGGTATAGCAAGCACAGCAGTAAGGGGCCTAACAGCAGAGTGTGGCTCCACCAGCCCTGGGCACAAACAAATTTATTAGGAACCTCCACAGTGAACAGGGCCTGATTAACACTTCATGCCGCCCTAGGCTAATACATTCGAGGCGTCCCCTCATCTTCCATGACAGAACAATACATAGCAGGTAAAAATTAACTCATCCTTCATTTAAAAGCCGGCTTCGTTCACCCTCCCTTGCCCATACCAATGATTATGTTCCCATATTTTGGAAACATGGCTCCTCTTGGCTTTTTAAAAGGGTTACGGAAATCTATCACTCATTTCTTTTTCATAAAAACCAAGTACTGTATAGCAGAACGGAGGAATGAACGTCTACTGAGGTTGATAATGTGAAGGGGGCAGGCACGCATACATCTGTCCCCATCCTTTCCTCTCCTACTCCCTTATCCTCAAGCGCCCGCCCAAAGATGACATATTGACTTCAGTATGTACTATGGAAATGTGTCAAGATTAAACCCTTACTAAATTATTTTATCATGTTTTCTTTTTACTTTGAAGAACAACTTACACCTCTCCCTGTCACCATATTGCACCACCAAAACTTTGCACCCCCCAAAAGCCTACCACCCTAGGCTACAGCCTAGTCAGCCTATTTGCTCCAGTCCCAGATTAATGAATAACATCACAGCTGTGTCAATAAAGAGAAGCTGAAACGAGACAGCAAGAAAACAGAGAGAGGTAAGTAAACTACTGCTGGGGTTAGATGGAACAAGGGATGAGGGGTGACTACAGAGATTGGGGGGGAACAAATGTTGGGTAGAATTTTTTTTAAAAATGAAGGTAGTATGAGGGAAGGTAGAGGGGGGGCCCTGTCTATTACATTTGTACTGGGCCCCACAATTTCTGGTGGCAGCCCTGATTGTAAGTGTAATCCATGGTTGCAACCATTTTCTCACTTGCACCTTTTTTTGCAACTGGTGTATTGCTTTGCTCCTGAGTCTCCTGATTGGTTTACATAAAAAAGGGGAAGAACTTACATGCCTATAGGTTCAGCTTTAGACAAGTGGTTGGGAGTGGCTTATTTCCACCCTATTTTGCAAATTTATGTATTGGGAAGTATGCAGTAGATTAGTAAAAGATATAGAAAAAGTTGTTTACATTTCATCTAAAGAGCAGATGGCTGAGGAAGCTGTGAGAATAGTTCATGACTGTAGCTCAAGTTCAAATCCTCTCACTTACATTGATTTTGCAAGTGGTGTAATATTTGCTGCTTTTGAATACCTCCTGACTCTCTTTATTGGATGACCTTGAAAAGGGGAGGAGCTTAAGTGACCATGGGTTTAGTTTTAGACCAGTGGTTGTCAGTGGCTTATATCCAAACTTTTTTGCAAACTTATGTATCGGGAAGCATACAGTAGGTTGGTGAAATACATAGAGAAATTTCTCTAGGCTGCTCCCAAAGTACAGTTGGATGAGTGGGTTAGCAGTCAAGCACTAAATGTGTAGTTCATGAATGCAACTCAAGTTCAAATCCTCTTACTGGCATCTTGTTTTGCAACTGGTATATTGCTTGCTGCATTAGAATAGCTCCTGATTCTCCTGAATGATTAACCTAAAAATGGGGGGGGGGGGCTTAAGTGACCATGGGTTCAGCATCAGACCAGTGGGTGGGAGTGGCTTATTTCCATCCTATTTTGCAAACTTATGTATTTGGACGTATGCAGTATGACGTATGCAGTATGACGTATGCAGTAGATTAGTGAAAGATATAGAAAAAGTTGTTAGCATTACATGAAAAGTGAAGGTACCTGAGTGGACTAATAGCTAATCACTATAAGGGGGGTATTCAATTGTTTGTTTTAACGCGCTAAAACCAAAAAAAACGAGCGCTCTAAAAATATTACCGTTAATACGGTAATTACTCGCTAAATTTCATCTCGCAGCTCCCTGAGCAGCGAGCTGAAATTCAGCCCGCTGGCAGCGAGTAAGTACCGTATTAACTGTTTACGCGCGCAAAATTACCGTATAATATAAAGTTTTTTTAGAGCGCTCTTTTTTTGGGTTTTAGCGCGTTAAAACAAACAATTGAATACCCTCCTATGAATAGTTCATGATTGCAAGTCAGGTTTAAACCCTTTAACTGGCATCTTTTTTGCAACAGGTGTATTGCTTGCTGCTTTAGTCTACCGACTGACTAACCTGATTGGTTGACCTAAAAGGGGGAGGAGCTTAAATGACCATGGTTCAGCTTCAGACTAGTGAGTAGGAGTTACTTATTATCACCCTATTTTGCAAACTTATGTATTGGGAAGTATGCAGTATATTAGTGAAAGATCTAGAAAACATTGCTTACACTATAGCAAGATGGCTGAGTAGGCTAATAGCCAGTAACTGTAAGAGTAGTTCATGACTGCAATTCAGGTTCAAATCCTTTCACTTGTATTGTTTTTGCAACTGGTGTAATATTTGCCGCTTTTGAATACCTCCTGACTCTCTTTATTGGATGACCTTAAAAAGGGGAGGAGCCTAAGTAACCATGGGTACAGTTTCAGACCAGTATGTCTGAAACAGTATTGGAAAGTATGCAGTTGGTGAAAGA
The DNA here is from genome assembly GCF_038048845.1 of Mixophyes fleayi. Taxonomy (NCBI): domain Eukaryota; kingdom Metazoa; phylum Chordata; class Amphibia; order Anura; family Limnodynastidae; genus Mixophyes; species Mixophyes fleayi. The sequence goes on from NC_134410.1 coordinate 76,211,232, forward strand.
CATAGAATACAAATAGTAGGTGACCGAGTGGGCTAATAGTCAAGCATTGTAAGTGTTGTTCATGGCTGCAACTCAGGTTTATTTCAACCCTATTTTGCAAACTTATGTATTGGGAAGTATGCAGTAGATTAGTGAAAGATATACAAAAAGTTGGTGAGAGTAGATTGAAAGAGCAGATGGCTGAGTGGTTTAAAAGCCTGTAAGTGTGAGGGTAGATCAGGTTCAGATCAACTCAGGTTCAAATCCTCTTACTTTAGGGGCGCACGGAGGGGAAGTTTATGGTTCTCTAGAAACCCCTCCCCTCTGCAAAGAACAGGGGCTACTTAGCGGCACTGTACAGCAGCCAAAGAAGTGTCCATGGTGGTGCTGTATTGTTGTACAATACAGCCCCGCTGCGGACGCTTCTTTGACAGTGCCGAGGCTGCTGTACAATACAGTGCCGCCTCCTTAAAAATCCTGCGTGCGCCCCTGTACTTGTATTGTTTCTGAAACGAGTGTAATATTTGCTGCTTTTGAATACCTCCTGACTCTGTTTATTGGCTGACCTTAAAAAGGGGAGGAGTTTAAGTGACCATGGGTTTAGCTTGAGACAAGTAGATGGGAGTGGCTTATTTTCACCTTATTTTTTTAAACTTATGTGTGCAGTAGATTAGTAGAAGTTAGTCGGTGTAGCTTATTTCAACTTGTTTTGCAAACTTATGTCCTGGGAAGTATGTAGCAGGTTGGTAAAAGACATTGAAACATTTCTCATTGCAGTACCTAAAGAGCAGGTGACTGAGTGGGCTAATAGCCAGGCACTGTATGGGTAGCTTATAGCTGCAATTCAGGTTCAAATCCTCTCACTGGCCAATTTTTTGGCAACTGGTGTATTGCTTGCTACTTTTGACTACCTCCTAAATCTCTTGATTGGTTGACCTAAAAAGGGGAGGAGTTTACGTTTAAGTGACCTCAGATTAGTGGGTGGCAGTGGCTTATTTCCACCCTATTTTGCAAACTTATGTATTGGAAGTATGTAATAGGTTGGTGGAAGATATAGAAAAAGTTGTCTATATTGTATGCAAAGAGTAGGTGGCTGAGTGGGCTAAGAGCCATGCACAATATGCATAGCATTTAATAGCACACCTTCTCCAATAATAGGATTCAGTGCATATATTAAAGAAGGACTCCCTATAGAAATAAAAAGTCAGTGTAACACTTCCTTTTCCCTACTAGCCAGTGCTGACCATTTATGGGGTATTTATAGTTTGAATAGTACAGGCTACATCTATTGTAAACTTGCGAACAGGGCCATCATAACTCTATGTCTGTCTGTATTACAGTGTTTGTTCCCAATTGTACTGAACTTCAGAATTTGCTGGTGCTATTTAAATAAATGTTGAGGATCTATTGTCCATTATCTGTTTGGATAAAAAGTGGTGTGCACAGGAGCACAGAAATTACACTCTTATTAAAGACTTAGGGGCCGATTAACGTAGCCCAAGTGTGATAATAAAAAAAAAAACTCAATCTCTGGTGCTAATATATACCAAACATATCTCGTATTATCTATAAAACCTCGGCATCAGATGCAGCAACTCAGAAAGGAGGCAGTGTCAAACACCCATATAGATATAACAAAAATAGTTGCGCAAAATCGCCTAATTCAACATTTATTGTAATTATCACATCAGATCAATAAAAATATATATAAAAATAAGTAAAGATGATATCACACAATATATAACATAAGTATAAAAATGGCCAAGGAAGCCAATCTTCCCACAGAAGTTAGAGTAAATATCAATAGATATATCACATGACTCCTGTTAGAGAGAATATATATGCACTTGAGCCTCAATTAGTGAAAAAAATGTCCAGCTTATAAATTATAGACGTCAAAATATCCAGATCAAAATGTTGTTAAAGATGGGCATATGGCTTTAATGATTCTAAGCGTCCGTATATATATAAAGATGTTTCTCCGAATATGTACCCCTCGGGGTTAGATAATGATCCCCTATATTGAGGAAATACATTAACTTCTTTACTGCATGTGCGGCTAATAGATATTAAAGTCCACGAATAGATTACTACATCAAATAGCTGGGGCTGTCAGTGGAATAGACACCCAGTAGGTAGAGCTTTTTACCGCCTAGGCGGCTAAATTAAGTTGAAAATCACCTACCTCCGGAAGAAAGTCTTTTCTTACCACCAGCTTATAATTCCTCTTGGTCAGAAGCAATATTTAGTGGGTCTTCTTACCGTATATGTATATATTTGCCCCTGACAGCAGTTCAGCATCTCCTCCCTAGATGCTGCTGTGCCTTCATCTGTTCCTGTCTGCAAGGAGTTAAGTTCTCATCATTGAATCTGAATTATGATCAACTGTGTCTGACATTTCACTGCAGACTGGCCAGTTCATCAGCTGCCACTGCTGCTTGTCTCCCTGTGCAAATGTCTGTTAGCTGATCCTGACTTTCTCCCTGGTACTAGAATCCAGCTTGTTCCTAAATTTTCTACATCTCCTCTTGTGACCCATATCCGGCTTCTTTTGACCTTTTCCTGCTTACTTCCTGGTATTATTGTGGATCGACCTGATCCATACAATTTACAGAGGTAAGCTCCCCTCCCTCCTTATGTCATTAGATGCTGAGAAGGCGTTCGACCGCATCTCCTGGTCGTTTATGGTTGGGGTGCTGGGAGCGATGGGTTTCTCTGGCAAATTTATGACTGCCTGGCTTGCCTGACACTCCTGTGGATCATTCAGTGCCTCCAGACATCCTATATCTGCAGTAGAGATGCTCACTGACCCCCGTGTTTTGGTTTTGGTTTTGGATCTGGCTTACCTTCGAGTTTTGGTTTTGGTTTTGGTTTGCTTGAGTCAAGTGATTGCCTTAATTGTACTTTTTGAGAAGCAGCTAGAGAAATTTTACATATGAAATAAAACTAAGCAAATCTGCTAACTTTATTGTAATTGTAGATCTAGGACTTAATTTGCTTCGCCAGGATCCAAGAGCTATCAACATCTTGTAATGACGTCTACTCCTTCAGTTTCTCTGACAACTGCTTTCTCGGAAAAAACTTAGCTTTCCCAAGACACCCAGTGGTGATGCAGATGAGTCAGCACAACATTTTGACATTTGCTCTGCTGTAAAAGAATTGCCCAAAATCGTGACAGCTCTGCCATAAAATGAACTACAAATTCCATGAGGAAGGCCATTATTGGCAATTACATCAAAGTACACAGACTTCTATGATGGTGGATTCCAGTGGGGATGAATTAGTATTGTTTGAGGAAGATGTACACAATGATGAAGGTGAATATGATGACAATGTAGATTGCAGCAGGCGCTGAAATCTAGCTAAGAGAAGGGAGCTACCTGATGCTGGTATGCCCGGTAATATTTTGGTAGAATGGCATGTTGACAATTTTATGTTTTTCTACAGTAAACTTTCACCTTTTTTAGAGAGGTTTTTTTTTCTTTAAAAAGGTACAAGCTTTTTATTTACATTTTTTGTTTCCCTGACTTAAAACACTATGCACTTGAACATAGGCTTTAGCACATGGGTAGAGGAATTAATATCATCGTGACTGAGACTGGAGAGTGATAAATACAAAATCACCCCTCCTGTTTCTGCATGAGCTATGGCACAGTACAATGTCACTGGAGACTTCTAAGAGCACTGACAGCCCTATTATTAAAATTTCTGTTTCAGCACTGAACTCTGCCACCTCTCCTGTTTGTGAGTGAGCTATGGTACAATAAAATGTAACTGCAGATTTAGACCAAGCCAGGCAGCCCTATAATTTCAGCAATTACAATTAGCAATGGAGCACTCGTCTTTGGGTGTTATCAATATAATATTTGCCTGCAAATTCTACAGACAAGCCTGCTTGTCTTCCTCTTCATCAATGACTCTTAGCAATGGAGCACTCATCTTTGGGTGTATATTAGACCCTACACTTTGTAGCGCAAAATAAGAAAAAAAAGTGCAATGACTAGTATATTAGGATTTCAGCAATGACCAGCGCAGATCTTCTATAAGAGTGTATATAAGACCCTACACTTTGTAGTGCAAATTCAGAAAAAAAGAGTGCAATGACTGGTATATTAGGATTTCAGCAATGACAAATTCAGCAATGGAGCTTTCTCTAACACTGCTATCACCCTCCTTTCTCTTCTATAACTTTTCCTGCCAAACTGCTCTACACTCTGTCCTACCCCTTTTCTGTCCCTCTCTCAAATGGTGCTAGATCGTGGTGGAGGGCGGTATTTATAGATTCCAAAACTTGTGAGATCAGAGATCCGACGACGTTACAATGACATTTTGCCTCGTTTTGGAATCCGAATATGCGAGAGAGTACCGGCCGACTCAGCTCGGTACTTGGAACCCCAAAGTTCGGGTGGGTTCAGTTTTCAAGAAACTGACCCCGCCCATCTCTTATCTGCAGTCCATCGTCTAACTTGGAAAACCAGCATTTCCAGTTTCTCAGCTTAACCTGGCAATCCAGACAGCCTATACCTGCAGTCACCTGTCATGCTTGAAGAACCTGGGTCTCCAGCTTCCCAGCAAACCTGCTTACTCTGACTAACCTGTACCTGCAGTTAAACTGTTGTGCCAGGTACAGAGGCAGGCTGGGCCGGGCGCAGGGGGGCATCAGGCCCCCAGGCCGCTCAGTCTGACGGTTGTTTGGGCCTGCCGCATCCCCTTTGAATACTATATTTCATACATATTACAAGCGGCCGCATCACAAGACATGCGATGTGACCACATCATCAATGACGCGGCCGCATCGCGTGTCATCTGATGCGGCCACATTTGCGCCCCCCGGGCTGAACTTTGCCAGCCCGCCCCTGGCCAGGTATCCAGTACTTCTGTCCCTCAGCTATCTGGGTATCTTGGGATATTGTTTCTATGGACTTGTGTGGACCTGTGTGACCTGTGTTTAAAATGAATCACTTTGTTTTATTTTTATTCTCTCCGTGGTTTTCCTAGTGGGAGTCCTGACAGCTGGCTATACTGCCCTGGAGCAGTAAAGGTTAACTTACCGCTCAGCAGGCCAGTCTCTGTCAATATGCATAGGGCCTGATTAGCTAATAGACTGACTAGATTTCAGCTTAGGGTGCAAAGCTTTTGAGAGGTATAAACTAAAATTTATTTTAAAATATAAGATAATAATTGTTCTCCAAGGTAATAAGATAGATAGCATGAAAGAAAAATATAGTAAGGTTTTAATCTTGACTCATTCCCAGGTTAAAGACAATGAGTCATCCTTGGGCGGGTACTAGATGATAAACTAGTAGGAGAGACAAAGATAGCGACAGGCACAGGAGTGAAAGCCCCCTCCACCTTTACTTCATCCTCAGAAGCGCTCGTCATGCCTCCCTGTACTACAATACAGTTAAGTTTTTGATGAAAACTAAATGCGTGACAAACATTGCCATGACCCTTTTAAAACCCCAAGTAGAGCCGAGTTACAAAAACATAAGAACATACGCATTTGTGATGGTGAAGAAATCTAGATTTTAGATAAAGGACAAGTTTATTTTTACCTACTGCACAGTGGAACTGAAAGTCCATAAAAAAAATGAAAAATACATTTTAAAAAGATAAATATTGAAAAACATACTAAAAAAAAACCTTAAAAAAATGTAATCAAAGAGAAAAGCATATTTTAATGAGATGGCAATAACAAACAAGAATTGCAGCTGTATGAGTACTGCTACGATACTTGTTAAATAGGTTTCCCTGTGCCTATTCAAAAAGTCCACTGCAGTATACAGCTGTCCCTCTCTCTATCACTCTGTCACCCAATTCTCTCTACCCATAAATGTCCCTCGATTTATCACTTTCACCAGCACTCTGTCTCTCAGCCGCTGCCTGTTCACTAGCACTCTCAACCTACTTACTAACACTATCTGCCCTTGCTTTCTGTCTCACCAGAATTCAGATTTCAGAATAGTTTTCACTGGAGCCTTCTGCTGGTCTCGGAGTCTGAATCCCAGGAGCATTGATCGATCAGGTATGCTGGCTTCTCTGTTCAGACAGTAAATCTGTGCTCATCTTAGTCTCATGGGATTAGCTGTTGATCAGTCTCACTCACAACACTAAATTAGCATTTTCATTCAATAGTGGCTAGATCAGCCCTGAAATAAGCTTCAGGTCCCGGCAGTATAGGACATATGGAGTAGATGGTCGGGTGAGGAAGTTATAAATATACATAAACAGTACTTCAGTCATAAAGGGAAATATTCAAAATGTGTGTCAATGGAATGAAAAACGTAGAGAAAAAGAAGACAGAGGTCTGATTAGGACAGAAGGAGGATAAAAGCCAAGGCTGTGACTGTACTGCACTAATTAAGAGAAGGGAGGTGGAGAGGATTAAGGGAGGATAAAGGGGAATAGGTAGGTAGATCAGGTGTGAAATAGAAGGGGGCAGGTTACAAGGGAGTCAATGGAAGAAGGAAGAAGTAGTAGTAGGGATGGCCAGAGGGGATTATAGGGTGTTAAATTAAGGAAATACAGAAGTGAAGAGTAGAATTGTTTTCAGAATTACATGTGATGGAAACCACATGTTTTGCATAAGATGCTGGGATCTACATATGGATAAGTATCGTTCTACCACTGGGAAATAATATATTTTCATTTCCTGCTATTTTTTCACCTAGTCAGAATTTGTTCCTTTTCTTTATTGCTATTTTTCTGACTTTATCTTTTAGCTGTATTTCACTATATTCTATATTAGGCAGCATTTTCTTCTACATACAAATTCAAGAAGAAGAAACATTTGACCAAAATAGGTATAAACAATTGGTTACATTAATACAATTAACTTTATTGGTATTCATTAAAAGTGATTGAATGGATAAACAACCAAAGTAAAGATAGAGCGAAATATTAAAAGTAAAGTGTTAAGTAAAGAGAGAATTTAAAATAAGATGACCCTGTGGAGGAACTGACCTTGCATATATAATGCCTCAAACCTAAATGAGCTAGTGATAATTCCCTTTTAAATATGTAAGCAGGATTTGATATCCTATATCATAAGTGAGGAATTGCATAGACAAATAGAAAGCTGCTTACAGGTGATCCATAAAGCATTATTTACATATTGATAGAATTCAAAATATCCCTGTTTTGTGCTCTTTGATGAATATATTATACAAATAGCAACAGTGTTGCACTTATTCCGAACACCGATTGTTTAACTTGTAATTCTGTTGCATAAAAGCGGACTCTAGGTGGCAGTAGTGGGTAATATATTTCACCACTTAAATTGTATTTCTCATAGGTAAGGTTTATATATTAGAGCAAAGTAAGATGAATATATATATATATATATATATATGTAACATTACTATTCAGTAATCTTACATAATGTATACTTCGATTAGTGGTATATCTTTATCTTCTACTCTCACATCATTGTCTGCTTACTTAGTGGGCCACTGCTATTCAGCAATCTTACATGGTCTGTACCTTGATTTGTACTATATAATTATCCTTTCACTCTGCTAATATTTGTAAGCTTATTATGTAAATACTAAAGCAGAACTCCTCTCAGATCCCTCTCTTTCTATGCAGCACTATGATATATGGAGCATCCGTCCGACACTTTGTCACACAGTCGTTCCAAAGTGTCGATTGTCGGCTCATTTGGTTGGTCGCACTGTTTAATATTTTCCAACCTCTTACCTAACAACGATGTAGTGTGTATGGACTCATGCTCACAATCCCCATAGAGTTTACAGAGTCGGCTCTTTTCAACCGATGCTATCAATGAATGTTCCGGTGAATAAATGTAGAGAGTGTTGTAGAAGGAATAATTAATTTGTTCGCTCTGAGACAGAATGTTTTGTTTCAGAGTCACAGAAGCTCACGAAATTCATTAGGACATGTGAATGGCTATAACAAGGCGGTTTAATCAGTGTGTGTGACAATGTGACAAGAATGAATAAATATTGTGATGTCATTCTCTGAAGACTAGAGGACCAGATGAAGAGCAGAGATCTCAAGGTAAAGCGTGTCACTGTGTATGAATGAATCGCAAGACTGATCGGTCCTTCAGGCATTTGTACAATCATTTGAGAAAACATGTCGGTTGGAAAATTCTTCATCGTGTACCTAGGCTTATTCTAGATACACACCGAAGAATTTTACAACCGACGTGTTATCTACAACGTCTTTCCCATCGACCAATGGTCCGATTGCTCGGACGATTAATGCGTACACACTAGTCACATCTTAGACTATTAACGAAAGACCAACCGTCCGGGAAGCGACTTTTCACCGCCATAATGTCATGAGCAATGATTAGAAATTTGTACACACTTAAACGACTATGAAACAATATCCCCAATAAATTTAGATAAGAGGCAGAGCATGTTCAATAATAACCATCCCAAACCTCATAAAAAAGCAAAGGCAACATATTTCCTACATACATTCGCTAGCACGTGTACATTGTACGTTCGTTCTCAACCGCACATAAAAAAATATTTGAACTAATATGGATACTTTTGAAGAATGACAAGCATCCGCTCTTTTTCTATGGCAAGAAGACTGCAAGTACAGACCCGAAGGAAAATAAGGAGAAAGAATAGACCTTGTTGGACCTATGGATGTAAGGTGTAAAACGCTCATAGTATCCGTTCATATTTCTCGGACCACTAGGGGTTAAATATATTGATAAATTCGCCAAATGCAAGGTTATTGGATTTGGGTTTTCACCCACAATGATCCATTCTGTACAGGTACCACCACTGATTGTTCCATAACTGAACGAACACCCATGTCTGAGTCTATAAAATTACAGAGGAATCTGTCTGGCACCGAGGGACATAAGAAGATGACAGATGAGGAGCAGGTGTCGGCGGGGGTTCAAGAAGTAGAAAAAAAATTGTAGAAGTAGTGGAGGGGGATGGAGATGAAGAAATATAATTAACAGGCGTGAAAAGAGCAAAGGCAATGAGCCTGAGAGAGGTGGAGATGATGGTAAAAGTGCTGGACCAATAAGACTACGACTGACAAAAGAGAAAATACCGAAGAGCTAATGCCAGAAAGGAACTAATAATGCAGAAATTACTAAAACAAATTAAGGAGACACTTGTAAAGAAAGGAAATAAATTTCAAGTACAAAAGCCTTGGTCAGACCTAAAAAATAACTGGAGACTGGTGCAAAGTCGTAGAAACATTAAACAAAGTGAGTTTGACTGCTTGAAGGACTTGTAAGTGAATTTGTAGATGAACGACTGACAATAGTATATAGTATATTAAAAATGTTTAAACGAAAAATGCAATGGTATCTCAAGCCACCAATGAACTGATAATGCACTGCGGATAATAAAAATATGTTTAATGTTAAAACATCACATGGAAAACCTCATATAAAAAAGTGTGATATATATCGCTATTCAATAGACAATGATATCATCATCATAATAGGCTGAAATAAGGAAAAAAACGGTATAGGTATATATAGGTGCACCTAAAATATATAAAAAAAGTATAAAAAGAGTTCCTCTTATGCGGTTCTTCCAAAAAACGAACACTATGTTCATAAGGAATCCAATGGAGTGTCTGAGAAATTCATATCAAATAGTCTCAATAAATGGCAGAGGAGACAATGAGACAATGTAAGAATCCTGAGCTGTCGCTGCTGATGATGAGTAAAGCGGGGAATAACAGTCACAACTGGAAGATCATACACAGGTTATAGATTAGGAAATAATTGCTTACCAGATTCCTCGATATAACGGTATATCATCCAATTTATATCTTTCCAATGGCTCTATGAGCCCTTTATATTTGGTGTTACTGTGAGGAGTTCCCCCAAAAGAATATACCCTGATTCTCCAGTTCCTGTTATTCTGTGAGTTCCGTAAGAAAGCACTGTAGCGCTTACCCAAAGGTAAAGATCAGCTGCTGATGTAGCGATATTAAGCAGTATGACACTACACATAGATATTGTATCAACTGAAACATTTTTTCGTAAATATTCAGACACTTTTTTCAGCACTGGATGTAACCCATGTAACTGTAGATAGCGATCACACAGAAAAGTAGATAACCACCGACGCATTTCATTGACAACAGACAACTTCATCAGAGATACCTTAGGTCAGGCCAGGCCAACCTGCGGCCCTCCAGGTGTTGTGAAACTACAAGCCCCAGCATGCTTTGCCGGTAGACAACCAGTCGATAGTTGGAAGGGCATGCTGGGACTTGTAGTTTCACAACACCTGGAGGGCCGCAGGTTGGACTTAGGTGATGTTTTAAAATTAAACATATATTTTTATTATCCGCAGTGTATTATTAGTTCATTGGTGGCTTGAGATACCATTGCATTTTTTGTTAATATATTTGTGTGTTTGAAGGATGCAGACCTCGCGTTCTGGTCTCTCTCATCTACTGCCATACATAGCGCTAAGAGATTTTGTTTTGTTTTTATTGATATTAAAAATGTTGTATTATTTCCAGAAAGAATGCATGATGACATGTGCTGCGCAGGTACGTAAATGTTACAGCTGAACACGTATTTATAAAAACTCAAAAAATAGATACTAAATTTGAAGAAATAAAAGGATGTATTAAAAGAAGGCATTTGAAGTCACATGTGGAAATTGTAAAATGCTTTGGTGAGAAACATATACCATTATAATAATCAAAATGGCGCCTGTTTTACAGAACCTATGGCGGTAAAGGGCAACTTTGCAGAGATGCAACAAGATGGACCACAACATAAAGTTATTGCGAGCAGTGTAGAAGGTGAGCACAATAGGACTTTACATGTGTTGAAAAAGAACTTAACTTTATTACAGATATAGACGTTAAATGCTAAACTTTTTTTACCTTTTCTCACAGATACCATTGTCATATCGGATGAAAGCTCCAAGAGAGAAAAGAATCTTGGTAGCCCTTTGCATGGTGTGGTAGATGGGAAAGCTTGATGAATATTTGAAAGAATTGAGGACAGAAAAAAAATAATAATAAAAAAACTAGAAAAAACTTCATGGAGATGTTTGTTTTTTTGTTTTTTTTCAGAAGCTTATGCCACACAGCAAATGGTTAATTTATCGACTTATAGTGGTAATCGATTGAAATTAAAATTCTTAACCTTCATTATTTATATTTAAAAAACATAACGTTAAAATCTCAGCGAAATATAACAAAAAAGTGTATAGGTGATGAGTAAATGTGATTAAAATCGCTGGATGTCCCCAAACATCTCTAATAATTGTAAAGTTATTACATGTTCTAGGGCAGTGATGGGCAAACTTTTTCAGGAGCTGGCCAAATAAAAAAGAAAAACTTTAGGCGGGCCAATATAATTTATTAAAAAAACTCAAATACCGAAATATATAATACAAATTTTTATAAAACTAATGTCCTTTTAGGAAGGAGGATGAAGTGTAAAGGAGGAAATAGCTGGAAAGGCATAAAAATGAAGGTTCTGACACACAGGGTCGGCCCTAATAATTGTATGCATATTTTAAATATTTTTTTTTAAATATTGGCGGGCTGGAGAGAACCTCTAAGTGGGCCGGATCTGGCCCGCGGGCTATAGTTTGCCCATCACTGTCCTAGGGAAATGAATAAGTTCCCTAGTGAGGAAAACTGTCTCTTTATTTACAGGACATTTTATTATATATATATCTGGCTTTCGACCGTTTGTCCCTTAGATGTGTTGTATAACCATCCTAATCCCCATTTCCATTCACAAATTATTTTTAACCAGTTATTTGGAAATTGGCTAAATTAAATGAATCACAAGAGCCTGGGGATATATATCCTCTCCATGCTACTTGTATTAATATATATTGCCTACAATGTTTCTGTTATTCTGTACTATGCGGCAAATAACATGACTATGATTATCTATGTAGAACCACTGCTCAGAAAATCTTGGACTTAGCGTAATTAGCTTATATAATTCTTAGGCTAATATTGCTTTCCTCTTACTGCCACAGCAAATGATTAAAGCCGTCCTAGAGATTGTCAGGTAATTGCCCCTTTTTACTGGAACTAAAAATAATTTGTGAATGGAAATGGGGATTAGGATGGTTATACAACACATCTAAGGGACAAATGGTCGACAGCGATATATATATATATATATATATATATATATATATATATATATATATAATAATCTGTCCTGTAAATAAAGAGACAGTTTTTCTCACTAGTGAACTTATTCATTTCCCTAGAACATGTGATAACTTTACAATTATTGAAGACGTTTGGGGACATTTACTCATCGCCTATACACTTGTTTGTTATATTTCGCTGAGATTGTAACTTTATGTTTTTTAAATATAAATAATAAAGGTTAAGAATTTTAATTTCAATCGATTACCACTATCATTCGATAAATTAACCATTTATTGTGGAGTGAGCAGTGCGTCATATTTCTACAACCCTTTTTTTTCTTTCCTTCATCAACACATTATACTGTGGTTTTTTTGTATTCACCCCTTAATTTGATGAAGAAATTATTCATGAATATAGTATAATTAGGGTATTTCTCACTCCCTATAATTAGTGCAACCTATCCATTATTCCCTATTCCCTATTTTTTGAGAGTTTTGAATTCTATAAGTACCGCCCTCCACGGCGATCTAGCGCCATTTCACAGGGGGACACAGAAGGGGTAGCATAGTCTGTTGGGCAGCAAGATAGAAAGAATAGACAGAGGAGGGGGTAGCATTGTTAAACAAAATCTACAGTGATATTTTTGAGAGCTCCATTGCTAATTATCATTGCTGAAATACAAATACTTGGGCTTGCAGGCTTGGTGTAAAACTGTAAATTTGCAGTCACATTGTACTGTGTTATATAGGTAACACACAAAGAGGAGAGCTCCATTGCTAATTGTAATTGCTGAAATACAAATACTAGGCCTTGCAGTCTTTTCTTCTGATTTTGCAGTCAAAATGTATGGTGTTATACAGATTACTTACAAAAAGGAGTGCTGTATTGCAAAACTGCTAATTGTCATTGCTGAAATAGAAATTATATGGCTGGCTGGCTTGGTCTAAATCTGCAGTTACATTTTACTGTACGATAGTCATAGCTCATTCAGAAACAGGAGAGGTGGCTGGGTTCAGTGCTGACACAGAAATTGTAATAATAGGGCTGTCAGTGTTCTTGAAAGTATCCAGTGACATTCTACAGTGCCATAGCTCACACAGAAGCAGGAGGGGTGACTTTGTTGTTGTCCGTCTCCAGTCTCAGTCATGATGATACTAATACTACCTCATGTGCTAAAGCCTATGTTCAAGTGCATAGTGGTTTTAAGTCAGGAAAACAAAAATGTAAATAAAAAGCTTGTACCTTTTTAACGAAAAAAAACCTCTCAAATAAAGGTGAAAGTTTACTGTATAAAAACATAAAATTGCCAAGATGTCATTCTACCCAAAATATTACCAAGCATACCAGCGTCAGGTAGCTCCCTTCTCTTTGCTAGATTTCAGCACCTGCAATCTACACTGTCATCATATACACCGTCATCATTGTGTACATCTTCCTCAAACAATACTAATTCATCCCGCTGGAATCCACCATCACAGAAGTCTGTGTACTTTGATGTAATTACCGATGATAGCCTTCCTCATGGAATTTGTAGTTCATTTTATGGCAGAGCTGTCACGAATTTTGGGCAATTCTTTTAGACCAGCCAAATGTCAAAATGTTGTGCTGACTCATCTGCATCACAACTGGGTGTCTTGGGAAGGCTTAGTTTTTTCCTAGAAGCAGTTGGCAGAGAAACTGAAGGAGGAGTTGTTGTGTCATATATCACTTGAGCTGTGAGCCTGCTGACCAGGAGCTCATTGCATCTCTTGTGATCTGGGACAGTGGGAAATAAAGACATAGCTCTTAAACCTAGGATCAAGCACAGTTGACAAAATGTAGTGATCCGATTTCAAGATGTTGGTAACTCTTGGATCCTGGCGAAGCAAATTAAGTACTTAATCTATAATTACAATATAGTTAGCGATGTTGCTTTGTTTCATTTCCTCCTTCAATTTCTCTAGCTGCTTTTCACAAAGTCTAATTAGGGGACTCACTTGACTCAAGCTAACAGTGTCTGCACTCTCTTCACAGATGATTACTTCGCTGGACTAAAGTGCATTCCCCCTCAAATTATATTCTTCTTGCAGCTGCTGCATTCTCCTACATGCTGTTACACAATCCAATAAATGAATATTTCGGGACACAGACAGCATCTCCTTCATGTCATTGTCATTTTTTAAAAAGTTCGGTACCACCAAGTTGATTGTGTGAGCAAAACAGGAAATGTGATGGAATTCCCCCCCACTGTAATGCTCTAACAATATTAATGGCATTAGCAGAAATCACATATCCTCAGGAGAGTCCAAGCAGGATAAGCCATGTTGCAATGACATCCCTTACTTTTTCAAACAGGTTGTCAGCAGTATTACCTCTGACCTGCACCTTGTCTCGTCTCTGAAAACCACCTCTCACTCCCGCCTTCAAGACTTCTCCCGTTCTGCTCCCCACTTATAGAATTCCCTATCATGCTCAATCAGACTTTCCCACAGCCTTCAAATCTTTATATGCTCTTTAAAAACCCATCTCTTGTTTAGAGGTGACTTTATCCTCGATACCACTATTCACACTAATACACCATCACAACTATCCTAATCTCTCCTCTGAGCCACACTCGCTCCTCTTGTTTCAGCTGTGCCCTCTTCCCTTTAGAATGTAAGATCTCTAATGAGCAAGGTCCTCCATACCACTTTTTTCATGTTTCCATTCATTTTGTCTGCCTTGTCTGTGCTTGCTTTACGTATGTCTTGTTTTATGTATATCCTTGTCTTCCCTACTGTACGTCGCTGTGAAGCACTGTGGTGTCTTACAAATCTACGATAATAAAAATAATAATAATAATATGCATCTTAGTGAAGCAGATGATACACAGAGTAGCCTGCCTCAGACAAAAGTGACGTACTTGGGTACATGCTGCTGCTGTTCCTGCTGGTGAAGACAAATCACCAACCCAGTGGGCTGTCACAGTCATATAATCTTTAGTTTGCCCAGTTCCGCTTGTCCACATATTTGTGGGTAAGTGTACAGTGGGTAGAATGGCATTTTGTGGCCCAATAATTACATTTTTACAAACCTTCTGGTAGAGGTGACAAATAGCTTTACTAGTAAAATGGTGTTGTGATGTAATTTGGTAACGGGGACACGAGACCTCAAGTAATTGTCTAACACCAGCTGCATTAGTAGTGGATATTGGATACAGGTCTAATACTAGCATAATTGCCATGGCGTCTGTGATCTGCTTTGCGACTGGGTGACATCTTTCAATCTTGCTAAGGATTGTTTAACAGTCAATTGTTTTAAACTACTAGTAGTCTTCTTTTTGGTCTGCTTCTGGGTTGAAGATCCACCCCCAGCAGCAGGAGCAGCAGTAGTGGGCCTAACGCACAAGGATTCTTCTGAGGAGTCCTGGATAGGGGAGGAGTCATCTCGCATTAGCAACTTGGATGCAGGACTAACTCCGAACACTTGTGAGGATATTGATGATGAAGGTGTTAGAAGTGTAGATTGCAGGTGCTGGGATCTAGATGAGAGAAGGGAGGTAGCTGATGCTGGACTGCTTGTTGCTGATTTTCCTAATAGCTTTCCATGAACACACTTGAAATGGCGTAACATGGATGAGGATCCTTGATGGTTAAGGTCCCTACCTCTACTGACTATGGCTTTACAAACGCTACAAATGGCTAGACAACTGTTGTCAGAATTTGGGTAAAAATAATTCCACACATAAGAGGTTGATTTTTTGGTCTTATGTCCAGGCATGACAATGGCCTTCTTCTTATCACTGGCAAGAACTGCTGCAGTCTTTTTTTGAAAGTGTATGAAAATAATATTGTAAGCTGTGAGGTGGTCAAAATTGACTGCAAATGACTTGAAATTAGTGTTATTGTGGTTAATAATAATGTAGGAACAAAAAAAAACAGCAAAATTATGTGATTTTAGCATATTTTAGCAATTTTTCTAAAAAACACAGATCCAAAACCAAAACACGCGAGGGCGGTTTTGTCAAAACCAAAACCAAAACATGAAGCTAATCCAGATCAAAAACCAAAACCAGTTCACGGGGGTCAGTGAGCATCTTTAATGTAGACATAGGATACTACAGACACTACACCAATGATAGATACGTTATATACAGGACTGAATAGAATTATTATTTATTATTACACTAAGGGTACTAAATGTAATCAGAGTTCCTCAATCACATGAAGGTTGATTTTCAGTCAAGGTGAATGTTGAATATATATTGATGCTGCAGGGGTTAATTTAATGTGCAGGTAGACTCCTTTAAATTATATCATTAGCAGCATGGATGTCACAAATTTATATGCTGGACTCAAGCTGTCATTATCAATATTAATAAGAATGCATAGCTATATACATTAGGATGATGGGTTAATTAAAGCCAGTATATAAAGGTGTACTTTTTAATATACTGATTTTGGACATTAACTAAAGAGTAGATATCTCAGTGAAGATTGTAAATGACTTAATTTAGTGACATATGGAATTAGTGTGATAACGCAGCTAACATGCCTTTATTGATCTGATTTTACTCAACATTAAACCAAATTCATACTATGTGGCCAAAGGTATGCACTTTGTTTTAAATATTGAAGAGTTTAGTTTTGAAGAGATTGGCTAGCACAGACTTAGGAGGGGGGTGGTCAGGTCACACCTATAAGCATCATATATAAACTAAATGTCTTCTTGCTATATGACTGTTTATTCATCTGGGAGCTCTATGGCCATACAAGCGAATGGGGACAAGGACATAGTACTGGGTGGTGTCTTATTACATCCTAAAGAGTTGCAAGTGCTATTATTCCTGACTATACACAGTCTCTTCTGAAAGACTGTATATCACTGATAAGATATTATTATACTAGTACCCTATGACCCTTGCCTAAGTACCATTAAAGAGTCTTATAACTGCAAAATTTACAGTACCTTTTTCAGGTCCTGCTGATTGGAACATTTATCACATCTAATGGTAAACAAAATGGAGACGTCATTCCATTGTTTCAGAGCTATTGTCCTGATTTCCTCATATAAGGCTGTTTAGTTGTTTTCTTTTGCTATAGACACTAGCTTTTATCGCTAGTTTTAAACAACACATTTCTGACTGTATAAGAATATTATACTTGCAATAACATATCACAACAGATAAATCTCAGCTGACCAAATCAAAGGATTAAGGCGGAATGAGGATATTTTATTATATACGTTTAAATGGAGGGTGTTAAACTAATTTATGGTAATGTTGGTGAGCTGTTTTTTCTATACCTGATTTTCAATAAAAGCAGTTTTTTGCACTAATGCGTTGTTATAGATTCTATAAGCAATTACACTAGAAGCTACCATTATTACATATAATATTTAAAGCACTGAAGACAGTACTCAGATTCAAAAGGGTTGGTATTACACAACACAACTGTAAAGTGTCAACACAAAGTTCCTCAAACAAGTATTCTTATTCTGAGATTCAGGGTAATATATTGATGTCACATGGGTTAATTTATTTGTGTTTACAAAAGTTTTATACACATACCACAAGTAGCTATACATCATCACAGATTGGACAAATTTTGACATAGCCAACATGATAAGATTAAGGGGATTTACACCTACAATAGTCAGAGCTTCGTACATCTGTGCCCTTGTGTAATTCTTACAAGCCATGGCTTAAATTTAAGGGGGTATACTTTTACCATTATTCTAGCCACCAAAAGTCATGCTCTAATTAATTTATTTTGCCTTGGTTGCTATAAATCTCTATTAATGGCTCTACAAATCTCATCAAAGGCTTTTTAGTATCAAGCAATGACAGCAAAAGTAGCCTGCCCTGGGAAAGGTATACAATTTTGGGTAGATGAAAAGATAATGGTTACAAGATATATGTTAGCACGATTGGCCAGGATGGATATTGAATCAGCGTTCAGGTTTCTGCCAATGCACACAAAGAGATTTAAGTTTATTGCTTAATTGGGCATTAGTTAATTTGGGGATGGATGTTGGCCTATGGGTTGTTCTTTTTCATGCCTCTCTTTGAAAAATTCAGTGTATGCATTGGTGTATTGGTAGGTAGGTGGCACACTATTTGGAGGATTACTTGGTAGTGGGATCTTCAGTGACTTTGAAGTGTCCGGAGTTATTTTTTTCAGTGCAGGCTATTCAGAATTTAGTTGTACCAGTAGCCAAAGTAAAGACAGAGGGGTCAACTACAAATTTGTCATAACTAGAGATTGGAACGATTTATGAGAAGAAGTTAGTTGTACCAGTGGCCAAGGTAAAGACAGAGGGGTCAACTACAAAATTGTCATATCTAGAGATTGGAATGATTTATGAGGAGAAGTTATGTATATTACCAGAGGAAAAAGTGAAGAGGCTTCAGGAGGAGCTAAATAGGTAGGATGGTGGACAAAGTAGCTTTGAAACAGTTGTGATCATGGCTAGGGCTGTTGAATTTTGCTGGTACAGTGATCCCAGTGGGCAGACATTTTGTAGAAAATTAGAAAGTGCTAAGGTGGGAGCTCAGAGACCACATCATTATATAGGATTGTTTAAAGAGATGAATGAGAACATAAAGAAATTAAGTAATTTGGTGAAACAGTTTAATGGTACAAGGAATGGGCATATTCCACTAGCAGATGACAGGAATTTATAGTTGTTTATGATATAGCAAGGTCAAAGGGTTTTGGAGCTTATTTGAAATGTGAATGGTGTGCAGCGCATGACCTCAAGACTAAAGGAAAGGTTTATAAAGAATTTGCTTATAGTTATTTCCAATAGAGTTGTTGGGAGCAGAGTTAAGGAGCAAGGAAATTGTGTTTTTGGGAATAGGCAGGCATAAATAAACAAGGTGCATCTTTAACACCAGTGGTCAGGCTAATTAAGCATTTGGTTCTGAAATGCCTAAATCTTAACATGCAAGTCAAAGCTAAACATGTAACAAGCAGAGAACAGAATTGCTGATGCAGTGTAAAGATTTAATTGGAAGGCATATAAGGAAGTGGCCTCTGAGATGCATGCAGTAGTGTTAGGGGTTGCATTGCAAAAGGTTAAAACATTTTTTGCTTCCAGTGTGGGGTGATCCAATGTGAAAACTGCCTGCCATCGTTGATTGTGGGGGCATGACGGGATTTACCAAATTTTTTCTCATGGGGTCTAGATTGGCAAATTGACCTAAGCAGGTTTTTGTAGGGTTTTTACCTTCATATGGATCACCTCTATCCCTTCCTGTTTAACAGTTATAGGCCGGCTTTGTTTAGTTGGCAATTATGGAATTTGTGTGCAGAGGTTCACCTCTCACACGGGTGAAGGGCTGATGACTCTACACCCCTATAATAGTGGTATTAAGTGGCGTGACCCAATGGGTGGCCCTGCTATAGATGAGGCAGGTAGAAATGTGAATTTTGCAGTGGAATAATTGGTGAACGGGGTAGTTGGCTGTGTGGTCAGGCATGTCAGGATTCTAATTAATAAGTCAAAAGTGTGTAAAAAGAAAAGGTAATTTATCAGATTAGATGGTAAAGCGCTACAGTTTATTCAACCCCGAATGATCGGGGTTGAATATGGTTATTGAGGAGATATTTAATGCTTTGGAAAGGTTATGAAGGTGTTTGTGGTGGTGGGCTGCGGTTCCAGGTGGGGAAACCTAGCGTTGGTGGAAAAGCACTGCAATCATCGGCCAGTGGGGGCGCAGGTGGTGGCCATTGGGATAACCACCATTCAAAGTGTGGTTGGAATGCTCAATTCCACCCTTATGGGGGTCTTGTAAGAAGCCAGGATAAAGGGGAGTGGGATCTCATTTAGGGCCCCCTCTTATTAGTTGTGATAATTATGGTTATGGCTGGAGCAGATGGATGCACTGATTTTTCTTTGCCCCCTTTCAAAAGATTGATTGTAAAATAAAGCTGTGACCTATTTTTTTTGCTAAACAAATCTCATGTCTTTATTTCAAGGAAAAAGGGGTGGGTAGCAGGAAAAGGAGGGCATCAGCTGTTAGGCAGTGTATAGATAATAATAGATAATAGGAATAACTACAAAAAATATTTATACATTAATGTGACCAAACATTTTCAGTCTCTACAGTACATGCTGCAGGACATATTAAGTCTTCGGGATTGTGACATATAACATTTATATTTATCCAAAGTACAGAGTAGCTTTTATAGGGAAAGTGCACCCTCTGCTGTCTGATGTTGACATTACATTTTACTAGCAGGACACAAACTATTGATTTTTAAATTTAACTAAAAATCTCATTCAATGATGGAACAATGTCGCTTCAATTCTGCAGTGTGTATGCATTCGGGACCTGCAGAGTCCATACATCTCTATGGAGTGTACAGAGTCACGATCTTTTCAGCTGATTGTTATGAAAGATGAAGAGCACAGATCTGAAGGTAAATCTTGTAAAACAAGGTGATCGGAATTTTTTTTTTTCAGTCGCTGGTAAAATTGTTAACTTTATTGCATTGGGAGAAATCACATTGAGATTTAGTTGTTTTGCCAGACATCTAAACAACAGTATCTATTTAAATTGACCCCTCAGAACATAGACACAGTCTTTTGGGCAGCAGGACAGATTACATAGTGTGGGTGCAGCCTAATTAAATCACAGGGCCAGGAACCTATCTGTGCTTACAATAACTGATAACAGTGGACAATACCTTGTTGTGACATACATTACAAAGTATTATAAATCTAAGTACAGATATTATTTAATCATTTATATTAACACCTGCCCCATTGGAACTTACTGTCTAAATTATCCACCATACAAACATACTAGGGTCCATTTTTGTTGACAGCCAATTAATTAGGCTACTACCAGTATGTTTTTGGACTGAGGGAAGAAATTAGAATACCTGGAAAAAAACATGCAAAAACATGGAGAACATACAAACTGCACAAATAATTTTAAAGGCCTACTACACCTGCATGTTGATTTAATGTGAAAAAGCATCATGTAGCATTCACAAATGTTCTAGCAGTAAGTAAATGTTGGCCTTTACATAGATGATGTATTTATTATTTGGGGTGATGGTAAATCACGAGCACGTTCTTTTGCCACTTTTCTTAACACTAAGGATTATAATTTAAAATTTGTATCTAGATATCACAAGACAGTTATTTACATTTTGGATTTGCAGATTACAGTACATGGTGGGTCATTGGAAACCCCCACCTTCAAAAAGAGGGTGGATGTAGTCAACTGTCTCCACTATAACAGTGCACGTCACAATACATGGAAAAAGAATATACCAAAAGGACAACTTATGCATTTAAAAAAGAGTTGTACTAATGAAAATCTTTTTAAATCTCAAGCAGTACATCTAATCAGAGATTTTAGAGAAAGGGGATACCCAGAGAAACTCTTGGAGAATGCTTTAAAAGAAGAATCGTATATGAATAGGAATGATTTACTTTTGGGGAAGAAAAAAATAGACTACGTAGATTCATTAAGAAAAAATGAAGATCCTGCCTCTATAGCTTTTTTCACTAACTTTAATGAAAAAAATCATGGGAGATCAAAAAGATAATTAAGAAATATTACCCTATTGTGCAACAAGATAATACACAAAAGAATTTATTACCTGAAAATCCCAAAGTGTTTTTTAAAAAGGTGCAGGCCAGGCAAGTTCTTCCACACCAAACTCATCAAAACCAAAACCATGTCTTTGAAGTCCTTGCTTTGTGCACTGGGGAACAGTCATGATGGAAAAGAAAAGAGCCTTCCCTAAACTGTTGCCACAAAGTTGGAAGCATAGCATTGTCCAAAATGACTTAGTATGCTGAAGTATTAAGCTTGTCCTTCACTGAAGATAATGGGCTTAGCTCAAACCCTGAAAATCAGACCCATACCCAACCCTCCTCCACAATACTTCACAGTTGGTATAATGCAGTCAGACAGGTAACGTTCTCCCAGAAACCGCCAAACCCAGACTCCACCATCTGACTGCCAAACAGAGAAGCATGATTCGTCACTCCACAGAACATGTTTCCACTGCTCCACTGTCCAGTGTCTGTATATTTTACACCACTCCATTCGACATTTGCATTTGGTCTTGGTGATGTGAGGCTTGCACGCAGCTGCGCGGCCATGGAAACCCATTCCATTAAGCTCCCACTGCACAGTTTTTCTGCTTACATTAATGCTAGTGGAAGTTTGGAACTCGTCAGCTATGGAATCAGCAGAGAGTTGCTGACATTTACGCATCATACGCCTTAGCAGCTGTTGACCCCACTCTGTGATTACATGTGGTCTTCCGCTTCGTGGCCAAGTTGCTGTTGCTCCTAAATGCTTCCACTGCATAATAATATCACTTACGTTGACCATGGAGTATCTAGCAAGGATGAAATTCTTAAAAGTTTCTTGGATATATACAACCAGAAATATTGCTCCAGGGATTGGTTCACCCTTTCGGTTTGTCCGTTTGACTTCGGATGGTAGGCAGATGATAGGCTGAGACTGATACCTAAGAGGGGGCAGAAGGCCTTCCAGAAAGCTGCAATAAACTGTGAACCCTGGTCCGACACTATATCCTCCGGAAGACCATGAGACCGAAACACATGCTTAACAAACAATGAGGCCAGAAAGCGTGCTGAGGGTAACTTGGCCAAAGGAACAAAATGGGTCATCTTACTGAATCGATCCATGGTTACCCAGATGGTATTGCACCCGGAAGATGGAGGTAAGTCAACAATGAAATCCATGGACAAGTGTGTCCAGGGTCTGACTGGGGCTGGTAACGGTAGAAATAGGCCAGAAGGGGAATTCTGAGAAATCTTGTTCTTGGAATAAAGATCAGAGGACAATACGTATTCTCTGACATCTGCAGGTAATGATGGCCACCAGACAACACAAGAGATAATTTCGATGGTTTTGGCAATACCAGGATGTCCAGAAGTCTTGTTGTCATGACACGCTGAGAAAACAGACTTCCTGAGGTGAGCAGGCACGAAGAGTTTGTCCGCTGGAGTTTCAGGAGGTGCCTGTGGTTGGAATTGTTGAAGGGTTTTACCCAGTTTCTGCGTGAAGGCAACCAAAATAGAAGAAGCAGGAACAATGGAACAGGGCTCAGAGACAGAAGTTTGATAAGAGATAAAACTACGAGACAAGGCATCAGCCCTGAGTTTCTTTGAGCCAGGCCGGTAGGTGATGATGAAGCGGAAACGGGAGAAGAAGAGGGACCACTGCGCTTGTGTCGAATTTAACCTCTTAGCTGATTCAAAGTAAGACAAGTTCTTGTGGTCAGTGTATACTGTGATAACATGTTTTGCACCCTCAAGCCAGTGGCGCCATTCTTCCAATGCCCACTTGATGACCAACAACTCCCGATTGCCTACGTCGTAATGTTCCTCAACAAAAGAAAATCTTCGGGATAAGTAGGCACAGGGGTGAAGGCGACTGTCTTCCAAGTCTTTTTGGGATAGCACTGCTCCCATACCTACATCTGAGGCATCCACTTCGATGATGAATGGAAGGTCTGGATTGGGATGTCTCAGAACAGGGGCAGATACAAAGGCACGTTTCAAGGCTTCGATGGCAGTAATAGCAACAGAAGCCCAAATTTTCACGTCAGCTTCCTTGCGGGTCAGGGCTGTAATAGGAGAAACAAGAGTAGAAAAGGAACTGATCAATATTCTATAGTAGTTAGTGAACCCCAGGAACCTTTGTATAGCTTTGAGATTTAAGGGTCGCACCCAGTCGAGAATGGCCTGTACCTTTTCAGGGACCATAGTGAAACCTTCTGGGGAAATGACATATCCCAAAAATGTAACTTTAGAAACTTCAAACTCACACTTTTCCAACTTAGCATAGAAGTGGTGATAGCAGAGTTTCAGAAGGACATGTCGTACATGCTCACAATGTTGTTTTAGTGATTGGGAGTAGATCAAGATGTCATCTAAGTAGACTACTACAAAGGAGCCCAGAAATTCACGAAGGACATCGTTAATCAAGTCTTGAAAGACGGCTGGAGCGTTGCTGAGGCCGAAAGGCATGACAAGGTATTCGTAGTGGCCTGTTTGGGTATTAAAGGCCGTTTTCCATTCGTTGCCTTTCCGGATACGAATCTCAGTTATATGCTCCATGGAGATCAATCTTTGGGTAGATCCTAGCTCCTTTAAGCTGATCAAAGATGACCGAAATAAGTGGCAAGGGGTATGTATTCTTTATGGTTATTTTATTTAATCCCCTATAGTCAATACAGGGCCTCAAGCTGCCATCTTTCTTGGCCACAAAGAAGAAGCCTGCTCCAGCAGGTGACTTGGAGGGCCTAATAAAGCCTTTCTGCAGATTCTCCTCTACATACGATTCCATGGCTTGAGTCTCCTTAATAGACAGGGCGTATAATCTTCCCTTGGGTAATCTGGAACCTGGGATTAGAGCAATAGCACAGTCATACTCCCGATGAGGAGGGAGAATGTCTGCTTCCTTCTTGGAAAAAACGTCATGGAATTCCCAATAAGGAAAGGGTAGCTGCTCTTGGCAAGTATGGGTAACCCTGAGCGGCAAAGATTAACAAGAGGAAGAGCACAGAGAGCTCCACTGAGTTATTTCACTTTTAGTCCAGTCGATATAGGGATTATGGAGGGCAAGCCAAGGATAACCCAGGATAAGAGGTACCGAGGGAGAATGAATTAGGTACAGTGAGTCACCCATCTTCAGCTGCAAAGGAGGTGAGCGATGATGGATCTCACCCCTGTTCAGACGATTCCCAGCCAGCCCATACAGAGTGATAACAGTTTCAAGAGGAACAGCTAAGAAACCTAGGGACCAGGCGAGAGTCAAATCTAAAAAGTTTCCAGCAGCTCCACTGTCCAGAAATGCAGGAACAGTAATATCTTGTCCACCATATGTGAGCTGGGCAGGAATTAGTAGGGAATCTTTCGGAGAGATAACCTGTAGGCCCAAGTGTACTCTCTCCATGTTGACTTGGCCTGGTCTTTTCCCAGCTTAACAGGACAAGTACGAAGCAGGTGCCCCTTCTCCCCACAGTACAAACAGAGACCTAGTGTACGTCTCCGGGTTCGTTCTTCAGAAGACAATCGGTAGGCTCCCAGTTGCATTGGTTCAACCTAATTGCCGGAAGAAACTTGAGATGGAACAGGGAAATAGGACAAATGACCTTCCTTCTCTGCTTTCCTTTCCTTGAACCTACGGTCAATCCGAATAGCCAGCTGCATAAGCTCATCGAGGGATCCCGCTGTAGGATACTGGACAAGGGAATCCTTAATCTGTTCAGAAAGGCCCAAACTTAACTGGCTGTGGAGGGCCGGGTCAGGGTCACAGGCGAATCAGCAGCATCAATATCCAAGCAAACGGTCAGGGTCACAGGCAAATCAGCAATGTCAAAATCCAGGCCAGGGATCAGCAACCGTAACACAGAAGACAGCAAGTACAACAACAGCAGGAGAAGTATGCTAGCAAGCAGGGACTATAACCGGCAGTGAGGCCCAGTCCTCAGTGCCTTAAATACTTTGATGGACAAATCAGAAAGGAGGAGGATAGGGCTGACAATCAGCCTCAGCAGGCTGCTAATTAATTACTAGCTTAGAACTAGCATAGGTCATATCACAAACCAGAAACATGTATCAAAATATAAATGACAGATTAGAATCATGCAAGAGCTCCCCCTGGAGTTGGAGGATGTCCCTACACCCTCCTACTCTATGCCACAAAGATAACAGTGCATTTAAACTGATGCATGTGTTCAGATGCTACCTCACGCCAGGATGCGACGTACCGCCGCTGCTCGTGACAAGATGGCATCCTATCACAGTACCACACTTGAAGTCACCGAGCTCTTCAGAATGACCCATTTTGTATCACAAATGTTTGCTAATGGAGACTGCATGGCAAGGTGCTTTATTTTATACACCTCTGGTAATGGGTCTGATAGATTGCATTTGTCCCTCCTTAATTATTTGTCTCCTTTATGATTCTTTGATGCAGTTTTTGTATATATGTGTCATGTATTTTTCACGGCCATATGGGTGGAAGTGATGTCATATTTCAGGATGGAAGTGTTCGGTGGAATAGGGCAGAAATATATTCCGTCCGTAGCCCCACATGTTCATATCTCATTCTGGATTGGTGTTCTTGGATGTCGGAAGCCTTTTTAAACCTGGGATATCTCTTCAATGTTTGTAATCCTTTTGAGAAAGTCTTGTAGAAGAAATGCGTTACGGTGATTTGTCTGGAACCCTGATTTCCATCATTCAGATGCAGGTATTATCTTGGTGATCAGGAAGCCTCACTCCGGGACTGTATTGTCGGGGCATGGTTGTCAGATAAGCTAACATGTCTTTATTTTGATGTACGGGCAATTACTTGCTTGCTTATAACATTTTTATGAGATATTCCCTTGTTTTAAAATTATTACACTATGACATTCCTATTTGTCTGAGTTGCAGTATCTGATTTCCACATGGATCTATATTAATGGAGACTGTGATGTTCCTGCATCTTCATCAGATAAGCTATACTCTCATTACACTTTGGTACGCGGCTAGCCATATAATATCTACACTTATATTGATTATTTATCATCATCAGCAGCTATTTAAATAGCATTACTAATTCTGCAGCGCTGTACAGAGAACTCACTCACATCAGTCCCTACCCCATAGGAACTTACAATCTAAATTCCCTAACATACACACAGACAGACAGAGTCTAAGGTCAATTTGATAGCAGCCAATTAACCTACTAGTATGTTTTTGGAATGTGGGAGGAAACGGGAGCACCCAGAGGAAACCCACGCAAACACGGGGAGATCATACAAACTCCACACAGATAAGGCCATGGACGGAAATAGAACTCATGATCCCAGTGTTGTGAGGCAGAAGTGCTAACCACTAAACCTTTATGGTTTCACACTTTATTTTGGCGCTTCTGTCTTATGTTTCCATATATATATATATATATATATATATATATATATATATGTGTATATATATATATATATATATATATATATATATATATATATATATATATATATATTGAGTGGGAGTTTCCGATTTATTCTTGGGGGGTGAAAGCGGTATCAAGGTAAAATATAGTTTACAGTAACAGTGGGAATGGGAGTATGAATGGGATATGAAAAACCTCTTTCAATAAGATATTGTTACCATTATGATTGGAGCTAACTTAGAGATATGTTATGAATGACGTATGTGCTTTATATTATGGAGCTTTTCAAATTCGAAACTTAAAGATCTCTCTTCTCATCTATGTAGTGGACTCTGGGATTTTGAGGGACATAAAATGTATAAATGGAGGTTAATTATTATCCTAATGATAACTTTATTCCTGTATTTGTTTCCTGTTATAAATATGTACAGATATGAATATGGGATGGGTATTTTTCTGTCAAATTAATACAGTTATGAATATATTTGGATGTGTAATGTGGAATTCTGTATAATTTTTGGCACAGGAATCACTTCTCGAATAATAGTAATTTATATTTTTGGAATTGTAACAAGATCAACAATGAATTGCAATGAATACATTTGATATAAATATTTCTGATGTACAATGTTGGAATCTGCATAACTATCTGGATACACATCTATTTGTTTTTTTTAAAAAAAATATTTCCATTTTTTCTCTCCCGTCGCTCTATCTCTGTGGTCTCCCTCCAACAGTCACTACATTGGCTCCCCATACCCTACAGAATTAAATTTAAACTCCTCACCCTCACCTTTAAAGCTCTTAGTCAATCTTCCCCTCCCTACATCTCCAATCTCATCTCTACCTACACTCCTACCCACCCCCTCTGCTCTGCCTCTGACCGCCGCCTCACTACTTCACTGATCACCTCCTCTCACTCTCGTCTTCAGGACTTTGCCCGGGCTGCTCCCCTGCTGTGGAACGATCTTCCACGTTCCATCAGGTTAGCATCTACTCTCAAAGGCTTCAAGCGTGCCCTTAAGACTCATTTCTTTATTCAAGTCTATCAGTCCTCCTAACTCTCTTGTCCTGGCTCTCTCCCCTAGTTAGTACCACCCTTTTTTGTGTCTCCCCCTTCCCTTTAGGTTGTTAGCTCTCATGAGCAGGGCCCTCTTTCTTTGTGTGGTCCTTCTACTGTTCCTTCACCCTCTGTACCTCTTGGCCTGCTTCGCTAGCCCTATTTTACCTGTTTTATTAAGCTTCGGCCTTCTTCCTGTTGATTTCTACCATCCCTTTTACTATCTGTCAGATATAATCTGATTTGCTTTACCCATGCACCTGTGTTTGTATATATTTGTGTATCATGTTGTGTCTTGGTTCTGTTTTCTGTATATGTAATGTACGGCGCTGCGGACCCTTTGTGGCGCCTTATAAGTCAAAGATAATAATAATAATAAATAATTATTGGAAATGTAATAAGATCAAAATTATATTATGGATAATAGAATTAAAAACGTAAAATAGTATCAAAGATAATATAAAATAACAATAAAATAGAAATACAACTATGCATTTTTTCTGTGCTTTTGAATTTGTGGAAAATACATTGATTATAATAATGTATAAATATATATAGGTTTTCTTATGGATATATTATACTGATAATGTATCAACTGTAACAAAAGCCGAGTATAAAGAAAAATGCACACTGTTGAGCACATCTGACAGCCAATGAAACTATCAGCTGAGAGGGCAAATACTTTAAAAGACACCCATTTTTCTAAGAATGTCTTTTACTACTGACTATTCTTCTGATGAAATCACTTGTATGTGATGAAACGCGCCAGAAAATCAGAGAAGCTCTATATGTGAGAACTTACACATTCAGTGCCCTGTTATGATACCCGGAGAAATGGCAGTGTGCAAGTTGTCTCCTGATTGTCAGGAAAGAGGATGTATAGCATGGACAGCATACTAGGAGGGAGAGCGCACAGCACGGACAGCATATTTGCAAGGACAGAGTGAAAAGCGAACGGATTTACAGACAACTAAACAGTGAGAGTGTGGAAGCTTGAACTAAGCTAGTATCAATTTTAATTTTACGGTATTTACCCACATTTTGCAATTGGTTTGCTAAGTAACTACACACCACATGCTGAAAACCTGCCATTACAGTAACATATGATTGTGAAGAGACACTCAGTCCTATGTACTACACGCTGCTAATTTGCTGTTATAATCAATGTGTGTGCATGAATAAACACTTAGGGCTAGATTTACTAAGCTGCGGGTTTGAAAAAGTGGGGATGTTGCCTATAGCAACCAATCAGATTCTAGCTGTCATTTTGTAGAAGGTACTAAATAAATGAAAGCTAGAATCTGATTGGTTGCTATAGGCAACATCCCCACTTTTTCAAACCCGCAGTTTAGTAAATCTAGCCCTTAATCTGGTTACGATTGAGTACTAGCAATATTGCATATCCAGGAGTATTATTTTTGCATGATAAATAATTGTGTATATACAAGTTCGTTGGACTGTGCTGGAAACACTGGAAAGACCACAAATGTGGTCTTCTTGATAAATGTATTTATCCCTTGGGATAATAGAACATTTAGAATGCTGCGAAATTCCGGAATCAGTGGCGCTATATAAATTGATGATGATGATGATAGAAAGGTCACTGTTTGATATGAAAGTTGTTACTCCTTTGTGATTGTAGATAAAGAAACTAAACAATTATTAGACGTGCCATAGTTTTTTATATATTAATCTGTAGATCAGTGCACTGAACAGTTTAAATTCATATGAACTGAGAATTGTTACAATGTTGTAATATTTTTATTGTAATTATTAAAGTGTATTGTATTTATATTAATTTCCACAAAATGTATTTAACAATACAGTGTTTCAATACCCAATACAGTGTTTCAATACCCAGCACTGTGTTTTTTCAGATTGTTATACAAACACATACACACACATTTTTGTAAACAGTCAATTAATTAGACTACTACCAGTATGTTTTTGGACTGAGAGAGGAAACTAGAACACCTGGGGAAAAAAACATGCAAATACATGGAGAACATACAAACTCCACAAAGAATTTTAAAGGCCTACTACACCTGCATGTTGATTTAATATGGAAAAGCATTATGTAACCTTCACTAAATGTTTTTGGAGGGAGAAGAGGAAAGTTGAATTCAGAGTTTTATTAAACAGCCAACACCCAGATTGCTTTAGCCTCAAATGGAACTTTGAGAAGACTGACTGTGTGCAGTAGATATCCTGTTTATTGTAGTGAGGGCTATCTAGCAACGAGGATCCTCAGGTAAAGACATCTCTCAACAATCAAATTGTATTCTGCAGCTAAGTATCTTTTGATTTTGTATATATATTTTACAATAAATGTTTGTATTATCCTTTTTACAACTGTAGTTGTCTGTCAATCATTGTAATTCCACATCAAAATATAAGAGTCAATGTCCATCCTTTGGCAAAGTTAATAATGGTTACCCCAATGATTACACCAATTGCTAGCTAACAAGGTCACTGTTACGGTGCTTACCTCTCAGCTCCGTCCCGCCGCACTTCCGGGTAGGTCCCGGCGGCGATCATGTGATCTATGGGCGGGGAATTCGAATTCTACTTCAGCACTGCTCTGACACACTGTATGCATCTGGCTGCATTTCCTGTGTGTTTTCCCCTGTGCTTATCCAGATTCCTGTGTACCGCCCCGGCTGTTTTTCTGGCTATCCTCTGGTCTCATCCCTGGTACTGCGTATTGAACTGATTCCTGTGTACCGACCCAGCTGTGTTCCTGGCTACTCTCTGGTCTCATCCCTGGTACTGCGTATTGGACTGATTCCTCTGTACCGACCCGGCTGTGTTCCTGGCTACCCTCTTGTTTAATCCCTGGTACTACACTTTGGATTGACTCCTGAGTACCGAACCAGTTTTCACTCCAGGCTACAATCTCCAGGACATAACGGTTAGTATGCTTGGTCACTAGCTCCTTGTAGTCCTATTTGTGCCTCTGCCTGTCCATCTCATAGACCTCTTTCCTTACGTCAGTAGGCTAACCTGGGGGCCGCGACCTGCGATTCTCCAGCAGCAAAACCCATCCTGCCTTGCGGCGGTTCTTGGAGAAGACCGGGAGGGCCGTTAGACTCTGCGTCCTAGGAAGGCCGCCGTAAATACTGATTAAGGTAACCTTGAATTGTAACAGTCACATGCCCCTTATTCAGCTATATGCAGGTCATTTAAAAATGCACACATTATATCAATTTTAGCAGCTACCACAAATAGCAGGAGGCCATTCCAAGTTAGGTAAAGAAAAATATAAGTGCTAAGCTATAATTTTAAGTATTACAAATTCTGTTGCATATTTTATTAATATTAAAGAATTTATTAAACACAAAATCATATGCTTTGAATCGAAAATGATTTTGACACACAGAAGTTAGAGGAGTAAATACGCCTGCATCCAACTCTACAGGCCCTCTACTGCCCCAAGCCTATATTCAAACGCACAATAGATTTAAATTAATTTCTATTTGCACAAATGCACTAAATTATTCTCCTCATGCATAATGAAATGCAAGCCCAAAGCAAACATTCATTCCAAGCTTTTTAACTGCTTCCCATAAATACACTCTGCATAATCCTTTGTTGGCTTGCTAAAAATATGCATGGTGGAATAAGTAAATAATCACTGCAAAGTTCAGCCTATTACCACATTAGGACTACACACTTCACTAATCTCAACTGCTTTTTTTAGACTTCTTTATATTTTACAGTGTACCTGTCACCTACACACAATGAAAGCATCTGTTTGTGAACTGAACATGTTTGTATCCTACAACAAATAGCAATGCAGATATGGATAGTATGTCATGGTGTTATGTGTCCAGAACTGCAAAGGAGCCCTTCATATCCAGCTGTTAAACATGCAGCCACCAGCAGGAAGCTTAGAAACTCAACTTCCAAGACTCAGGAACTAGAAGTTACTCTTATTTATTAGACTGTATCTGAATATTCTTTATGACAACATCTAGGTACATCTCATGATGTGCAGACATGTATACAGCTCAATATTTGCTAATGTCACCCACACAAACTACTTAAGCTGCTCAGTCCCAATGCAGTGCTGAACAACAGGTATCTAGTTCAAGTCCTTAGTGTCTGATATAAACTCTTGTGTTCACCTATTACTAATCAGGCTTGTTTTTGACTATGGTAATTAGCTTGGCTCAACAGAATTATGTAAGACTATATAGAATATTCAATTATTACAATTCATGTACACTAAGGAACAGCAATAAAATTCCTGTACACTGATGACCAAGTAGTACAGTACAATTCTCAAATGGAACGCAAAACTCATTCTGTCACCATTGGTATTTTGTTCACTTTTAGGTGAAGTAATCATAAACTTTCTGCCAAAACCACTTCAGTCCTTTTTTCACAGCAGCAATGTTTATGAGCAAACAAGCATAATGTATGGTTTATTAGTAATAAAACATATGAAGCCTTGAAAGTTATTATATATCATTTGCTTTCAGGGCCGGACTAGGACTAAAAATCAGCCCTGGCATTAAAAGTACACAGGTTCACCTCAGTTCCAGCAGGAAAGAAACGGGTGTGACCACATTGTGTTGTGGGTGTGGCCAACATGGGGCATTGATACATATGTTAAAATAAAACATTACATTTATCACGCCCTCCCAGCCACATCACGCCATTTCCGAGGCACATTATGACACCCTCAGCACCCTGTACTTATCTATGCTTCTCGTGCTGCTGACATCCATTAGGGTGGGAACTTCCTGTAGAGTGAGCAGGGAAGCTCTTAGTCTCACGAGATTACCAAATTTTGTGAGATTTAGAGCTCCTCGGCTTGCTCTGCAGGCTGCGTCCTATCCAGGGACTGGGAGCAGCTATCCGCTCCCTCCTGCTAACCAGAGCTGGATTAACGCTCGTTGGGCCCGAGGTATTTAAGACAGGGAGCCCCTATTATGTAACATGGGGCCTGATTCATTAAGGATCTTAACTTTAGAAACTTCTTATTTCAGTCTCCTGGACAAAAACATGTTACAATGCAAGGGGTGCAAATTAGTATTCTGTTTTGCACATAAGTTAAATTCTGACTGTTTTTTCATGTAGCACACAAATATCAACTTTAAATTTCAGTGTACAAATAAGCTATCAAGTATTTGTGTGCTAAGTGAAAAAACAGTCAGTATTTAACTTATGTGACTAACGCTATCTTCAGAGGAATCAATTATAGTGCAGGAGTCATCCAGCCTTAATAAGTGGGATGCAGGGCTAACTCCGAGCGCTACTGAGGATATTGATGAGGAGTGTTGTGGGTGTATTTTGTAGCCATCGGGATGTCGGTGACCGAAGGGTCCTAGCTGCTTATGGAGTGCTTGTAATTTTTTTGGAAGAACTTTCAGCTTTTCCCAACACTTTGCCATGAACTCTTGTCAAATGGCGTAACATAGACGAGGTTCCAAGATGGTTAAGGTCCCTCCCTCAACTTACTGTGGCTTGACATACACTACAAATGGCTATACAATTGTTGTCTGGATTTGGGTAGAAATAATTGCACACCTAAGAAGTGGATTTTTTTGTTTTATGCTCAGGCATGACAATGGCCTTTTTATTGTCACGTGCCAGAACTGCTGCCACTGGTGCAGGACTTACACAAACAACCTCATCCTCATCAACATCCTCATTAGCGCTCTTAATTAGTCCTGGATCCCACTTATTAAGGCTGGATGACTCCTGCACTATAATTAAATCTCCCCCTCATCCTCTTCTAATTCCACAGTGGCATCCTCAAATTGTGTATCACCGGCTACACTCGGGCTGTTCAGACACACATCAGCAGAACTGCTGAAAGGGCCCTTCTTTAGGGGTACACTAACAGAATGCTCACGATTAGACATACCACTGGTGGATGGACTCTCCACAGGGATTGTTGTCATTTCTGATTCAGAGCATACATTGTCCTCTAATGCCTTACTGTTTACTTGCAGCTCGGCTTTCACGCGTCACAGTAGTTGTGCACCACTTTTAGACTCCAAATTACTTTGTTTTGCTTGGTCACGAGTGACCGTACAAGAAGAAGACTCAGTAACATTTTTGATCTGCCATTAATAGAGAAAGGCGAAGGCCTCATTCTTTCTTTGCCACTGCATGTGTAGAATGGAATGTTGGCAATTCTTTTTTATCGGCACTTAAGTTTTCCTCAGTTAAACTTGTTTTTCGCTTCAACGCGGTAAAAAATTTTTGGGTGTGTGTTTTTTTTCCCTGATTTAAAAAGACTATGTACTTTTACATCGGCTTTCCCAGATGACGTACTGGGAACACTACCATCAGGACTGGTGCCAGTACCTGTTTGCTGATCCTGCTCATATGTGGACTTCTTTGAATCCATTTTAATGAGCCCAAAGCACTTGTAGTGCAAAACATTGTAGAAATACTACTGATAAATATCACTTTTGACAGCCAGAAAAATTAGTGTAAAACACTGGGGAATATGGGACACCCCGAAGCACTTGTAGTGCAAAATATTGTATTTAGATACTGCTGACAAATATGACTTTTGACAGCCAGAAAAATTAGTGTTTCACACTGGGGAATATGGGACACCCCGAAGCACTTGTAGTGCAAAATATTGTATTAGATACTGTTGACAAATATGACTTTTGACAGCCAGAAAAATTAGTGTAAAACACTGGGGAATATGGGACACCCCAAAGCACGTGTAGTGCAATTTTTTTTTAAAAAAAGCCTCCTTTATCCTCTTCTCTCCCTGCTATAACAATTGCTAATAGAATTGGAATTAATAATATAATTGAATAGATTAGAAATTAAATAATATTACAAAGAATAAGGTGTACAATTATTGCACTGTCCCTGCTCTAATACAGCCTGTGACCTATCCCTGCTCTCTCCCTCTGTCAAATGGCGATG
This sequence comes from Mixophyes fleayi, assembly GCF_038048845.1. Lineage (NCBI taxonomy): Eukaryota > Metazoa > Chordata > Amphibia > Anura > Limnodynastidae > Mixophyes > Mixophyes fleayi. Next base: position 76,246,175 of record NC_134410.1, read on the forward strand.
GATTGCTGTGGAGGCTGGTATTTATGCTTTTCAATCTTGCGAGAACCAAGCTCTGAAATACGAATACGTCACAATGACGTTTTGCCTCGATTTCGATACCGAACGGGCGGGAGAGTACCTCGGTACTCGGATAGACAAAGTTCGGGTGGGTTCGGATCTCTGGGAACTGAGCCCGCCCATCTCTACTTCTAACTAAACTCCTCTCTACCATACAGCCACATTCCGAGATTATTTCTCTCTCAAATCTGTCTGTGATTATGTACTTTGGTTCCGGGTGGCAGGAGGGCATGGACCCGCTCCCCCAATTGCAAGGGGAGTCCCAGTACCTCGTCTCTCTGTCCAAGGCTCCTGACTGTTACTCTCCCCATACACATCTCCTCGGCTCAGAGTATCTCCTCTAGGTATTTGCAGACATTCATTCACCGGGAGTGTGAATCCTATTTTATTTTTCATTTCACATATAGAGAACACAATCATGATATTTATTATTATTACTTTTAGTACAAGACCATGTCGTGTAACAATTGTTGCATAATAAAATGTGCCAATGTTTTTCTGCAAAGTGCTTGCACAATAGTGAGGTCACAGTGTTCTCTCCTTCCTCTGTTCACTCATATGGTCACTTATTTACTGTGTGTGTCATGCTTGTTGTGCGTTTTTTTTTTTTTTGTAGACAGTTAACTCTGGAGCCAATGCAATCTCTTCCTCCAAAACACAGCCAACATATTTTGCAGTTTCCTGAGGATGAGGAATCCACTCAAGACAGATAAACTTTTTAAAATCACTTATGAAAAACAAACCTAAAAAGGATACATACATGATTCTTTTTCTTTCCTCTTCAACCTTGTACCCTACTGGGAACGAAATTACTAACGCCCTGTGGTTTGTTTGTTTTTTTGTTTTGTTTTTTAAATCTCATGAGTAATGCAAAATGTGTTTTTGGCAGTAAGGTGTCTATTTTTTCGTTTTTGTTTTTTGTGTCTCTATTTTGAATCTGTATCTTTGAAAGTGACTGTTATATCTGTTAGGTGTGCTTCTCATCAGAAAACCCTGAGAACACTACAGATAATACTGATATTGAGATCCATAAACTCTTTAGTCCTAGAGAGGGCACATCAGAACCATCTGCTAATGCTGCTGGATCCTTCCAATATCTGTAGAATCAGACATTTCTGGTTAAGGACCATTTTCCATCTCTTTAAGCTGTGGACCATGTCTATATTGGCATTGCACTGAAGTCTCCTTCCTAAGAATGACAGCTCACAATTATATTAGAGATGCTCAGGCTTGGCTACCCGAGAACCAAACACACCCGAAATATCTGAATACAGAGCCGAGCAGGCTCGGTACTTTCGTGCTTTTTCGGAATTGAAAAAGAGGCAAAATGTCATCGTTCCGTCGTGAGATCTCGCAAGTTTTGAAATCTATAAATACAGCCATTCACGGCGATCTAGTGCCATTTCACAGAGGGACACAGAAGGGGTAGCAAAGTCTGTAGAGCAGTTGGGCAGCAGCATAGAATAGAATAGAAAAAGGAGGGGGTAGCAGTGTGCAACAAAGTCTACAGTGATATTCAGGAGAGCTCCATTGCTAATTGTCATTGCTGAAATACAAATCCTACTGCTGGCAGGCTTGGTTTACTTCTGCAGTCACATTCTACTGTGTTATATAGGTAAAACACAAAGAGGACAGCTCCATTGCGCCATTGCTAATTCGCATTGCTGAAATACAAATACTAGGGCTAGCGGGCTTGTCTTCTGTATTTGCAGTCAAAGTGTATGGTGTTATATAGGTTACACACAGAGGAGTGCTCCATTGCTATGTGTCATTGCTGAAATACAAATACTTGGCCTGGAAGTCCTTTCTTCTGAATTAACAGTCAAATTGTACGGTGTTATACAGGTTACACACCAAGAGAAGTGCTTCATTGCTTAGTGTCATTGCTGAAATACAAATACTCAGCCTGGCAGGCTTTTCTTCTGAATTAGCAGTCAAATTGTACGGTGTTAAATAGGTTACACACAAAGAGGAAAGCTCCATTGCTCAATTCTTAATTGTCATTGCTGAAATACAAATACTAGGCCTGGCAGGCTTTTCTTCAGAATTTGCAGTGAAAGTGTACAGTGTTATCAAAATGGATTCACAGCAGTACACAAAAGAGCAGGAGCACCAAGCAGCTGCTCATGATGATAGTAATCTCTATGTCATATGGTAAAGCCTATGTAAAAGTGCATAGTGTTTTTAAGTCCGAGAAACAAAAATGTAAAAAACACCTTTTACCTTGGTCAAAATAAAAAAAGACCTGTAATCCAGGAAAAGTTATCTGCAGAAAAAAATAAAATTGCCAACATGCCATTCTACACACGCAGTGGCAAAGAAAGAATGAGGCCTTCGCCTTTCTCTATGAGTGCGAGTTCGGCAACTATCACTGAGGTATCTTCTTGTAAGGTCAGTCGTGACCAAGCAAGACCTTGTCATTCGGACTCCAAAAGTGGTGCCCAAATACTTTTACATGTAAATGCCAAGCTGGAAGAAAACAGTAAGGTATTAGAGGAAAATGTATGTTCAGATTCAGAAATGACACAAATCCCTGAGGAGAGTCTATCCATGAGTGCTATGTGTAATCCTGACCATTCTGATAGTGTACCCATAAAGAAGGCCCCTTTCAGCATTTCTGCAGATGTGTGCCTGAACAGCCCAAGTGTAGCCGGTGATACACCAAATGAGAATGCCACTTTGGAATTGCAACAGGATGAGGGGGATATTTGTGTAGACGACGAGGGCGCTAATGAGGATGTTGATGAGGATGATGTTGTTTGTGTAAGTCCTGCACCGGTGGAAGCAGTTCTGGCACGCCATAAGAAGAAGGCCATTGTCATGCCTGGACATAAGACGAAAAAATCCACTTCTTATGTGTGGGGTTATTTTTATCCAAATCCTGACAACAGTTGTCTAGCCATTTGTAGCGTATGTAAAGCCGCAGTCAGTCGGGGTTGACCGTAACCATCTAGGAACCTCATCCATGTTACGCCATTTGAAGCGAGTTCATGGCAAGCTGTTGGGAAAAGCAGAAACTTATGCTAAAAAAATAACAACAAGCAGTCCATCATCAGCTAGGACCATTCTCTCACCTACATCCCGATGCCTGCAATCTACACCCACAACACCATTCTCATCAATATCCTCAGTAGCGATCGTAGTTAGTCCTGCACCCAAATTGCTAAGTCTAGATGACTCCTCCACTATCCCGGATTCCTCATAAGAATTCTTGAGCGTTAGTCCCACTGCTGCTGCTGGGGTTGAATCTTCTTCCCAGAAGCAGACCAAGAAGAAGACTACTAGTAGTTTACAACAATTGACTGTTAGACAATCCTCTGCAAGAGGAAGCAAGTATGAAAGCTGTCACCCAGTTGCAAATCGGATCACAGACGCCATGGCAACTATGCTAGTATTAGATCTGCATCCAATATCCACTATTAATGCAGCTGGTTTTAGACCGTTACTTGAGGTCTTGTGTCCCCTTTATCAAATTCATCACGACACCAATTCAGTAGAAAAGCTATTCCTCATCTATACCAGAAGGTTTGCAAAAATTTAATTATAGGGCTACAAAATGCATTCTACCCACTCTACACTTAACCACAGATATGTGGACAAGCAGGACTGGGCAAACTATAGATTATATGACTGTGACAGCACACTGGGTTGGTGATTCCCCTTCACAGCAGGAACAGCAGCAGCATGTACCCAAGTACGTCACATTTGTCACAGGCAGGCTACTCTGTGTATCACCGGCTTCACTAAGAGGCATACAGCTCACAATCTGTTACAAAAACTAAGGGATGTCATTGCAACATGGCTTATTCCGCTTGGACTCTCCTCAGGATATGTCATTTCAGATAACGCCACCAATATAGTGAGTGCATTACAGCTGGGTGAATTCCATCACATTCCCTGTTTTGCTCACACAATAAACTTGGTGGTGCAGAGCTTTTTCAAAAATCACAGGGACGTGCAGGAGATGCTGTCTGTGGCCCGTAAAATATCTAGACTTTTCTGGCATTCGGCAACAGCGTGAAGGAGATTGCAGTAGCTGCAAGAGAAATTTAATTTGCCCTGCCATCAACTGAAGCAAGAGGTGGTGACAAGGTCAAATTCCACCCTGTATATGCTTCTGCGGATGGAGGAACAGCGAAAAGCTATCCACGCTTACTCCACAAGCCATGACATTGGGATAGGAGGGGAGATGTGTTTTAATCAAGCGCAGTGGAGAATACTTATCGTGTTGTGCAAGGTGCTGAAACAATTTGAAGTAGTCACCTGTGAAGTGAGTTCAGACACTGCTAGCTTGAGTCAAGTGATTCCCTTAATTAGACTTTTGCAAAAGCAGCTTGACAAACTGAAGGAGGAGATAAAACAAAGCAATTACGCTACGTATGTCGGACTTGTAGATCAAGTACTTTATTCACTTTGCCAGGATCCAAGAGTTATCAAAATTTTGAAATTGGATCACTACATTTTGATGACTGTGCTTGATCCTCGGTTTAAGAGCTATGTGTTCTCTTTGTTTTCAACTGACCCAGATCTGAAGAGATGCAAGGAGCTCCTGGTGAGCAAGACGACAGCTCAAGTGTTACGTGCCAGGACGCCATCGCCTCCTTCAGTTTCTCACTTAACTGCTGCTAGGAAAAAACTTAACTTTCCCAAGAGTCCCAGGGATGATGAAGATGACTCAGCACCAAATTTTGACATCTAGGGGTAAATGTATCAAGCTGAGAGTTTTCCGGCGGGTTTGAAAAACCAATCAGATCCTAGCTATCATTTATTTAGTGCATTCTACAAAATGACAGCTAGAATCTGATTGGTTGCTATAGGCAACATCTCCACTTTTCAAATCCGCTGGCAAACTCTCAGCTTGATACCCCCTGGTCTTTTCTAAAAAAATTGATCAAAAAACGTGACACCTCTGCTGTAACTCCACCTTTTCCTACTATCAGCATCCAAAGAATAGTGGAGTAATATTTTCACAACAGTATAGAAATAGACTCATCAGACAGTCCCTTTACATACTGGGAGGAAAGACAGGGAATTTGGAGACCCATGTACCAACTCGCTTTGCACTTCTTAAGCTGCCCACCCTCCAGTGTGTACTTGGAAAGAGTTTTCAGCACAGCCGGAAACCTTGTCAGCGATCGGCGTAGGAGGCTACTTCCTCAAAATGTGGAAAAGATAATGTTCATAAAAATGAACTTCAATTTGCACGAGGAAGGCCTTTCCCGCCAATTACATCAAAATACTGAGACTTCTGTAATGGTGGATTCCAGCGGTGATGAATTAATAATGTGTGAGGATGATGTACACACTGATAAGGGTCAGGATGAGGCTGACATGATGACAACAACATCTTGCCACAGTAGAGTTCATTAACAGCACTGTTACCTTAGGTGCCTTAAGGCCATTGTTACTTGTTTTGTAGAGGTCCAAACAAACCAAGCACTTCAGCCACACGGAGTGGCACTTTTGTGGCTGAAGTGCTTGGTTTGTTAAAGTGTGCATGTCCTTCCAATTCCTTCTTGCACCACACTTTTCCTTTTGCCACTGCTTTGTGCCCATGTGTCCTAGATGTGCTAGGAACTGCCGTGTGTTTGAGTAATTGCTCTGTCGCTTAGCATCCAGCCAGGTTGCTGCAGTATTTGTCCCAAAGTGTATGAAAATAATATTGTGACCTGTGAGGTGGTCAAAATTCACTGCAAATGACTTGAAATTAGTGTTATTGAGGTTAATAATAATGTAGGAACAAAAAAAGATCAAAATTATGTGATTTTAGCATATTTCAGCAATTTTTCTAAAAAATACAGATCCAAAACCAAAACACACGAGGGCGTTTTTGCGAAAACCAAAACCAAAACACAAAGCTAATCCAGATCCAAAACCAAAACCAAATTTCCTCCTTTCCTAATGGGAAAGCTCTGTGCCTGCATGGTGCCCCTATTGAGCTTTACAAGAAGCAGTTGTTTTTTTTGTTTGCTTTTTGTTTTTTTGTCCCCAGACTCTTGGAAACTTACAAGGATTCTTATGTCTCTGGCTCTGTGTCCGAAGCCCTTATAGCTTAGTTACTGATATCTGGGTAGGTCCCTTTGTTTTCGGAGTCTTATAGATCCATATCACTATTGACTACTGATGCCAAAATATTGGCAAACATTTGGTTATACATTTTAATCGGGTTATCAATGAGCTTGTACACTGTGACCAAACTGGTTACATGCCAGGTAAGTTAACAGCCATTAATTTGCGTCTGCTGTTCTGTTACCTGCAACTACACAATGATGAGGCAGTAGTAGTGTCGGTAGATGCTGCTAAGGCCTTCGACTTCATGGAGTGGAAGTACTTATAAGAGGTTTTGTCTAAATTTGGCTTCGGGTCTACCTTCGTCAATTGGGTACGACAGGAGGACTTGCTCACCCATTGGTTGGTATCTGAGACAGGATCCCTGCACTCATGCGTATAAATTCTTCTGGCCCCCTTCGATGTCCTAGGCAATTAAAATGTGGAGCATCTCGGTCAAACTCACTGCTGATTCTGGGCCCCCTTTCAATACAGACTTGGGTAAGTTGGTGCAGATGGTTGGGTATAAATTTGTGACTCATCTCTAGCATTTCTATGAGGGACAAGTTTTGTGGTTCTTTTGATAAAATTAGAACAATTTATGGTGTTCACAGAGGTTATTTCAATAGGCATTTTCAAGTAAGACATGCTCTTGATTTGCAGTTACATGGGACTGTTCCCAGTCTCCTGGATATCCCCTTGAGATTAATGTTGATGAGACTTGACCCTCAACACAATATCTCGTCCAGTTACTCAATTCTTTTGGGTCTGATTAGTGACAAACTTGGTTATGATACCTAGAGTGCATATAAAGTCTCTGCCTCTGTGAAATTTAAACAAATCTAAGCCTTCATTCTACATAGAGCATATTTGACTCCTCTACTGCTCTCTAAATTTAGTGGGAGCTACGCAATCGCCTGCCCAAAGAGTGAGTGTCAATAGAGTACCTTCTGGCGACTTCTCTGGGACTATCCTATGGTGTCTTGATTGTGGTTTGAAGTCATGGACTGCTTATTACAATTGGGAGTTGGTGGCACACCCCATTAGTCCTAGAATGTGCCTCTATGTTCTAGATCTGGCGGAAAAAATATATAAACTTAATTACTATCTACCTTGCTCATGTTGGCCAAATTCCTTATTGCTAGGAAGTGGATAGCGTCTGAGCGGCCAGCGAAGTGAGTTTGTCTGATTAATGATACTCTTGGTCATGAAAAATTCATGTATACAAGCCTTAGTATTAGAATTTGGACAGCACAGTTGCTTAGTGGTTAGCACTTTATATGTTCTCCCTGTGTTTGTGTATGTTTCCTCCGGGTGCTCCAGTTTCCGCCCACACTCCAAAAACATACTTGTAGGCTAAGTGGCTGCTGACAAAATTAACGTGTTTGTGTGTGTTAAGGAATTTAGTGTTTAAGCTCCAATAGGCAGGGACTGGTGTGAATGACAAATATTCTCTGTACATTGGTAGGAAATTGCTGGAGCTAAATAAATGGTGAGTTTATGCATTTTATCTTATTTCTGCTCACCTTAAAATCTGCACATGCTTTTTCTTTTCGTACAGGATATCTGGTCCTTCTACCATGTTCTTTCCTTGCATGGTGGTGGTATACATAGCACATGTTTGTTTCCCCTGCGTGGGTTTAGTTTACTGTTTTTGTTTTTCAAAAATAAAATTGTGAAAAATCTCAATAAAATCTGTTTGGTTTAATAAAAAAAAAACTCCTAGTAAACTATGTAAAGTTGTACACTACCTTCTAGTGCTGCGTGTATGCTCTTAAAGAAACATCCTCTTAAAGTTACATGGACCTGCAAATACCATTTTTATAAAAACCCTGGGGGTGTGTTTTTTTTGCTTTTTTTTTTGAGACACCTCTCCCAGATGCATTGCTGTATTTGCATCACCACTTTGCCAGCTAACCAACAGTTCTTAATGGTGACAGTGGTATTGTCATACAAGTAGAGTTTAGAGCTTTGGTGTGCAGTCAGTGAGAGGCTAGCTTGGCCAATGGGGACCAGTTGGAGTAGGCAGAGTAAGCAGAGTAAGCATCTCTTGTTAAAGTGTCTAACACATGATCGAAGGTATTTCTCATTACTTTTGCTAGATCATTAGTACTCAAACTCCATTCATGTGTGCATCAGTGCAGGAGCAATTAGGCTTTTCATTTAAAATGTGGAGCAGAATCGCCATCTGCAACATGTCCCTTACTAACAGTGTGTTTTGTAGATCTCATCGTAGTAGTACAGGTGATTGAATTAAATTGTACTTGGTTAGTGGGTCCACCAGATTAGTGAGGGTTTAAGACTAGTTCAGTAATAACTATCCAAAATAAAATAGAAATATTCAACTTGTGAGCCTCTTGCATAACCTGCTGTTCATCCTGTTTTCTAGAGAAGACATCCACGATTTCTTGAGCTGTATTGATGCTAGTCTCGAGGAACTGCAGAGCATGTTGTCCATAAAGAAAATAAATGTTGATTCTGATTTTATCGGTGAGGTGGGAGAAATATCCACCATAAGCTAATCTCTATTCATTGTCTTTATGCAGTAGACTATTAATTTATTGGAATAATGTTTCCCAAAGGTAAAATTGTGAAGAAAAACTGTTTTTTGTTTACCTAGCTTGGTACTTACAAGTTGAACTAATATTCTGTACAATGAAAGCAGAGTCTTTGTTGTGTTCAATGCTAAGTGTGCTGCTCGATTAAATAGAACTGGGATGTTTTTAACTTATACAAAATATCTGACCAGTAGACATTTCTAAAGATAAGGGAGAAGGACTACACTGAAGAAGTCTAGTGGATATTGTTGAATTTAATCTGTTTTTGCTGCATCACTTTTATTTTAATTTTATTTTTTGTGGATAGTGGGAGGACAGACAGAAGCATCAAAGCTGCCTAATGTGCCAGCATTCCACTAAGACAAAAAATAGAGTCTGTACACACCAGCTTCTTAAAATGTTCAGTGCTAATACCTTTTATCTTTGCACTTATACCTTAATGATTAAACACTTAATACCTCTTATCTAAAATAACGACACGGACACAAGATATAAGTTTGGCAAAAAGGGGCGTATTTATTTTTGTGGAAGAATTTTATTTTAAAACTCTGAATGGCGACGAGAGCGAAGCAGTCAGCTAACGACTAAACTTTAAACCAATCCAGCGTAAGGTGAAGCAATACCGCTGTCCCAAGACTTTACGGATCCCAAGTCTTTACGATTGGTCGGTACTAAACTTGGCGTCATCTTGACTGCCCCCTTCTGGACTCACATTGTCATATACGACCGTATATCCTCCGCCCCAGAGGCCAAGAGTCAGGTTACTGCAAAAGGGGCAGTGACATGCGGCCAATTAAACGGTAGCACCTTCGATCAGCCGCTGACTGCATTGCTCTCCTACCCGCAGCGCCTTGACCTAAGACAAGGCCTGAATTTAGTATAACCAGCTTATGCCGGGCGGGAGGGAGGTATCTGGCATCCAGGACAAGAGAGAGCCAGCCCCCATCTCCCATGTAATTTATGCCCTCCTGTGAAACCACTCCCCCAGGAGTGATAGGCTGGCTGACACCAAATGTTTAACCCCTAATGCAGTGCTGATGAAATATAGCACAAAATTTTAATTGCCCTCAGCTTAGGGCTTCACTTAAACTTCTTCCTGTTATTTATTTTTTGTCATCAACATGTGTCCTATATTATGTGGAGATGCAAGTGTACACATGCTGTGCTGTTTCTGCAATGGATCAATGATTCCTAGTATGCAGGAGTGTTTTCTTTGTCTATCAGGATGTCAGGAGGCAGCATTTGGATGTATTTAATGCATCCAAATGCTGCATGTGCTTATGCCTTTAAAAAGTCATATTTCTGCAAACAAGCAACATTGTGCATCATTTCTGATGTTAATACACTTTGAATCACAGTGTTCTGCTGCAGACCATAGCCAACATAAAATAAAAAAATATGTGGCCAAGTCTCCCTTTATCTCTTCAACTTACTTTTTTGCAGCTATTTAAACCTGACTTGTCATCTTTAGATAATCCAGTTGATGAATCCAACACCAGCATAGTGAATGTGAAAATATTTTGCATTCACCTTTTTTTCATTTTTTTTCTGTGCGTGACCCTGGGTTCTCTTTTCTTGCAGTTTGTTAAATGAACAATGGGAAATATGGTTTAATCTTCTATTTTTTTTCCTTCCTCTTCCCAGGACATACAAGCAAATGACAGAGCCAATGCAGTGCCAGAGGATGATGACCATTTGAATAAAGGTTCATATAACTTCTTGTCTTACTACACAGCTGTTAAAAGTTCTAATACTGTATTTTACAGCACTGATGTCCTCCTGTTAACAAACCTCTTTAATTTCAACAGTTCAGTTATGTTCCTAAGAACATTGCGGCTGCGTATTTTTAAAGTTACTATGATAAAATCTCTGCTCATTTCTCCTCGCACCCGAACAATCAGCGGAGATTTCTGCAAAAATCCAGTGTCCGTGATGTTCTGACGAACATCGCAGCTAATTGAATTCACCCCATAAAGTTAACCAAATGATCCAATTAGGACTTTTTTTTTCAGTTGGTTATAATGAATTTAACAGATATCCCTCTCCATTTCTTCGTCTCCTGTGCACACATATGTAGGAAGTGTTAAACTGAAATATAATGTGCAACAGTTCAATTGCATAGTGTTATTAATGTGTTACATTTCTTGTCTTGCATAACCATATTGTTGTGTGACAAATCTGTAAGAGGAACACCATGCCGGTCATCACTGGTTTTAAATGTTTTATTTTCTTCCATTAAAAAAAAAAAAGCAAAAAAAAAAACAATACCGTCCCCCTCAAGTGTTGCTGGCGTTCATAGCCTAGGCTGCTAGCAGCAATCTCGGCCCAAACAGCATGGATTCCCCCTGAAATAGCTACTACCAGCACTTGGGTATCCACTATAACAGGGAAATCTGCAATGTGGTGTCATCATATGAACCAGTCCTATAAACTACAGACTGAAGAGTTCCTAACCTCTGTTACCTTACCCTTATAACACGTTTGACCAGAACCAAGCTTAATACTAATAAATAATGACACGGACTCCTGTTAAGTTTAACTAATTTAAGTTGCGATTTATTAGATTCTAATTTGCTTAATTTTAATCGGTGGTGGAGAAGGCAAGGATGGTGAGGCGCCCCAACCTATGTCAAGCTTACCAAACAGTGTATGGCCATCTGGCTCTAACCACTGGTCCCAGGATGACTCCTTTACGATTGGCCGGTGCTAAATCTGGCTTCAGTTTACCTGTCCCCCCTCTGGGCTCACAATGTCCTGCCCGTACAGAGCAGGCCAAGGAGTTTTGTTTAAAGAACCAAGAGCCAAGGTGCTTCGAAGAGGGTAGTGCCCTTCGGCCAATCAGCGGTAGCACCGTGTGACCGGTTGTCGACTCACCAAACTTGTCTTCCTGCCAAAGCTGGAGGCCTCTCAGGCCTACAGACCGCTACCGATTACCTACGCTCCCCTCCTAGCCCTCAGCATAACTGTCTGATAAACTGACCCGAACCTTCGCTTGGATTATACTTCGCTTACTGTGAGGTGTACTTACACTGCTTTATATTAGAGGACTTGATCGGCTGTGACTTAGAGGGGTTTAAGGCTAGTTCCACCTAACAACCTTATTTCTCTACCTATATTTGGATTAAATTTCAGCTTATTACTTTACCTACATTCCGATTAAATTACAACGTATTACTTTACCTACATTTTGATTACATTTCTTGTTGATACGCCCCTTACTAGGGGCATCCATAGGGCACCCCCATGCTAATCTAAATATGTTTTTACCAACAACCTCTCTCTTATGCTATAATTAAATCGAGGGCCTCGCCTAGACCAAATCATTACCACCACATGTATTCCTAACATGTCCGGGCCACTACATTTACGATTTCCCTGTACAGCAGAGGAATAAGGGCTGACTATTGCCTACCTCATCTACCTATCCATTGAATATGAATCTGCTTGTGGTCGATAATAACGGAATTTCTCATCCAGTGGATGTAGTAATGACCAACCACCATCCCCGGATCCTTTTGACAAATTACCTGTGGTTAGAACAGAATACCCCCATGTCAAGCTGCGCTTATGCTGACTGACTGCAACCTTTATCTCAATGTACCCCTAACATGCTCAGGGGTTTATACCATCCATAGGGTAAAGCAAGTGAAGAAAGAGGCTGGGGGGAAGGGAGGGGGGGGCAGGGTGGGGAGTCGGTAGCCCCAATGAAGGTGAAAACCCAAACCCCCGGCGGCTCACCACTAATCAGGCCTTAGTCCGGGGAGAAAAGATGGGAAAGATCCTTCATGCCCCCACATAACGTGACGGGCGGTTAAGCCTGGGGGGGGGAGATAAGGAAGAAGGGAAAGGGCATGATTAGGGCAAGACACCATATCACGCTCGAAATAATTTACCCATCCTTACCCCTATTAAATTGTCACCCTCGTTAGTTTGATGGCCCCCGAGGACTAAGTGTGTGTGTAGGGACTAGTGTTGACAATGCCGACTCGTGCCTGAGCCACAGCAGTAGCTGCTCCCCATTCTGGACGAATGGGTTCAACATCCATGGCGACAATTGTTAGTCTGGTGGAACCAGAGGTCTATGGCCGTGTATATCCTTTATAGTGTCAGATTTCCATTGTCCCAGGGGCTTAATATCATCGATGGGAGCGCCTGACTGTGCTGTAGCTGCCCCACTCCTGAACAAGTGGGTGCAAAAGTGACGGTCTAGCTTGGTGTGCTGGCGGGCTGAGCTGCGGCGGTAACCACCTCAGTCCTGCTGGGGTAGCAAATCATGTGGCGGCACAAAGACCTAAGTCAAATACCAAACAGTGTATGGCCATCTGGCACTAACCACTGGTCCCAGGACAACTCCTTTACAATTGGCCGGTGCTAATTCTGGCGCCAGCGTGACTATCCCCTTCTGGGCGAAAAGGGTAGTGACTTGTGGCCCATCAGTGAAAGCACCGCGTGACCTGTTGCCAACACACAAAAGCCTCAGACTATAGGGCGGATAAAACTGCCAAGCGGGAACCTCATGCTACTGGACATATTGAGCTATCCCCATGTACGGGTAATGTCTACTAACGGCCTCTATCCCATTGATCAGTATATAAATGGAGGGTTTACCAGGCCACCTGTGAAGTAGACATTTAAATGACCCTATCCAGTAGTACAGCGCCTATGGTGTGTTGAGACTGAGACCCTAGCTCACCCACTCGGAATGCCCCATATCAGCTAAGAAAAAATTGCGCTGAATTATAAACTTCATAAAAGGGGAGCTGAATGTTGTGTACTAAGAGTAGCTCCCCCTTCCGTACTTGGGCCTACATAAATAATTTACCCCTATATTGGGTATGTCCTGGAGTCCCCGCATGCCGATAAGATTATTCCATGGGCTTTTATAATTGCTTAGCCTAAGACTTGCCAATGCCGTTTCTAGACCCCGCAGCAAACCACGGTAGTGGGTGCCGTGGCGGACGGCTCAAATCTAACCCCCAAATCAAAGGCCGAAAATAGCATATTAAACTGAATTTGTGGGGAAGGGGCCCGGTGACATGACTAAGCCTAGCCTCCCCCATAGGGGACTTACCCCTTAAATTTGAATACTAAGCTGACCTAGCACATTAGTAACCTGACTATCTCATGTCCTTTACTTTAACGCCGCCATGGAAGGGGCTTTCCAAGTGCTTTACGCGCTAGCAGTGCTAGTGTTCGTGTGATGCTATGTACCGGCAAGTGCAAAGACATGCACTGAATAAAAGGGGGGGGGGGGGAGGGCGGAGGAAGATAATAACGTTACGTGGAAACCTCAGGTGCCCCTTGTCCTAACCTGTGTACCTAATGTCTACCACCAAAATAACCGGCAAGCTAAGGAAAGGAACAGTCTAAGTCATCACTGGTGACGAGTTATGACCAAGGAAACGCTTCCCCTGTTACCATGCATGTGCAGCAGTATGTGTAAACGATCCTTGAATGCAAGGCAGTGTATAACAGTATATCCTTGAAGAACTTATCCTCCAATGTTATGTAAGGGACAAATAAGTTTTGTGTTCTAGCCAATGATGTAAGCTTGCGACGTGTGGTGAGTAACTAGAGTGTTCTTCTGTAATGCCTTGTAACGTGTGGTGAGTAACTGGGCTGAGCTTCAGAAATGAACTCTGGGATCTACCAAATGCACCAATATGTCCCCCGACCGCCAACTAGCAGGGGAACACCTGCTGACTCCTGTTGTCCCGGCCCTACAAGGGGCCTAGCACTGTTGGGAAAGGGCTGGACATTATCCTGTACCTGCCCCGAACGCTGGAAGCCTGATGAACCTTCTGAATATAGCGCAAAAGTTATCTCTACCTGTTTACCATGTGTTGCGTGCAAGGATTTGGAAATGCAGGGGATGCAACTGTTAGCCCCGAGAGCTCCTAGATTGATTGGGTGCTATACCGATAAACAGACACCATTAAGTGAAATCAGTCTGCGTCAGCGGGGCATCTGGGTTGCAGCGCTCAGTAAGGGAAAACATATCAATCTACTCCTTGGCTGTAAGAGTCTCTGCTAATCCTGCGGCCTCTGAACTAGGCACAGTTTTGTATACCAAGAATATCCCGTAATCAGTGGGTATATGACATACTTGCGAGATGTAAATGCCTCCAACTTGTCTATCAGCCTGAGTCAGTGGGGAATATGGGTTGCAGCGGCCGCCAAGGGCAAATCTAAATATCCTCCCTAGCTGTTGGAGTCCATGCTAAGTCTGCGGCCTCTGAACTAGCCACAGTCATGTATACTAATAATGTCTCATAATCAGCGGGTATATGACAACCAGATGGTATGTGACCTAATTGAAAGGTGTCGATGCATTCAACTTGCCTGCATGACACATGTTGTCCGAGTGGCCTTACTATATGCTTAATGGACCTGCGTTGTATGTGGGAATGGTAGCTCATTTAGAACCCCAACTTGCTAATAGGCCAAAATATTTAGCTGGCAAGCTGGAGTGACAGCGACATCAGCTTGTTCCATGTGAGGAAAGCACTACACATGATTGCCAACTCTTCTTGCCTAAGTAGCGGTGTGTTGGGGTGACCATGTAGTGTAAACCTACTTGCTGGAGATGGAATCGCAATCAAATCCCCCTAATTTAAAATGTTGCTTCCCAAATGGAGATAGCAATGAATTGGCCGCCTGCCGCGGTGCCTGTTTCTATGTAGGCCAAAGGCCTATAAAAACATCAGGCCACTGGATTACGACACACCAACAAGCAGATATATCGTTAATCATCAAAAGGGGTGTAATTAACATACTGTTGTTCACGGCCTACCCTGCTATCCCGATTGTGTGGGTGGGCGGGCCTAATGAGGATTTTGGTTACTTCGGCAAGGTGGACATGCCTGCTC
This sequence comes from Mixophyes fleayi, assembly GCF_038048845.1. Lineage (NCBI taxonomy): Eukaryota > Metazoa > Chordata > Amphibia > Anura > Limnodynastidae > Mixophyes > Mixophyes fleayi. Next base: position 76,261,707 of record NC_134410.1, read on the forward strand.
GGCCTCAACATGCTAAGCTTTCCTTGAGGAATGACTGAAGAATGTGGAACTACCTTATGTGAACCTCGTGTTGTGAAATTTTTTTATTTGTGGTAATCATACTCACCGGGCATGCATCGCTGATCCCCTGCATCTGGGGTGCATTTGGTTCCGCTTGTCGCCCCGAATGCTGTTGCCGTGTACCTTCTAACCGTTGTAGAAATGTCCAGAGTGCTGCCTGAAAGTCTCTCACGCCTTAGCATCTGTAGTACTGAGACAGGAAACATGTTACAATTCTGCACTTGCCTATGCAGTAGCCCCCTTGGATGGGTATCGGGACTTGGGGATCAGGGGTAGGGAAAAGGGACAGCGAGGTATAAGAGGGCAAAACCAAACACTCTAGACACGGAGGGGGATACACTATACAGTGGAATAATAAAATACAATAAATAAATACTGAGAGTTGGCACAAAACCGCTCTAGTCACAGGGGGAGGGTCCAATATAATGGAATGCAGCAGAACAATAAAATACCGAAAATCAATCCCTGCAATGAATACAGGGTACTATACACAGTAGAAGGGGCAGGAGAAAGGAGAAAAAGGGACACAGCCACGAGGACAGGCAGGGGGGAAGGATAAAAGACAGCAGGAAGGGGGGAAGGGAAATATATGAAACTCCAGGGAGGGGCAAATGCTTAAAATGCTGAGCTATATGACTAAACAAGGGAACAATGCAGGGAAAAGGCAAATACAAGTATACAATTCGATACTGTGATGCTACTCAGCCTGTCCAGAGATGTTGTCCTGTTGATTTCCAGCCGGGTAAGAAGGAAGAAACATGCCTGGACCTGGCTCATATCCTCTCCAGGGAGTCAACACCCACCCCCATCCCATTGGCTGGAAACTGGAGAGGGGTTAACCCTTAAGCTGCAGGTACCATTTGTTGTCCCTATCATCTGAGTTTAGGGACGTTTTGCCTATGGCTGCACTTGTCAGCCTGTTCAGTACAGGGCTGAATATGGTAGCAGAATCTTGCCCAGAAAACACACACACACTTCAATTCATTGAGATAAAAAAAAAATTGCATTACAACAAACTGAAGTCAAAGACAAGCTTTGAACCTGTCCCACTAATTAATGCAGTGCGGCTTAACTCTGATTGGTCAGAGCGTGGGATAGCTGCTCTGTATTAGTTAGTAGTATTGAGACCCCACATGGATGTACATGGCTAAAATGTAGTTCACTGATACATTTTCACAAAATAATATAAAATTAGCTCCAGATGAGTAACAAATGAAAAAGTAATCCCCAGTGAAACCAATGCAGAACAAAACCATGAAAATAGATCTAGTTAAAGATCTGAAATCCACATCTGGGGCCTGATTCTGATGGAACAGAGGGGCATGTTGACAGAAATGTGGAGCAGGCCGTGTGAGGGGAAATAAACAAGGGTAGCAAATATATGGAGGGCACAGTGTTCCCTCATTACCGTCCTTTAGGTGCTTTGGTGTTCACTAGGCTAGATATCTGCAAGGTCTTGCTGCCTCCAAAGGACACCTTAAAGTATCTATTTGTGCTTCCCAAATCAGATTCATTACTCTCATCACATCTGTGCAGTTGTATGGAATTTATATGGAATTCTATAAATATTACCGTAGTGCCTTGAAAGCTATAAAGTGTCACATTTTTAGATCATTTCCATTTTTTTTGTTTTTTTATTACTTTAAATGTTGCTGGTTTCCTTTTAACCAGGGCCGAATTTACCGCTAGGCAACCTAAGCAACTGCCTAGGGCCCAGCGGTACCCTGAGGGCCCTGCCAGAGCTGATGGTGAGCGGGGAAGGCCAGGCAGAGGGGCGCTCCCCTCCGCCTGCCATCCCCCTCTGGCCGCCAGCATAACGCTAATAAAGGATTTAAGAAAAAAAAAAAAAGTCAGCTGACCGTCGGGACCCGGCAGTCTCTTCTCCTTCTCTGCCAGTGAAAATGACGTTGAGTGTGATGACGTCATCACGCCCGACGTCATTTTCAGTGGCAGAGAAGGAGAGGAGCACTGCTGGAGCAGAGAGGAGGAGCAGTGGAAGCGTGCCATAGAAAAAAAGAAGTAAACAAGAAGAGAACAGAACAGAGAAAAGGAAAAGGAAATTAAAAGGTAAGTTAACTAACGGAGGGCCCATGAAAGAGGAATTTGGAACAGGCATTAAGGGAGGGGGCATGATGACAGAAATGTGGGGCATGAGGGGCATAATTATAGAATATGGAGCAGAGGGGCTAGAGGGGCATAATTATAGAATGTGGAGCAGAGGGGCATGAGGGGCATAATGATAGAAATATGGAGCAGAGGGGCATGAGGGGCATAATAATAGAAATATTAAGGAGAGGGGCATAATAATAGAAATATGAAGCAGAGGGGCATGAGGGGCATAATGATAGAATATGGAGCAGAGGGGCTAGAGGGGCATAATGATAGAATATGGAGCAGAGGGGCATGAGGGGCATAATAATAGAAATATGAAGCAGAGGGGCATGAGGCGCATAATGATAGAATATGAAGCAGAGGGGCATGAGGGGCATAATGATAAAAATATGGAGCAGAGGGGCATGAGGGGCATAATAATAGAAATATGAAGCTGAGGGGCATAATAATACAAATATGAAGCAAAGGGGCATGAGGGGCATAATGATAGAATATGGAGCAGAGGGGCTAGAGGGGCATAATGATAGAATATGGAACAGAGGGGCATGATGACAGAAATGTGGAACAGGCCGTGTGAGGGGAAATAAACAAGAGTAGCAAATATATGTAGGGCACAGTGTGATGGTGAAGGGTGCACAGTGTGATGATAAAAGGGCAAAGGCATGATGAAGGGCACAGTGTGATGATAAAGGGAGTACAGTGTACTAAACGGGAAACTGTGAAGGAGGAGCAAAAGTGATAAAAGTGATGAAGTTGGGGACATTTTTCTCTCTTCTGTACTTCAACTTATTTGCCCAAATACATTTTTTGTAGGAGGGAGCTGTGAGAGCTTACACAGGCCCAGTGTGCTTGGACTGGGCGTGCAGGGACTGAAGTGACATCATACTGAGGATCAAGGTACAGTGCGCAGAGTTGGACCAATAATATCAACCGTCTGGGACTGAAATAACCTTTCTTTTCATCAGCAAACGTGAGTAATGAAAAGTAATCATTCTAAAAGATTATTGAAAAAAATCCTATTATTAAAATGTAATTATCCCTATTGTATTAATGTCCACTCTTCAGTCTGTGATAGAAGCTCTGGGCAAGTGGTAAATGGCAGGTACATAAGTCCCAGGTTCCTGTCGTTTGTACTTTAAAACAGACTGATCAAGTGATGCACCTGGGAAGTGCCTGTGAAAAGGCAGCTGGGATATGAAATTAGTGTCTCAGACCTGGGGAGGAGGTGAGTTGCCTCCTGAGACACTCTGCTGCAGTGAGCAATAATATGTTTTAGTTCTGAGAAAGGGTCTTGCTAAAGTGTATTATCTAGTAGCCAGACGGCTAGGATATTATTTATATTCTGTTTTGTTTACAAGCTGGTGAATAAACTGTCTGTGGTTGTTATCCTGAAATGTCTGGACTTGTGTTGTTTACTGCTGCTGTTCACCAAGGAGATAGTACCTATTCCCCTGATTATACTACAAGTCTTTAAATAGTGTGAAATCATGCTGGGAGCATGTCTTCTCTGGAAGTGTGTGTTACACACAGTAGAAAAAAAAAGTAGTGCTATGGATTGTTTCACGGAGGGGGGGCCCCAAACCGATATCTTGCCTAGGGCCCTATGAAGTCTAAATCCGGCTCTGCTTTTAACCCTACTATATGAAACATTAATTTTACATCTGTACCATTGAGACCAAACTTCTGATAACAATTGTATTGACTTCTGTCATTAGAATATATGAAAATCATTAAAATGCAGATTTTTCATTGAACATTAGCAGGGAAATGTAACTGGACAATATAGTGTAACTGGTGGTCTTGTAGAAATGGAGGTTTAAATGTTTAGAGTATAAATATCCCCTTTTTTTCTATTAATTGGTTGCAGTGTTTAGGGAAATTTGCATATAGCAGAATTAGAGCTACTGCAGCAGTACGTTCTGCTTTTGCGTTTTGGGCAATTTTGGTAATTTACTTTTTAAATTGTGCTTTAGTATTTTTGTATTTTTTTTAAATACATTCTACAAATGTGTACTGCAGTTTATTTACTATGCAGCCGGGTTTGTTGCACCACTGGAACATGGTAGTCAGACGCAAGAAATCAGGGTCCTTATCTCCTCCCATCACTTCAGCAAAGTTGTTAGCTTCACACAAGCTTCCTACAATGTTTGCAGTCTGATGTGTAATCTCTTGTTTCTCAGGCTCAGATGGGCACAGACTGTTATTCCAAACTCCTTCTGGTCAGAAAATCCTTTGGGGCTTTTTATCTTGTTGTATAGTTTTAAAGGGACTTCATCCCTTTATCCATGCAAGACAATTACACATGGAGGATAAAGCGCTACGGAATCTGCTGGCGCTATATAAATAAATGATGATGATGATGAATTCAAATCTCACAGCTACAAATATATTTCTTAAAGTATGTTTAGTGCTATATTCCTGTTGCAGTTCATCACCAGAGATTCCTCAGGTTCTGTGTCTAGGGACAGCAGTTCAGGTGCACGTGTATTCCCTTTGGTCTGGCACCATCCCAGAGAATTTTCAGTGAGATTTAATTACACTGGTCGTGGAAACAGGCAATTGCTCTCTGACTGTATCTGGATGACCTATTGACAGGGAAGTTAGAGCTCATAATCTGACCCAGAATAACTCAGGTATTGGCCTATCTGCAAGGACACTGTTAGATTATAAACAAGGCAAAGTCTCATATCTGTTAGGACTCGCCGGGCTCTCTGTCAGAGTTAGCTAGATAGATAGGTAGATTAATAGTTAGTTAGTGATAGATAGGTAGTTAGGTAGGTAGTTAGATAGCCACATTGGGTGTTTAGATAGGTAGATAGTTTAGTTCTTAGCTAGATTAGATAGATTAGTTTAGGTAGATTAGATAGGCAGATAGATTAGCTAGATAGATTAGCTAGGTCTTCAATAGGGTCAGTTAGGTCTGTTCTCTGTCAGAATCTGCCCTCAATAATGCTCTCATTTCTTATGTAGTGCCTCACCTGGCCAGCCTGTTTCTCTTAGTTCACTCACCTGGCTTCCTCATTATCACTTAGAGCCTATTGGTTCTGCTCTCCTTAAATAGCCGGCTAATCCTCTGCAGGATTGCCGGTAATACGTTTACCATAGTGTTCTGCTCCCTTATGTTTTCCCTGTTACCTGTTCCTGTTGTTTTCTGCCGGCTAGTTGTATCCCCGTGTACCAGACCGTTTCCGTTCCTGTCTACTCTTCATTGGAATTCCCAGTATACCGACTCGGCTCTGCTTTGACTCTTCTCCTGTGTTGATATCCCGTGTGCCAGACCTGATTCTGTTTCTGACTATTTTACTATCTACTCACCAGTTCCAGTCAGCTATCTCCCGGACCCCGGTTATGCCGGGGTCCGGGAGATGCTCCCAGGCATGGCTCCGGCGTGATCTGAAGCTCCTCTGTTCATCCTAATCTGTATACGGAGACGCAGCCCTTGCAGCATTTCTGCGCTCAGATTTCAACAATCTCCCTCTGGCTCCGGACTCAACCTTTCCACAGGTACTTTTGACTGTTTACATATATCACTGTGTGCCTGCAATTGTAGTTACCCCTGGCACCCGCCTAGGAACTGTTTCCCTCCAATCTCCGGACTCTCACCAACACTGTGGGTTGTAGTTACCCCAGGCAACTGTCTACATTCAGTTTCATCATCTCTACCTATCATTGCAAGTTCCGTTCCTTTCCGGAAAAGCACAGTACAGAAGTTGCTGTGTATCAGGGGACTTCTCTATCAGCTGTTCCTTTATTTATTCCAGTGGCCATGAGTGATATATCAATCTTGACACCATCCATTCTGTGTCTCACCTGACTCCCTCCTGCACTTCCTACTCTACGGCTTCAGTAACTCTATTTCTGGGTTCTCCCCAGCCAGTGCACATCTCACGACCCTCTGTTTGTCTGCAGCCAAGCCTGTCCCCACCACTAGGGGCAACAGTGAACACCAGGCTTTCGAAGCAGACTCCGGGTTTTGCTGCACTAGCTGGAGGGGTTCCTAACAATATCATACCATAACAGCAGATATAATTTCTGGGGGACCAAATAGACACTGTACAAAATTAAGTATCTCTGCTAGGGAGAATCTCAACTGTCCGAAATAAACACACTCCTTTACCACAGTCTGGGTGTGGCTTATCTATCAAAAGTAGCAAATTACAAATAAATATTCTGGAAATACAGACAGTCTGGAGTGCAATTCAGGCCTCTATAATCATCTGCTCTTTGTATAGCGCCAGGGCAACTGCCTAGGGCCCAGCGGGACCTAGAGGGCCCTGTCAGAGCCGACGGTGAGTGGGGTAGGCAAGGCAGAGGGGTGCTCCCCTCCGCCTGCCATCCCCCTCTGTCCGCCGGCATAACGGCAAAAATAAAGTTTTAAAAAAAAAGAAGTCAGCTGACCGGCGGGACCCGGCAGTCTCCTCTCCTCTCCTCATGAAAATGACGTTGGGCGTGATGACGTCACTCCCGACGTGGTTTTCAACAAGAAGTCGGCGAGGAGCAGTGGCTGATCAAAGAGGAGGAGCAGCGGCAGCGCGACATCGGACAAAGAAGTTAACAATAGAAGGTAAGTTAACTAACTGTGGGGCCATGTCAGAGAAGTTTGAAACAGGTATTAAGGGAAGGGGCATGATGGCAATATTAAATATATGAGGGGGCATGATGGCAATATTAAATATATGAGGGGGCATGATGACAATATTAAATATATGAGGGGGCATGATGGCAATATTAAATATATGAGGGGGCATGATGGCAATATTAAGTATATAAGGGGGCATGATGGCAATAATAAATAAATGAGGGGGCATGATGGCAATAATAAGTAGCAGAGGGGCATGATGGCAATAATAAGTAGCAGAGGGGCATGAGGGGCATGATGGCAATAATTAGTAGCAGAGGGGCATGATGACAGAAATGTGGAACAGGCCATGTGAGGGTAAATAAACAAGGGGAGCAAAAATATGAAGGGCACAGTGTGATGGTGAAGGGTGCACAGTGTGATGATTAAAGGGCAAAAGCATGATGGAGGGCACAGTGTGATGATGAAGGGAGTACAGTGTACTAAAGGGGAAACTGTGAAGGAGGAGCAAAAGTGATGAAGTAGGGGACATTTTTTTCTCTTCTGTACTTCAACTTATTTGCCCAAATACATTTTTTGTAGGAGGGAGCTGTGAGAGCTTACACAGGCCCAGTGTGCTTGGACTGGGCGTGCAGGGACTGAAGTGACATCATACAGAGGATCAAGGTACAGTGCGCAGAGTTGGACCAATAATATCAACCTGCAGGGACTGAAATAACCTTTCTTTTCATCAGCAAATGTGAGTAATGAAAAGTTATCATTCTAAACGATTATTGTAAAAATCCTATTATTAAAATGTAATTATCTCTATTGTAAAAATGTGCACTCTTCAGTCTGTGACAGAAGCTTCCTGTTCCTGTCGGTTGTACTTTAAAACAGACTGATCAAGAGATGGGAGGTGTCTGTTAAAAAGGCAGCTGGGATATGCATCCAGTGTCTTAGACCTGGGGAGGAGATGAGCTGCCTCCTCAGACACTCTGCTGCAGTGAGCAATAATAAGTTGTAGTTCTGAAAAAGGGTCTTGCTAAATGTATTGTCTAGTAGCCAGACGGCTAGGATTTTGATTATATTCTGTTTTGTTTACAAGCTGGTGAATAAACTGTCTGTGGTTGTTATGGTGAAACGTCTGGACTTGTGTGGTTTACTGCTGCTGCTCACCCAGAAGATAGTACCTATTCCCCTGATTACACTACAAGTCTTTATATAGTGCGAAATCATGGGTGGAGCATGTCTCTGATATCAGATGTTTAAAGTTAATATATTCTATTTAACAGCAAAAATTGGAATAGAAGATTGTTTGCAGTATGTTTTATGTCAAGTGTATAGTTACAAAAAAAAGTTTGGGGTAAGAATTCTTAGCATTTAAAGCTATATACAACATTATTTGCACTCTGTTTTATGTAAGGATTTAATTAAAAGTTAATATTTATTGGTATAACATTGTCTGCACTATCTTTTCTAGAACCTATTAAAAGTTAATATTGTTTCACGGGGTGCAGTATCCTGCCTAGGGCCCTATGAGTTCTAAATCCGGCTCTGTATAGCGCCACTATTTCCACAGCGCTGTACAGATAACTCAAATCAGTCCCTGCCTCATTGAAGCTTACAGTCTAAATTCCCTAATACATAGAGACAGAGACTAAGGTCAATATAATAGCAGCTTATTAACCTACTAGTATGTTTTTAGATTCCTTTTATCTTTGCAAGTAAAGTGTCTCAGGGTTTTCTCTCACCACAGGATTTCAGAATAGATGTTGTGGCAATCTTATGGATGTTTAGTATACCTTCCCTTCATTTCCTCTCATTGTTTGTAACTTGAAAAAGATTTTAAAAAATAAAATAAAAAAATCTGAAGAAAAAAATTGCCAAATATTGCCGCATATTGTCTCGCGGCTGATCCGGGACACTACCATTGATTTTTTTGATTTTTTTTTTTAAGAATTGAATCTGCCCGTTAATGTCATCTGCTGACACACCATTTGAGTGACACACTCTCCACACAGACACTTAATAAAATTGTCGTTGAATATGCAGCATATATGGCAGATCTGGCTTGCTCTCAATACTATTATTGCTTGGTACATCCCATTGTAATCGTTGTCTTTAAGAATGGAAGAGGAAAGATAATTTATACTTACCAATAATTTTTCTCAAGATACTCCAGCCCAATATTACGACCAATGTTGTTTGTTATGTGTATCCTTATACTGTATATTTTAAGAACAGCTTACAAAGTCACTCAAAGACATGGGAAGAGGATGAACACACTATATACTACTTTGGTTCATTTCTAATTCCTAATTTCTGTCTCTATGTAAGTCTTGAAGGGGACCAGCCCCTACTGGGCTGCCATTGAGTATTTTGAGGTAAAGGAATTATCGGCAAGTATAATTTGCTTCTTTATTTTTGATTATAGTTCTTATGATACCTCCTTTATATTCTACAAGTAAATAGACATTAGTCAATGTTTGGTTTTTTTTGTGTATTTTATTTTGTTTTTTCCCTCCGTTTTTCTTTTCAGACGGAATACTGGCAGGGTGTTGGTGAGGTTTAAATAAGGTATCTCAAATTTGAATCCCTCTAATGTACAATATTTTAAATAAAACAAAAAAAGTTTCCATATTTTGCTCTCGGTAGCGATTGAATGCTTATTATTCCATGTTGGATTCTCCATTAGGGTATTTGGATATTTTTGTAGCAAGAACATTTTCATAAACTGTAACATTAAAGAACCAGAGCTGGAATTAATAGAACAGGCCCTCCGGGTTAAATAAAATATATAAAAATGTAAATTTTATTTATTATTATTAAAATCAATGAGCTATCTTTAAGTCGTAACAATGTATGTTAATTAATGGGCAAGAAGTCTTCATTATCAAAATATGCTGGCAAAATATTAAAAACAAAGAAAGAAGTGTGTAAATGTATGGAAAATGTAAAAAAATACAATAAATAAAAAACATCAAAACCATTCGGTGATAACCATCATAATGACAACAGCTATATGAGAAAATATCCAATATACGGCATGTAAAGATGAATCAACCTCTTATTATTGTCTACCTAAATTTCTTTTTATATGATAGGTTGGTATTTATCTAGCTGGTATTTATGTAGCTGGTATTTTTCTAGCTGTTAACACCTAATGGTGGGCTAACTGACGTGGAGGTCAATAGATGTGTAATACTTAGGCGATAAAGCCTGGTGAATCAAAGGAATTGCGTAAGTTGCTCTTACGGGTTTCTAGTTGGGATGTGTAACCATTACAACTGGAATTCATTGTTTACAGTTGGCGTGGTACAAGGGGAATGTTTTAAAAAAAGATGATATAAAATAATGCCTCTTATGTACATAATTAATGAGATTACTTATTAATAAGATCAAAGGAATTGTATCATTATGATTATTATTATTTTAAGACGGCTACTGATCATGTTATTGCAATGATAAATAGATTAGAGTCATAGCTTTGAATTATGGTTTGTGGCTCAAATTGGTAGAGGTGTTCTAGAGAGAGCCACCAGTGCTGCTACTTGATGAAAAGTTTCACTGTGGTTTAATACCAGATGTCTCTGAAAATGCACGTTGACATTTGTCCTCTAGGGGATGAAAGAGTTGGATATTTGTCAAAAACCATGAGACAAAACAAAAGAGTCTGTATTAAACAAAGCAGTAGGTGAAAAAATTGTTCTTCACACCAGTAAAACATTATTTTTCTTGATGATCACCTTGAGAAAGCAACCACATAGGTTATGAAATATCAGAATCAATTTGATCGATGATGATGGGTCAAAATTTACATAGCTAATTATCATTGTTATTGTTCATTTGAAGACAACAGCCCTTTCAAAGGTCCATCTGCACTTTGATCATGTATTTGGCAAAGCTCTAAAACATGTAAAAAATTGAGAACTCACTCTTCAATCAAGAGCACCTCAAATATACTTCATATAAACATACACCAGTTGTGAAACAAAGATAATGAAGCAAAATAGAAGTGATTCAAGTGCTCCAGATAACTCCCAAGGAAAACAGGTGATGAAGCACACTTCAAAAATCCCTGTGAATATCTATAGATAGCTAAATGTTAATACTTATATTTGTGTGCACTCAAATTCTTCTTGTTTTTGTTTAAACATCCAATGTGGACATGTAACAGATGAAGAAAACCAAAATAGTGTAATACCATCAACATAGAACGTTATAATCAAGAAAATTAAATTAGTCCATCAATTTAAGTTATGTTCCACTTCAGATTTTCAGGGATTGCGATTTGATCTTCTTATGTGTATCAAACTCACCAAAGTTCAAACTTAGATGAGCCTTACGCATAATTCTTGAATCTTTCTGCTTTGTGGGACTTCAAAACGTGTAACACCCTTCCCCTCATCAACAGTTCATAATCATACAATAGATGAAAAACAAGAAAAAAGGAGAATTTAGTGTAATACTGTATAACAGAATAATTTTAATAAAACAAAGTAATATACTCACATAAAAACAAGGTAAAAAGAGATGTGAAAATGTCCTAGAATAGGTGTGCAGAGTACTCATAGTGGAGGAAATGAGTTATTCAAGCAGTACAAGATCTGGGGGTAAATGTATGAACCTCCGGATTCTTCAACTCCGGCGAGTTCAGCGTCTTCACCGCTTAAATTTAAAGCAGCGCTGCCTTGTAAAGGGAGACTTCCCTTTACAAGGCAGTGCCGCTTTAAATTTAAGCGCTGAAGACGCTGAACTCGCCTGAGTTGAAGATTCCGGAGGTTCATACATTTACTCCCTGATGTCCTTCCCGGGATAGGCAATAGCTGAGTGGATAAGACAAATCCAAGATGGTAATTTCGGTCAGAGTAAAAGCACCTCTCTCCTCCCCCAATGCGTTTAGACTGTTCGTCTTTGCCAAGGTCAGGGCCATCTTAACAACATTATGGGCCCCCGGGCAAAGCAGTGCACCGGGGCTCCTATATATATATATATATATATATATATATATATATATATATATATAGATGTATAGAGATACAGATATAGATATATAGAGATAGAGATAGATAGATGTACTTGCTCAGTGACCCTTAAAAGTTTTTTTGCAGGTTTTTTCTGTTGCAAGATTATTTATTCTAATTAAGAGCCCTGACTATGGGGCCCCTATGCCCCGTGGGGCCCCCGGGCACCTGCCCATTGTGCCCAATGGAAAAAAAGGCCCTGGTCAAGGTGGATGAGTTCTTACATTAATGTCTCCATTTTATAGTACCTGTTTCCAATAGGAACTGTCCTATCTTGGGACCGGTCACAGTCTACCTCACATAACGATCATAAGTAACTCAATATAGAATAAATCTGCATACATAAGAATGTCCATATACATTCATAACCTAAAGAGTCTGCTTCTCAAAAACATGACAGTGTAGACCTCCTAAAAGGGTTGACTGCTTTTGGATTTTCCTTGGTAGTTTGATAGCCCTCCTTGCACTTTCCCCCTTTTTCCTTTTTGGTGAAGATTTTCCTTAGCATGATACCCTCTGATGCCTGTACTTGACTCTTGAGAGGGCAGAACAGAGCTGTTGGCATGGGAGATTAAAAGTCTCACTGCTGTGGCTATGTATTGTATGTTGCAGGTGATTAGATTTGCCACAATCGCTGATACATTGGTTGTTACATACAAAATATCTATTTCAATAGTTATAATCGGTGATCACTAGACACAGCTTTCCTGTCACACGCCGGGCTCCCGCTGTGCCCCCCCGGGACCCGGCGTGCGCACCCACTGCTCTCCAGTGGGTGCGCAATGCGTTCCAGTGTTCCTGCTCCTCCAGGCTCCTACGCTGCAGAACATTCCTGATAAATACCACTTCTAAGTGGCTACGCCGCAGACTATCCCTGCAAACCACTTCCCAAGTGGCAACGCTGCAGAACATTCCTGCTAAATACCACTCCCAAGTGGCAACGCTACATTATTTCTGCTAATCATTTCCAAGTGACAACGCTGCAAATCATACCTACAAACCACTTCTAAGTGGCTTCGCCGCAAACTATCCCTGCAAATCACTTCCTAGTGGCAACGCGCCAGACTATTCTTAGTGCCACCTCCTAGCAGCTTTCCCCTGTTCATCTCTACTCCAGTATTTAGTAGTACAGTCACAGTTTTGCAGAGGCTCTACTTCTTCTGTACCTCTCGTGAGCTACTTTCTCCCTAATTCTACGCTCATTCTCTTGTGGTTTGTTGGGAACTTCCCTAGGGGGCCACGACCTGCAAGCTGCAGGAGGGCACAGGCGGGTGGGTACGCAAGCCAGGAAAGAGTACAGGCGTGTGGGTTCCCAAGTCAGAGAAGAGAACAGATGTGTGGATGCGCAAGTCAGGGGAGGGCGCAGTTCAAAAACTCAACTTTCTGCATGAACAGGGAAGCACAGTTCACCAGTGACAGCCTGTGTCCCCAATCGTACATACCAATGTATAGTGCACTGGGGGCTCCAAAGTGAGTTTTGTTATGCTCTTTGAAGGGCTCATTAGGGCAGCTTACCTTGAAAATTGCTGGACAACTCCTCAGAGTCAGGAGAAAGAGTATATGGTATTTAATAGATGTTGCATTTTGCGGGAGGATACAGCTCTGTATTGCCAGCAATCAGGAAGCTGGGTATCCAGAGGGGTCTTTCAGAAAAAGGGGGGCCTCTGTATTGTTATGAGAGTGGACTTCCATGCATGATGATCCAAAAGTTGCACAACCAGTAATGGCTAGTTGCTCAGACTGCAGGGTGGGTGTACAAGTCCCGTGAAATGGTTCCTCCGATAGTTCTTGTTGCAACATGCAGCACCACCCATTCTCCAGTTGTTTCCCACTGTGAGGAATAAGATAAATGGAGGCAGCAAGAACTCATTGCCAGGACAGATATGGTGGGGGAGAGACTGGGCCCTAAATATCTGGTAATAAGTGGATGGAATACAAAATAGACATCTCCAGTGAACGCTCTGGAAGCTAGGGAGCCGATTCTGCTGGGTCATCAGTGGAGTTAGCTCACCGATGCAGGAGAATAAAATGTACTCCATAGGCAAAACACAGGCTCAATATGTCTGGTACAAATCTACAAAGTGCACCGGGGAAGTGCATGATGTCATTTTTATCTCAACAAATGAATTTTACTAGTGTCACCAAAGAAGTTTCACTTCAAAAAGGGGGAGGGGAGCAACTTGGAAACTAATGCTGTGATCTACCAGCTAACTGGCCCAGATCTGGTAGATTGCAATATACTGTTTGGCCACCATTTATAAGCTGCTGAAGATAGAATAGAAATTGGGAACATCTATTACAGGAAGTAATTCAAGTTTGTAAATGTTTCTATATTGTATAACTTTAAATAGGTACCACAACAAGTGTGGTGGTCGAGACGGATGGGATTTCCTTCCCTTACCTTGTCCTCCAGACACGAGTCAGGTTCTTTTCTGTTCGGATATCCGGTGGTCAGGAGATAAATACTTCAGTGAAAGGAATCACAGTGGCCTAGTGGTTAGCACCTCTGCCTCACAGCGGGGAGTCATGAGTTCAATTCCCGACCATGGCCTTATCTGTGTGGAGTTTGTATGTTCTCCCTGTGTTTGCGTGGGTTTCCTCCGGGTGCTCCGGTTTCCTCCCACACTCCAAAAACATACTAGTAGGTTAATTGGCTGCTATCAAAATTGACACTAGTCTCTCCCTCTCTGTCTGTCTCCCTCTGTCTGTGTGTAAATGTGTGTCTATATTAGGGAATTTAGACTGTAAGCTCCAGTGGGGCAGGGACTGATGTGAATGGGTTCTCTGTACAGCGCTGCGGAATTGGTGGCGCTATATAAATAAATGATGATGATGATGATGATGACAAGGTTTGGTCAAATAACTTGGGTTTATTAAGAATGCGGTAAGGATAATTTTGGTAAGCAACCGCGCAACTGACCCCTTCAGCTTAATGGTAATGACAAAATAATCATTTGATCAGCATAGAGCACAATAGCATTTAACATATAATATACACCTGGTTAGTATAAGACACAATAGCGATAACATCTTCAATATCAATAAATCAATTTTTAGGTAATTTTTCCGCACATTAAACCACTTGACGGTGCCCGAAACCTTTACATGGGAACCAGCGGACATTTGGTAACCTTGTAGGAGCCGAACAGTATGCTGAAAGGCCTGATGACCGGGGGAAGCCGCTTGGGTTAATTTACCCTTCAAAGTCGCCACTAGCTCATCCGGGCATCTTTGCAGCACATTCATCCCCAGGAAGATGGGGGCTATGTTCCCTTCACAGGGGGCGGTGACAAGACAGCCTTGTCTTGGCAACAAAGTCGCTCCAATCTGGATGTCTGCTTCCCAATACCCTTCACACGCAATCTCGAGGCCGTTAATGGCGGTCAGCTGCAGCCAGGTTGGGGGTGGTGATAACAACTGCTCTTTGCCCTAATACTTGTGAAATGTAGAGAGCCAGATGGTCGCAATCTGCGACCCCGTGTCAAGCATAGCCAGGGTCTCCACTCCATTAATTGTAACGGGTAACGTAGGACATTGTCCGATGAACTGGGGCCTCCAGTTTTCTGGATCCGGATCTATTCCCGGGGCTCGCCCCGAGTTTCGGCCCTCAATCTCGGGGTGTCGATGTTTAAATGTTCGTTTTGGTCGCAGTTTCGTTCTATGTGTCCTATCCCATGGCACCGGCGGCATATCGGGTGCCCTTGACTATCGAATTGGTTGGGCGATCGCCGTACATACTCGCGAGGGGTTCCCACCTGCCTCGGGCTGGTCTTTGTCTTTCAGGCCTCCACTTTGGTTCCCCGTAGGTGGGTGACGGTGGCCTCGCCATTTGGCGCATCTCTCGCTGGATTTCTACCATTTCGACAGCCAGCTCCTCCATTTGCTTTTTCAGCGTTTGCATTGGGTCTCCGGTGGGATACTGGCCGCTCTGTATTACCGATTCTTGGGCCCGTGTTGATTTTTCTGTGTTGCTTGCTATGGCTCCCGTCGAGCTTGCGCTTTCTCTGAAGTCCACCAATTCTGGGTATTCTTCTTCCCTTCCCCGTTGGTTACCGACAATGGCGATGGCGGTCTCTTTAAACTCTCGGAAGGTTTTGCCTGGCATCTGTGCTTTCATCAGTCGTAGCTGAATCTTAACGCTTTCTTGGGCGACTCCTTCTACGAACTGTACGGTCAGGGCTTCGTCGCATTTCGTTCTTCCTCTTTGTCCACTGCCTGAATGGCTCTTAGCATCTCTTGTAGTCTCAGGGCATAGTCCCGCAGTGTCTCGTTCGGTTGTTGCTTGCGAGCATATAGTTTCATCTTTAGCTCCGGAAGAGTTCTTGTCTCAAACGTTGTGGAGATTTTCTTTAAAACTTGTGCCGCTTCTTTCTTGTCGTCCATCGGCCATGAGATTACTTCTCTGAGCGCCAACCCTGTGAGTTGCCCTATTAAGATCTCCACTTTCTGCTGTTCATTCAACGGGTATAGCCGGAACATGGATTATAGTTTGTTCTTGAATTCTGTGAATGAAGTCTTCTGTAGCTTGTCGTCATCTCCGCTGTACTTCGGGAGCCATGGGGCCCCGAAATAGTACGGTAGAGTTATGGGCACAATTGGTGTTGCTGCTGGGGCAGCCTGTTCTGGGTTTTGCGGCCCTGCCGGTTGCTGATCCATTTTTCACTGAGGGTACTACTCTCCTGATGCACTCGGATCCTGTTCGGTTTGATGCCAAAGTTTATGTGGTGGTCGAGACGGATGGGATTTCCTTCCCTTACCTTGTCCTCCAGACACGAGTCAGGTTCTTTTCTGTTCGGATATCCGGTGGTCAGGAGATAAATACTTCAATGAAAGGGACAAGGATTGGTCAAATAACTTGGGACTAAGAATGCGGTAAGGATAATTTTGGTAAGCCACCGCGCGACTGACCCATTCAGCTTTATGGTAATGACAAAATAATCATTTGATCAGCATAGAGCACAATAGCATTTAACATATAATATACACCTGGTCAGTATAAGGCACAATAGCGATAACATCTTCAATATCAATAAATCAATTTTTAGGTAAATCACTTAACATTAACATTCACCAATATTATCCCTGGTAATGTTACCATATTTTACACTCAGTCCTGGGTTGAACTGTGCACAGGAATTTTGTAGTGTTTAAATATCCTGCAGAAGTTTCCAGAAGGGTTAATAATCCTGATTAAGTCTCTTTGCTTTCTCTCTAAAAGGTAGATGTTAAACTGTAGGCAGTTTTAAAGATTATAACAAAACACAGGACTGTTACTCAATTCAGTCACAAGATGGCGCTGTTCTCTCATCGCTCTTCCCTCTGACGCTGGGGTGTGTGCAGTACACTGCAGGCTAGGATTTTACCTTGGAAAGGTTCTGCAGCCGTTCTCCAGCCGTGTGTGCTGACAATCTCACCAATTCCAGTAGCAGATCATTCTCTTATGTCAGCTTCCCCTTTCTTGTTGCTATATCACACACTCCTCCTTCCTGCACATCCTCCTGGGTACGTCCTTTCAGTTCAACTGTCAACTGTCATTCCCACTGTGTCTTCCTCAGACTCTAGTAACCCCTTGTAGCCCTGCATTTTAAAAGCGTTTATGCACTTCCTCTGTGCTGTTCAACGGGGTTTTGGGGCACCACACAAGTATACTTGGCTATCAGTATATAATCTTCTTTCTATTTCTCAGTCTTTAACTAAAAATAAAATGCAGGTACTTGATAGTGCCATATTGTTACTTTTTTCAGGCAGATCGTTACATATGAGTAAAGTGAGTAATAAGCAGGAACTGTTCTTTTTCCATTCAAAAGAATCCATTGATTTCTGAAATTACAATCTCTCTCTCTCTCTTTCTCTATCTCTCTCTCTGTCTCTCTCTCTCTCAGGTTTTTATACTTGATAAAGCACAGCCATTGTATTATCAAATTATTAGTATGTTTCTACCTATTTTCTATTTTACACTACTGTGAGAAATGAATCCAGCTGTATTCTAAATAAGTAGCTCCTGATTTAGAGATAGCTTTCACATTACTGTTTGCCCTAAATTACACATAAATATCTTCTAATATAAAACAGTTAAAAATTTGTGAAGGCAGTTGGAAATTTCAGAGTACCATCAAGTACAGAATTGTTTAGAAGATCTGCTGCAATACTATCTCAGTTCACAGGGCCGGACTGGCCACCTGGCACTTCTGGCAAATGCCAGAAGGGCCGAAGGTCAGTAGGGCCGGTTCGATCAGTCAGTGCACTGACCGTGCACTGGACGGTCAGTACACTGACACCCCCTGGTAACATGTGCCACGCGCAGCGCTGCGCGCGGCACATGTGATCAGTACAGGTCCTGGAAGCAGCTGAAGAGCGGACAGGAGACATAAATAGAATAAGCTGAGAAGAAGGTAAGTAAACAAAACCGGGGGGGGGGGGAGGCAGAGAACAGAAAAGGTGCCAGACAATAACAAGGGGGGAGAACATAAAAGGTGCCAGACAATAAAAAGGGGGGGAGAACATAAAAGGTGCCAGACAATAACAAGGGGGGGGGGAGAACATAAAAAGTGCCAGACAATAACAGGGGGGGGGGGAGAACATAAAAGGTGTCACACAATAACAGGGGGGGGGAATAGGAAAGGTGCCACGCAATAACAGGGGGGGGGGGGTGGAGAGAGAAGGTGCCACACAAAAAACAGGGGAGGGGAAAGGTGACACACAAAAATGGGATAATATAATTTGGCCCACTATTGTGTGCCATAATATCAACTGGAGGCAGTATTGTGGCATAATATGATTTTGGGGCACTACTGTGTGGTACAATATGATTTTGAGGCACTGCTGTGTGGTACAATATGATTTTGGGGCACTACTGTGTGGTAAAATATGATTTTGGGGGACTACCGTGTGGTAAAATATGATTTTGGGGGGACTACCATGTGATAAAATATGATTTTGGGGGACTACTGTGTGGTAAAATATGATTTTGTGGCACTACTGTGTAGTAAAATATGATTTTGGGGCACTACTGTGTGGCATAATATGATTTTGGGGCACTACTGTGTGGCATATCATCAATTGGGGGCATGTACTCAGGCATGAGGGAAGGAGGAAAATGTTAATAAAATGTGGGAGGTAGGCTATTAATTTAATGGTGAAGTTTAGGTGGGGGCTAATTATTTAATTAGTGCTATTTTATTTGTGGGGTGATGTGGGTTAATTTTATATTAGGGCCTAGCAATTTAAGATAGGGTGATTGGACCTTTAATTTAATAATGGGGTGGTTTGGGGGCTATTAATTGAAAGTGGGGCTGTTTGTGGAAAAAAATGTGAATATGAATTATTTAATGGCAGTGATGGTTGCGGGAAATAGGTATATTTATTAAACGTCAATGATATTTCATTTATTGCTGGGGTTGTTTGGGGGGAGGGAAATAAGTTTATTTATCAGCAGCAGCAGCAGCAGCTATTTATATTAAATGTGAATACTATTATTTTAATATTGGGGCTGGAGGGAGGCCTTATTATAAAACATGAGTTGTATTGATTAAACACCAGGGCTGGTTGGAGTTTTCTAAATTGCATGTACCCATTTGTTTTCCAAACAGTACTTTTACAGCAGAGAAATGGTCCCAAACTCTACTATGTCTAATTTGCATAATATAAATAAATAGATTCCTACAGTAATTACAATCTGAATTAATATGCTGGCAGGCAGTATGGATAATTAATAAACAAACAAAACAAATATTACAAATCATCAGTGAGAACTCAAAGGACAATAAAGTACAATATGGTATTGTCTAAAATAGCAACAAATAATATTTACAAATAGGTATATACATTTTTTATGAACTTATCAGAAAATTATACAGTCTTATGCTTTCCCATAAACAATGGCCATCAGTAATAGCTCAGAGGATCAATGCTGTAGAAGGCTTCTAGTGCTATGATTGATGAATAATGTTGAGGGGCTGGACAATTAAGGCATTTCTTGCTGTGTTAGCTGGCACAATGCCCACATGTAAAAACAAGACTTTAAATGAGATTCAAGGTGTGGAGAGGGTGCATTTTAAGGGGGAGTCACTGTTGAGCAGGGGGCCACTGAACATTTTTCTTAAAGCAAACAGACCTGATTTCAACAGAAAGCTTGGAATCAAAGTGCACAATATAGACGAAAGCACATTTTTACTCATAATTTGAACAATGTAATTCAAATGCACAAAAGACATTCAAACACACAAAAGTGCCAGGTAATATAGAAAGTCTTGGCATCCCCTCTCTCTCATGATTTAAGAAAACTTGAAACATTGAAATTAAAAAATGGATGGTCCTTTTGGACTTTGAAGTCATGTCTTTGCTCTTTCCACTATGATCATTTTCAGTCAGACTTGCAATCTCAGAAAGAGCAATTGCTTTTCCTAGGACAGTTGCATAAAAACCTGAAGGAGGGCATGCACTTAAAAAAACATACTTACCAACTTTTGAAAGTTGGCTTCCGGGAGCCTGCCGGGGGAGATGGGCGTGATGGGAGGACGGGGCTCCAAAATTTGTGTCATTTTGGCCAAACGCCGCAATTCCCGGTGAATTGCGGCGTTTTGGACCTAATTCTGCCCACTTCCTAGTGAAGTGGGCAGTAAGATTGCATTATTATTATTATTTTTATTATTAATTTTTATTTATAAGGCGCCACAAAGTATTCGTAGCACCGTACAAGGACAAACAATGGCACAGTACAAGGTGAAACAGCACAGTACAAGTAACAGTAAGCACTATAACTTTGGGGGCTCAGGCTCAGCTAACGAGAGGGAGGAGAAAAGTCAGTTCAGGCAGGTACCTTTGGCCCAGGAAGGTGGGCACGGATGACAGGTTAACAGCCACTGAGTGGAGCGGAGAGAAGCGAGAGGAGACAGAGGGCAGAAGGACCAAGAGGAGGAGAGCTGAGTTGCTGGAGAGCGCAGTTAAAACGTGAATGAAACAGGAGGTAGGAGAGCCCTGCTCAAAGGAGCATACAATCTAAAGGGAGGGCAAGACAGATAGACAGACACGTGGATGAGACGGAGAGATGGGAGAAATGGAGACGGCATCGAGGAAGGGGAAATAGGGAAGAAGGGATGAGAGAGAGAGGTAGCCGACCGGTGGGAGGTTAGGCATGAGACTGGAAGGCTTTTAAGAAAAGGTGGGTTGTTAATGTTCATTTGAAAGAGGACAGATTAGGGGAAGTTCTGATGGAGCAGGGGAGCTTGTTCCAATGGAGGGGAGTGGCGCAGGAGTAGTCTTGAATACGTGCGTGAGAAGAGGTAATCAGAGGGGAAGAGAGGCAACGATCGTTGGACGATCGCAGAGGGCGGGATGGAGTATGAATAGAGATAAGGTTAGAGATGTAGGGAGCAGTGGAGTTGGCGAGGGCTTTGTAAGTCAGAGTTATGAGCTTGAAAAAGATTCTGCAGGGGAAGGGGAGCCAGTGAAGGGGCTTGGTAGAGTCAAATCTTCACTGTTGGTATGCTGTTTTTGGGGTGATGTGCAGTTCCATTTCTCCTCCAAACATTGTGTGTATTATGGCATCCAAAGAGTTCAATTTTGCTCTCATCTGCCCACACTATATTCTCCCAGTATTTCACAGGCTTGTCCAGATGTTGTGCAGCAAACTTTAACCGAGCTTCAACATGGTTTTACTTCAGCAAAGGAGTCTTGCATGGTGAGCATGCATACAGGCCATGGCAGTTGAGTCCATTACTTATTGTTTTCTTTGAAACAATTGTACCTGCAAATTCCAGGTCTTTCTGAAGCTCTCCACAAGTGATCCTTGGTTCTTGGACAACTCTTCTGATAATTTTTTTCACTCCTCTGTCAGAAATCTTGTGAGATGCACCTGGTCGTGGCTGGCTGGGTTATGGTGAAAATATGTTCTTTCCACTTCCGGGTTATGGCCCCAACAGTGTTCACTGGAACATTCAGCAGTTTAGAGATCTTTCTGTAACCAATGCCATCAGTATGTTTTGCAACAATAAAGTATGGAAGGTCTTGAGAAAGCTCTTTGCTTTAACCTATTGTCGAAGTCAACAAATTGGATAAAGTCATTTCAATTAAAGTCTAGCAAACTTGGTTGTCTTTGTCTGAAAAGATGCGTACGGTACGCATCGACGTACAAGGGCACGCTACGGCGTGAAAGGGCGTACGCATCCACTACACGTGGCAGCAACAGTAATTGGTCTTTTACCATACATTCGCACAAACACGCATACTTATAAAATAGTACACATTAATGGTAGTTGCAACACATAGTCAGTTATGTCGAAATATAGTAGTATTTATATGTTATATCAGAGTTACATGCATATTAGTGAAATACACGGAACGATACGTAGTATATCAGGTTCTGGGCGCTAAAAGTAAAACTTGTGTGGCGAAAAGGAGAGTTATTGTTATTTATTAAACATTGTAAAAAATGATTGGTCCGGCCGGAGCCAATGTTGATGCAGCAAAGACAATATGGTAACAGTACAGAGATCAAACAGGTACATACATATATGGACAAATGGTGAAATGAAATTAGTCCATGCACATAAATGTCCACTGGGTTTGTGAACCAGTGTTGCAGATTGTCCAATTACTCAGTAAACAGATGCCCTTTCAGCCCTGTTAAGGGTGATATTGGGTCAATTGTCCCAAGAAGGTACTGACATTAATGGAGTGCACTAAACGGACCTGGAGGTCATATCCATGGAAGTTTGAATGAAAAAAGAAAAATGTCCCAAAAACAATATATGTGAAAATCCAGGGTAACTTACTTGATGTCGCTCGGTGGAAGATGTATGCTGAGCGGGGGTCCCTCCTATGGACTTGCAGTGTCTCCTGTCTATAGTATGTACAGCAGTACAAAGTGCAGACACAAGTCCTGTGTTTAACCAGAGGTAGCGTATACACGCTGGATGTATCCCTCGCAAACAGCTGTTCTGCGGGTTGAGGTTGATGTTGCTTAGTAGTTGATGTGCGCTGAGCGGGGGTCCCTCCTGCAGACTGATAGCGTCTCCTGCTTTGAGTTTGTGTGATAATGCAGGGCACAAGCACACAGCCTGTGTGTAACGGAGGTGGCGTGTGAATGCTCTAGATATCCCTCGCGGACAGCGGTTCGGCAGGGTGAAATAAGCAATCCAGGGTGCTGGAAATGTGGAGATTGAATAAGTAGGCACTTGACAGTGCTATATGGTTCCGTGTGAATGTAAAATACCAACGCGTTTCGCTCATAGCCAAAAAGGCAGTGAGCTTCCTCAGGGTTTGTTATAATGGAACTGGTCTTCCTTCCAGTTTTTATAGTTTCCAGATTTTTTCAAATTTGGCGGCAGCAATCTCAATTAGCTGGGCGGCGGCTCAGCTGATGACATGGAAGTGTGAACACCTGATAATTGGATTGTGCACAAACAAAAGATAGAATGCTGCCAAATGTTTAAGGTTTGAATGGAATGGAGTATAATACACCACTAATTGAAGGTGTCTATAAATGATCTTACATATTATACAATTTATGGACAGTGCATGGCTGTCAGTTGTATACAATGAAATATATACTGAAATATATACTGATAATAAGGAGTAAGCAATAATAAAACGATTGAAAGAAGTGGTCTGTTGTTAGCAATGTATCTGATGTATTACAAGCAATGGTCCCTGGTTTAAAACATCTTGATATGTTAAGCATCTAATATATTTAAAATATTTAAAAATCTGATATATTCAAAAAACAGATTCAGTTTTTGGGACAGTACGCTATCCCAGACAGTTTTGGATAGTATCAATGAACAATGTGATGTACGAAAGATTCGTACACAGACAGGGATTAAGATAACAGTATAGGAAAACTAATGATGCTATTACTAAAAAGTAATATTGATATTACTGAAAATGCTTGTAGCAAAAGATGCTAGTTACTAAAAAAAGGGGGGGGGGGGGGTACGATAAGCCCTGAAAAGGTGACTAACTCATCCCGATGGGGTGAAATGGGAGGCAAGGGGGAGGAAGGGTGGGAATTTCAGGATTTTAAGAAATAGCCCAAATCAAAATCTATATTGAGTCCCTTTGGAGTCAGGGTTTTCAGGTAAAATATCCACCTGGCTTCCTCCTTTGAAATAAGGGATACATAGTCTCCGCCCCTCCAGGGTTTGGTGACTTTACAGATCCCTATATATTTTAAAGCAGTATGATCATGGTTGTGGTATTTGAGAAAATGAGCAGATACGGTGTGGTTCTCTGATTTATTTTTAATGTTCCGTATGTGTTCAGAGATACGAATGTGCAATTTCCGGATGGTGCGTCCCACATACTGGAGGCCGCAGGGGCACTCCAGTAAGTAGACTACACCTATGGTGTCGCATGTAACCTTGGTTTTGATTTGGAATGACTCCCCCGTAACATGGGATCTAAAAAAGGTAATGGGTTTTAGTCCCCTCTGGTTAGTCATAGTGCAAGCCTGGCACCTATGGCAAAAGTAGAAGCCCCCATTATTCTCTTTAAGCCAGCTCTGTTTCTGTTTATGCTCTAGCTCCCCCTTTGCAGTGGGGATACAGCATTTAACTAGCTTAGTGTTGAGAGAGTCAGATTTCCTATAGATGATCCTTGGATGTTCTGGAAGGATATCCCTCAGGCGGTCATCCATTTGTAGTATATGCCAGTGTCTCCGTATGATTTTTTCAAAGTCCCTATGATTGGAGCTGTACTGGGTAATGAGTGCTGGTGGTAATGTGCCATCTGCATCCGTGGTGATTGTTTTGGACAAGAGAAGAGTTTCCCTATCTGATTCTTTAACTTGTTCAAAAGCCACGTTAATGATATCCTTGTCATAGTTCCGTTCAAGGAACCTCTTGGTCAGGATTTTGGACTGATCCTCATAGGACGCTAGGTTAGAGCAATTTCGTCTAATGCGAGTGAACTGGCCTTTTGGTATGTTGGTAAGCCATCTTTTCAGGTGGCCACTCGTTGCTGGAATATAGGAGTTACAGTCCACTGGTTTGAGGAAAGTCTTAGTCTGAATATGGTTGTCTACGATGGCTATGTCCAGATCTAAGAATTCCACCCTGGTGTCGCTGATCTGGGCAGTGAACCGGAGGTTAATGTCATTATTGTTGAGATAGCCCAAGAACTCTTTGAGCATGTCCATGGTGCCCGTCCATATGCATAGCACGTCATCTATGTATCTATGCCATTTTAGAATGTGTGGACTGTATGGGTTATTTTGCCAAATGGTTGTGTTTTCCCAATGTGCCATGAACAGGTTCGCGTAACTAGGCGCGAATTTTGCGCCCATAGCGGTTCCGCGAACCTGTTCATAGTAGCCTCCACCAAACCAAAAGTAATTGTGGTGTAGGGTGAAATCTATGGCTTGCATGATAAAATGAATTTGCTCCGAGGGGATGCTTGTCTCTGTAGAAAGGATTTGCTGAACGTACTCACAACCTACTTTGTGGTCTATGATGGTATACAAGGAACATACATCGCATGTCATGAGTAGGTATCCATCCTTCCAATCTATGTTCTGTAAGACTTGTAGGACATGTCTAGTATCTTTTAGATAACTCCTTTGGTTGATCACTGCTGGTTGCAGGAAGTTATCAATGTAACTAGAAAGGTGTGTAGTAAGTGATTCTATGCCAGAAATGATGGGTCGGCCCGGTGGGTTGGTGAGAGACTTGTGTATCTTAGGTAAACAGTAAATGACCGGTAACCTTGGATATGGATTTAATAAATATTGGTATTCTAATTTGGTGAGTATACCCTTCTCTAATGCTCTGTTTAGAAGGGTAGTAAGTTCTTGTTGATATTGTTGTGTTGGGTTTCCAGGCAGGGTTTTGTACGTGGAGGTGTCTTGTAATTGAGTCTCCAATTCAGTGAGGTATGTAGTTCGATCGAGGAGGGTTATGCCACCCCCTTTGTCGGCTGGTTTGATAACCAAACTTTTGTTGCACTGAAGGTCTTTCAGAGCCTTCCTCTCTAATTTGGTGATATTATGTGAATTATACTTAGGTTTGGTGTTGAGCTTGTCTAGATCACTCTCCACCAATTTCTGGAAAGTTTCCAGATAGGGGCCTTTGCAATGTGTAGGAAAAAAGGTTGACTTGTTTTTGAGTTTGGTGTGTTGGAATTCCTCGACCTGTTTAGGTACATCTATTGGCGGGGTGGGTTTATGATTGAGAAAAAACTTCTTAAGGGTCAGGTTTCTGATAAATTTATGCAGATCTATATAAGTCTCAAACTTATTAAGTGGCCTGTTAGGTGCAAATTTCAGGCCTTTACTTAAAAGATCCGTTTCAGGTTGGGTGAGTTCTTTACTGCTTAGGTTGAATATACCAGCATTGCCTATTTCCATTTTGGTTTTGTTGTTTATTTCTTGGCTTTGGTTCTGGGCCTTGCGCCTTCTCTCTCTATGTCCCTTTGTTCCTCCCCTTGTTCCTCTTGAGATGGGGATCTTTCTTTTCTTTTTCTGATGCTCATTGGGCTCATCGGTTTCTGAGTGGTGCCCTGGGCAAGTGTTAAAAAATGATCAATCAAATCATCTGCGTCTGGCTCTTCTAGTTCGGTGTTGACCTGATGCGGCTCAATGTGTTTGAGTTTGTCCAATAATGTTGACTGGTCTTGGGAGAGGAGGTTGCGTGCTTCCTCAATACCTCTCCTATACCCCTCTTTCACAGTCTCCTTGTGATTGGGTTTCGCCTTCTTAGGAGGCTCTGTGAAAGGGCCCCTAATTGGTCCCAAATTTCGTTGGTCTAGTGGTGGGTATACCCTATCCGTGTCTATGTACCTCGGTGGATGCTTGATGAGTGGAGACTTTTTGGACTGCACGTAGTAAGGTCTCCTTAAGGGCGTATGCGAAAGTTGTGCATTCGGATGGCGTGATTTGGGTTTCTTCTGCAATGAATTGGATACTGGTAGCCTAATTATTGGAGGGGTATGGTAACCATGTTCTAGATCCTTGAGATCTCTCTGAAACTTCTTCTCCTTAATTTTAATTATATCCTCCTCAATGCTTAATAATTTATTAGTAGTAAGTCTCTCTAAATTAGTGAAATCCTCAAGATGTTCAATAGGTTTCAGTTTCTCCCGTATAAGGTTCAATTCCTCATCTATTCGTTGGAGAGAGGAGGTTCTATTGTTGATGATTAGGTGCATAAGTGAAACAGAACATGTGTCTAATATGCTGTTCCATTGTTTAAGGAATTCCTTGTCATCAGGCACAAAAGTGGGGATCTTTTTAATTCTTAAACCCCTGGGGATGATGTTGTTCTCAATGTATTTGGTGAGTGTGGTGGACTCCCACCAATATTTTATTTCTGATGTGAGAAGCTTTTCATAGCAAATGTAATAGGAGCAGAAATTGTTGTCATCCACTTGGGGAGCTAAAACTTTTTCTTTTTTGGAGAAAATATCCTCCGCCCTAATGAGTCTATTGACTCTAGTGTTGTTTATCATGCCTGGTGTAGATGGATGGTATGGGTCGTGTAAGATGCTGCTAACCGCTACCCAGGGATTAACAATAACAATAGAGATGAACAAGAGGGTGGGTTGCGCTATCTTGATATGTGTAAAGCAGCCAAAGATTAGAACCTGCAAATGGACAGGAGGGAATCCCTACCCTCCCAAAATGGATTAATACGTAGTATATCAGGTTCTGGGCGCTAAAAGTAAAACTTGTGTGGCGAAAAGGAGAGTTATTGTTATTTATTAAACATTGTAAAAAATGATTGGTCCGGCCGGAGCCAATGTTGATGCAGCAAAGACAATATGGTAACAGTACAGAGATCAAACAGGTACATACATATATGGACAAATGGTGAAATGAAATTAGTCCATGCACATAAATGTCCACTGGGTTTGTGAACCAGTGTTGCAGATTGTCCAATTACTCAGTAAACAGATGCCCTTTCAGCCCTGTTAAGGGTGATATTGGGTCAATTGTCCCAAGAAGGTACTGACATTAATGGAGTGCACTAAACGGACCTAGAGGTCATATCCATGGAAGTTTGAATGAAAAAAGAAAAATGTCCCAAAAACAATATATGTGAAAATCCAGGGTAACTTACTTGATGTCGCTCGGTGGAAGATGTATGCTGAGCGGGGGTCCCTCCTATGGACTTGCAGTGTCTCCTGTCTATAGTATGTACAGCAGTACAAAGTGCAGACACAAGTCCTGTGTTTAACCAGAGGTAGCGTATACACGCTGGATGTATCCCTCGCAAACAGCTGTTCTGCGGGTTGAGGTTGATGTTGCTTAGTAGTTGATGTGCGCTGAGCGGGGGTCCCTCCTGCAGACTGATAGCGTCTCCTGCTTTGAGTTTGTGTGATAATGCAGGGCACAAGCACACAGCCTGTGTGTAACGGAGGTGGCGTGTGAACGCTCTAGATATCCCTCGCGGACAGCGGTTCGGCAGGGTGAAATAAGCAATCCAGGGTGCTGGAAATGTGGAGATTGAATAAGTAGGCACTTGACAGTGCTATATGGTTCCGTGTGAATGTAAATACCAACGCGTTTCGCTCGTAGCCAAAAAGGCAGTGAGCTTCCTCAGGGTTTGTTATAATGGAACTGGTCTTCCTTCCAGTTTTTATAGTTTCCAGATTTTTTCAAATTTGGCGGCAGCAATCTCAATTAGCTGGGCGGCGGCTCAGCTGATGACATGGAAGTGTGAACACCTGATAATTGGATTGTGCACAAACAAAAGATAGAATGCTGCCAAATGTTTAAGGTTTGAATGGAATGGAGTATAATACACCACTAATTGAAGGTGTCTATAAATGATCTTACATATTATACAATTTATGGACAGTGCATGGCTGTCAGTTGTATACAATGAAATATATACTGAAATATATACTGATAATAAGGAGTAAGCAATAATAAAACGATTGAAAGAAGTGGTCTGTTGTTAGCAATGTATCTGATGTATTACAAGCAATGGTCCCTGGTTTAAAACATCTTGATATGTTAAGCATCTAATATATTTAAAATATTTAAAAATCTGATATATTCAAAAAACAGATTCAGTTTTTGGGACAGTACGCTATCCCAGACAGTTTTGGATAGTATCAATGAACAATGTAATGTACGAAAGATTCGTACACAGACAGGGATTAAGATAACAGTATAGGAAAACTAATGATGCTATTACTAAAAAGTAATATTGATATTACTGAAAATGCTTGTAGCAAAAGATGCTAGTTACTAAAAAAAGGGGGGGGGGTACGATAAGCCCTGAAAAGGTGACTAACTCATCCCGATGGGATGTATACAACTGACAGCCATGCACTGTCCATAATTTGTATAATATGTAAGATCATTTATAGACACCTTCAATTAATGGTGTATTATACTCCATTCCATTCAAACCTTAAACATTTGGCAGCATTCTATCTTTTGTTTGTGCACAATCCAATTATCAGGTGTTCACACTTCCATGTCATCAGCTGAGCCGCCGCCCAGCTAATTGAGATTGCTGCCGCCAAATTTGAAAAAATCTGGAAACTATAAAAACTGGAAGGAAGACCAGTTCCATTATAACAAACCCTGAGGAAGCTCACTGCCTTTTTGGCTACGAGCGAAACGCGTTGGTATTTACATTCACACGGAACCATATAGCACTGTCAAGTGCCTACTTATTCAATCTCCACATTTCCAGCACCCTGGATTGCTTATTTCACCCTGCCGAACCGCTGTCCGCGAGGGATATCTAGAGCGTTCACACGCCACCTCCGTTACACACAGGCTGTGTGCTTGTGCCCTGCATTATCACACAAACTCAAAGCAGGAGACGCTATCAGTCTGCAGGAGGGACCCCCGCTCAGCGCACATCAACTACTAAGCAACATCAACCTCAACCCGCAGAACAGCTGTTTGCGAGGGATACATCCAGCGTGTATACGCTACCTCTGGTTAAACACAGGACTTGTGTCTGCACTTTGTACTGCTGTACATACTATAGACAGGAGACACTGCAAGTCCATAGGAGGGACCCCCGCTCAGCATACATCTTCCACCGAGCGACATCAAGTAAGTTACCCTGGATTTTCACATATATTGTTTTTGGGACATTTTTCTTTTTTCATTCAAACTTCCATGGATATGACCTCTAGGTCCGTTTAGTGCACTCCATTAATGTCAGTACCTTCTTGGGACAATTGACCCAATATCACCCTTAACAGGGCTGAAAGGGCATCTGTTTACTGAGTAATTGGACAATCTGCAACACTGGTTCACAAACCCAGTGGACATTTATGTGCATGGACTAATTTCATTTCACCATTTGTCCATATATGTATGTACCTGTTTGATCTCTGTACTGTTACCATATTGTCTTTGCTGCATCAACATTGGCTCCGGCCGGACCAATCATTTTTTACAATGTTTAATAAATAACAATAACTCTCCTTTTCGCCACACAAGTTTTACTTTTAGCGCCCAGAACCTGATATACTACGTATTAATCCATTTTGGGAGGGTAGGGATTCCCTCCTGTCCATTTGCAGGTTCTAATCTTTGGCTGCTTTACACATATCAAGATAGCGCAACCCACCCTCTTGTTCATCTCTATTGTTATTGTTAATCCCTGGGTAGCGGTTAGCAGCATCTTACACGACCCATACCATCCATCTACACCAGGCATGATAAACAACACTAGAGTCAATAGACTCATTAGGGCGGAGGATATTTTCTCCAAAAAAGAAAAAGTTTTAGCTCCCCAAGTGGATGACAACAATTTCTGCTCCTATTACATTTGCTATGAAAAGCTTCTCACATCAGAAATAAAATATTGGTGGGAGTCCACCACACTCACCAAATACATTGAGAACAACATCATCCCCAGGGGTTTAAGAATTAAAAAGATCCCCACTTTTGTGCCTGATGACAAGGAATTCCTTAAACAATGGAACAGCATATTAGACACATGTTCTGTTTCACTTATGCACCTAATCATCAACAATAGAACCTCCTCTCTCCAACGAATAGATGAGGAATTGAACCTTATACGGGAGAAACTGAAACCTATTGAACATCTTGAGGATTTCACTAATTTAGAGAGACTTACTACTAATAAATTATTAAGCATTGAGGAGGATATAATTAAAATTAAGGAGAAGAAGTTTCAGAGAGATCTCAAGGATCTAGAACATGGTTACCATACCCCTCCAATAATTAGGCTACCAGTATCCAATTCATTGCAGAAGAAACCCAAATCACGCTATCCGAATGCACAACTTTCGCATACGCCCTTAAGGAGACCTTACTACGTGCAGTCCAAAAAGTCTCCACTCATCAAGCATCCACCGAGGTACATAGACACGGATAGGGTATACCCACCACTAGACCAACGAAATTTGGGACCAATTAGGGGCCCTTTCACAGAGCCTCCTAAGAAGGCGAAACCCAATCACAAGGAGACTGTGAAAGAGGGGTATAGGAGAGGTATTGAGGAAGCACGCAACCTCCTCTCCCAAGACCAGTCAACATTATTGGACAAACTCAAACACATTGAGCCGCATCAGGTCAACACCGAACTAGAAGAGCCAGACGCAGATGATTTGATCGATCATTTTTTAACACTTGCCCAGGGCACCACTCAGAAACCGATGAGCCCAATGAGCATCAGAAAAAGAAAAGAAAGATCCCCATCTCAAGAGGAACAAGGGGAGGAACAAAGGGACATAGAGAGAGAAGGCGCAAGGCCCAGAACCAAAGCCAAGAAATAAACAACAAAACCAAAATGGAAATAGGCAATGCTGGTATATTCAACCTAAGCAGTAAAGAACTCACCCAACCTGAAACGGATCTTTTAAGTAAAGGCCTGAAATTTGCACCTAACAGGCCACTTAATAAGTTTGAGACTTATATAGATCTGCATAAATTTATCAGAAACCTGACCCTTAAGAAGTTTTTTCTCAATCATAAACCCACCCCGCCAATAGATGTACCTAAACAGGTCGAGGAATTCCAACACACCAAACTCAAAAACAAGTCAACCTTTTTTCCTACACATTGCAAAGGCCCCTATCTGGAAACTTTCCAGAAATTGGTGGAGAGTGATCTAGACAAGCTCAACACCAAACCTAAGTATAATTCACATAATATCACCAAATTAGAGAGGAAGGCTCTGAAAGACCTTCAGTGCAACAAAAGTTTGGTTATCAAACCAGCCGACAAAGGGGGTGGCATAACCCTCCTCGATCGAACTACATACCTCACTGAATTGGAGACTCAATTACAAGACACCTCCACGTACAAAACCCTGCCTGGAAACCCAACACAACAATATCAACAAGAACTTACTACCCTTCTAAACAGAGCATTAGAGAAGGGTATACTCACCAAATTAGAATACCAATATTTATTAAATCCATATCCAAGGTTACCGGTCATTTACTGTTTACCTAAGATACACAAGTCTCTCACCAACCCACCGGGCCGACCCATCATTTCTGGCATAGAATCACTTACTACACACCTTTCTAGTTACATTGATAACTTCCTGCAACCAGCAGTGATCAACCAAAGGAGTTATCTAAAAGATACTAGACATGTCCTACAAGTCTTACAGAACATAGATTGGAAGGATGGATACCTACTCATGACATGCGATGTATGTTCCTTGTATACCATCATAGACCACAAAGTAGGTTGTGAGTACGTTCAGCAAATCCTTTCTACAGAGACAAGCATCCCCTCGGAGCAAATTCATTTTATCATGCAAGCCATAGATTTCACCCTACACCACAATTACTTTTGGTTTGGTGGAGGCTACTATGAACAGGTTCGCGGAACCGCTATGGGCGCAAAATTCGCGCCTAGTTACGCGAACCTGTTCATGGCACATTGGGAAAACACAACCATTTGGCAAAATAACCCATACAGTCCACACATTCTAAAATGGCATAGATACATAGATGACGTGCTATGCATATGGACGGGCACCATGGACATGCTCAAAGAGTTCTTGGGCTATCTCAACAATAATGACATTAACCTCCGGTTCACTGCCCAGATCAGCGACACCAGGGTGGAATTCTTAGATCTGGACATAGCCATCGTAGACAACCATATTCAGACTAAGACTTTCCTCAAACCAGTGGACTGTAACTCCTATATTCCAGCAACGAGTGGCCACCTGAAAAGATGGCTTACCAACATACCAAAAGGCCAGTTCACTCGCATTAGACGAAATTGCTCTAACCTAGCGTCCTATGAGGATCAGTCCAAAATCCTGACCAAGAGGTTCCTTGAACGGAACTATGACAAGGATATCATTAACGTGGCTTTTGAACAAGTTAAAGAATCAGATAGGGAAACTCTTCTCTTGTCCAAAACAATCACCACGGATGCAGATGGCACATTACCACCAGCACTCATTACCCAGTACAGCTCCAATCATAGGGACTTTGAAAAAATCATACGGAGACACTGGCATATACTACAAATGGATGACCGCCTGAGGGATATCCTTCCAGAACATCCAAGGATCATCTATAGGAAATCTGACTCTCTCAACACTAAGCTAGTTAAATGCTGTATCCCCACTGCAAAGGGGGAGCTAGAGCATAAACAGAAACAGAGCTGGCTTAAAGAGAATAATGGGGGCTTCTACTTTTGCCATAGGTGCCAGGCTTGCACTATGACTAACCAGAGGGGACTAAAACCCATTACCTTTTTTAGATCCCATGTTACGGGGGAGTCATTCCAAATCAAAACCAAGGTTACATGCGACACCATAGGTGTAGTCTACTTACTGGAGTGCCCCTGCGGCCTCCAGTATGTGGGACGCACCATCCGGAAATTGCACATTCGTATCTCTGAACACATACGGAACATTAAAAATAAGTCAGAGAACCACACCGTATCTGCTCATTTTCTCAAATACCACAACCATGATCATACTGCTTTAAAATATATAGGGATCTGTAAAGTCACCAAACCCTGGAGGGGCGGAGACTATGTATCCCTTATTTCAAAGGAGGAAGCCAGGTGGATATTTTACCTGAAAACCCTGACTCCAAAGGGACTCAATATAGATTTTGATTTGGGCTATTTCTTAAAATCCTGAAATTCCCACCCTTCCTCCCCCTTGCCTCCCATTTCACCCCATCGGGATGAGTTAGTCACCTTTTCAGGGCTTATCGTACCCCCCCCCCTTTTTTTAGTAACTAGCATCTTTTGCTACAAGCATTTTCAGTAATATCAATATTACTTTTTAGTAATAGCATCATTAGTTTTCCTATACTGTTATCTTAATCCCTGTCTGTGTACGAATCTTTCGTACATTACATTGTTCATTGATACTATCCAAAACTGTCTGGGATAGCGTACTGTCCCAAAAACTGAATCTGTTTTTTGAATATATCAGATTTTTAAATATTTTAAATATATTAGATGCTTAACATATCAAGATGTTTTAAACCAGGGACCATTGCTTGTAATACATCAGATACATTGCTAACAACAGACCACTTCTTTCAATCGTTTTATTATTGCTTACTCCTTATTATCAGTATATATTTCAGTATATATTTCATTGTATACAACTGACAGCCATGCACTGTCCATAAATTGTATAATATGTAAGATCATTTATAGACACCTTCAATTAGTGGTGTATTATACTCCATTCCATTCAAACCTTAAACATTTGGCAGCATTCTATCTTTTGTTTGTGCACAATCCAATTATCAGGTGTTCACACTTCCATGTCATCAGCTGAGCCGCCGCCCAGCTAATTGAGATTGCTGCCGCCAAATTTGAAAAAATCTGGAAACTATAAAAACTGGAAGGAAGACCAGTTCCATTATAACAAACCCTGAGGAAGCTCACTGCCTTTTTGGCTACGAGCGAAACGCGTTGGTATTTACATTCACACGGAACCATATAGCACTGTCAAGTGCCTACTTATTCAATCTCCACATTTCCAGCACCCTGGATTGCTTATTTCACCCTGCCGAACCGCTGTCCGCGAGGGATATCTAGAGCGTTCACACGCCACCTCCGTTACACACAGGCTGTGTGCTTGTGCCCTGCATTATCACACAAACTCAAAGCAGGAGACGCTATCAGTCTGCAGGAGGGACCCCCGCTCAGCGCACATCAACTACTAAGCAACATCAACCTCAACCCGCAGAACAGCTGTTTGCGAGGGATACATCCAGCGTGTATACGCTACCTCTGGTTAAACACAGGACTTGTGTCTGCACTTTGTACTGCTGTACATACTATAGACAGGAGACACTGCAAGTCCATAGGAGGGACCCCCGCTCAGCATACATCTTCCACCGAGCGACATCAAGTAAGTTACCCTGGATTTTCACATATATTGTTTTTGGGACATTTTTCTTTTTTCATTCAAACTTCCATGGATATGACCTCCAGGTCCGTTTAGTGCACTCCATTAATGTCAGTACCTTCTTGGGACAATTGACCCAATATCACCCTTAACAGGGCTGAAAGGGCATCTGTTTACTGAGTAATTGGACAATCTGCAACACTGGTTCACAAACCCAGTGGACATTTATGTGCATGGACTAATTTCATTTCACCATTTGTCCATATATGTATGTACCTGTTTGATCTCTGTACTGTTACCATATTGTCTTTGCTGCATCAACATTGGCTCCGGCCGGACCAATCATTTTTTACAATGTTTAATAAATAACAATAACTCTCCTTTTCGCCACACAAGTTTTACTTTTAGCGCCCAGAACCTGATATACTACGTATTAATCCATTTTGGGAGGGTAGGGATTCCCTCCTGTCCATTTGCAGGTTCTAATCTTTGGCTGCTTTACACATATCAAGATAGCGCAACCCACCCTCTTGTTCATCTCTAAATACACGGAACGGGTAAAAGGAATAACCTCATGAGTGGTATCATAATGAACCTTGTTACATATCCTACTGTTTGGTTCACTCTGCGAGGGAATCGCAGAGTGCATACGCAAGTTATGAATGATAGGGAATTATGAACTACTTAAGACTAAGGAATCCTGGCGGGAAGAGCAGAGCATACCCCCTGCAGAGATGACCCCCTCCTTTGGATTCCTTAGGATGAACCAGCCAATGATTGACGACCCCTTGGACATTCCTGAGACCCGGACCAATAGATGCAAGCTATACCATCTTCATTGTATTGATGTATTTGATTGTGTATATAAGCAGCAGCTTGTGATCCAGAGTGCAGACATCTTGTCCCCAGACTTCAGGATTGAATGACTGCACTGGATCCAGAGCGCCTGCGATAAGTAACGGCTGTATTTACTATTTATTCGCTTGAGCATATATATATTCTATTATTTGCGAATAAATCTCTGTGCTTTGGAAACACAACTCGAGGTTCGACAATCGTTATTGGTTAGCGACAATACGCACATAACAATTTGGGGGCTCGTGAGCTTTGGAGGTTTCGTTGCCGATGATACGCAAGACCAACGGATTTTGGTTCCTCAACAAAGGGTGGAGACGCGTCATAAACGGGTAAGAACGCATGGTGTTCAAAACCTGAATTTTACTCTGTGTTGCGAAACCGAATGTCCGTTTTGCATTATCTAGGGCACGCTAACTAGAACCTAGGGACAAAAGAGAAAACTGTTTCTTTTTTCTGTCATTGTGCGTTTTAACTGTATTGCATTGCTTAGCGTATGTGTATTTCCTGCTGTGCGTACGCGAACTTCCAGTAGACTTGCCACGTGGTTAAACAATCGTTTTGGTAGTTATTGTACATGTATAGTATAATTACTTGTGAAAGCCTCTGAGATATTATTACTGTTGTTGGGAACTTTTGATTTTCTGCGCATAAAAGGTGTATAGTGTGTGATGTTGTAACGTAGATACACTGTTCATTATTCATTGTGCTCAGTTGCTGTCTGACGAGGCGGATTGCCCAACGGAAGGACTGTATACAGGGCAGGTATACCGAATGCGAAAACCGGGTTTTCGCAAAGCGCTACCAATAGATCGCAAGGTTTGCTAATAATTAGTATTGGTAGGCAGTGCGATCCGATCGCACCGTTAGTGCGAATTGGTGAAGCAGCTAGGAGGAATTATACTGGAAAGGCAGGTTGATTGTATTAACTTGCGCTCCCAGCGATAATAAACTCAGCAGATTTTTGTGGTTGAGCCAGGGTATCGAGGAGCTGATAGCCCTTGGGGCCCACAGTGATATTTCTGTATTAGGGATCCTCGCCAGGGGCGAGAAAAGCGAGTGAACGCGGCTAAAGGAAATACGTTCACCGAGCATTATAGATCTCTAGCGGTGAGTATAGCAACAGAGTTGAAATTATTAGGTGGAAAGAACAGAGCATTGCGGTGTGTCTGTATTTCACATTTGGCCGGAAGGAACAGAGCATTGCGGTGTGTCTGTGTTCCGGGTAGAAGGTATATTGTTCAACATGGGTGCTAAGCATACGCTAGAGATGGTCAGTGTACTGCCTAAGGAAGGCCCTATTGGTTCAGCGAAGTTTCTCATGTGTAAGAAATATGGTGCATACGCAACTGTGTATTGTGACACGTGGGTCAAGATGACCAAAACTTGTGATAGGCCTTTCCCAACAATAGGAAGTTTTAATGCAGAGGTACTAAATACCGTAAAAGATAAAGTATGGTTGATTACCTCAACGAAAGTGAGGAATAAACATAATGATTGTTTAAAATTGTGGCAAATGGAAAGTAACACGTGGCAGAGCAGCGAATGCAAACCGGAAGTAGGCGTGATGAA
The DNA here is from genome assembly GCF_038048845.1 of Mixophyes fleayi. Lineage (NCBI taxonomy): Eukaryota > Metazoa > Chordata > Amphibia > Anura > Limnodynastidae > Mixophyes > Mixophyes fleayi. The sequence continues at coordinate 76,299,176 of NC_134410.1, forward strand.
AAGCGCGCGCAAGGCGGATGTAACCGTTGCGAAGCGTGGCGAACTCAGCGCAAGCGCGCCCCCGCCACCTTATGTGCAGGAGGGGTAAGTACAGCCGTTGTTAAAACTGAAAATAGAAAAATTGCTAAGTTGTATCCTGTTTTAAACCAGTTTAAATCAAGTGTATCTGAAAGTGAAGATGAACCCACTGTGATTTCGGCCATTGCCCATGCCGTTAGTGTACTAGAGGCTCAGCGCAAGTATGAGAAAATGGCTGAGATAGGTGAGAGTAGCGTGATCACTAGGAGTGAAAGCGTTCTAAATCTAGGACCAGTAAATCCTGTAGTGTCTCCTGAAGTCAGTGTACCAGAGGGTGCGTTCCCGGTCCGCACAATATCAGTTCCCAATGGGAAACCGGATAAGGATGGTGTAGTTCCTTTAAGAAATGTTACAATGCATTGTCCCTGGACTAGATCAGAATTACGTTCCATTATGACTGAATTCCCAGATCCTAGAAAAGAGTTAGCTAAATGTCAGAAATTTGTTAAAGACTTAGGAAATGCTCACGAACCAACCAGTAAGGATTGGCGTGTAGTGTTGAGGGCGTGTCTTCCTCCCAATACTAACATACAAAAATTTATTGAAGATTGTTTGTTGGAGGAAGATGACACCTTGACTGATGAGATTAACCAACGGAATATAGAACAAATTGTCAAACATTTAGCCATCTGTTTTCCAGTAGTAGTAAATTGGAGTAAGATTTTCACCATTAAACAAAAGGATAGAGAAACTGCCTCAGATTACTTTGCTAGAGCTATAACAGCGATCGCACGATTCACTGGGATATCCAACATAAGTGAGGATCCACATCACAGAGAGGTAGCTGTATGAGTACTGATGGACGGCCTTAGAGAAAATTTAAAGACGAGGGTACAAACCACATTACCTAATTGGATAGGCGTCACAGTAGACTCTCTTAGGGAGTCTGCTGTGGAGCATGACAAGAACCTTTTTAGAAAAAGGGAAGAGAAAAGTGATAGGTTAATGACGGTAAGTTTACAGGCTCTAGAAGGGGTGCATACACGACCACCAGCATACAACCCATATAACAGGAAACCTAAAGTGATCAGGTGTTTCAACTGTAACGAGGAGGGACATTACGCTAGAGAGTGTAAAAAGGAAAGACTCAATACACAGAAAGGTGGGTCACATAAATTTCCTCCAAGGAGGGATTCACATAGACTAGAAGACTCACATCAGTATCCATTAAAACTGGAGGTGGAACTAGGGGTATATCCTGTTATTGAGAGGCTGTTACAACAAGGGATTTTAATTCGTACAGCCAGTACAGCAAATAGTCCCATTTTCCCTGTGAAGAAGAGTGGGGGGAGGGGCTATAGATTAGTCCAGGACTTAAGGGGAATTAACAAAGTTGTTGAGAGCCAATTCCCCGTAGTGCCGAATCCAGCTGTCATCCTCATGCAGATTCCACCGTCTGCCAGTCATTTTACTGTCATTGATCTATGTTCTGCTTTCTTTTCAGTCCCTCTTCACCCTGACTGCCAATACCTTTTTGCATTCTCCTACAGGGGAGTGCAATACACATGGACCAGACTACCCCAGGGGTTCATTGACAGCCCCAGTATTTTCTCCCAAGCCTTACATGACTGTTTGCAATCCTTTCAACCCCACAATGGGTCTGTTCTAATTCAATATGTGGACGATTTGTTGTTGTGCTCTGATTCTTTTATGTCATGTTTGCATGATCCTAAATTGTTGTTGCTTCATCTTTCACAAACAGGGCACAAGGTGGCAAAGGATAAATTACAGCCATGTCAGACTAAGGTCAAATACTTAGGACACTGCCTCACTAAGGGGCTAAGACACCTGACAACCGACAGAATTGAGGCCATACAACACATGACCCTGCCGCAGAGCCAGAATCAGATTCGTACTTTCTTGGGGATGTGTGGATACTGTAGGTCCTGGATCCCAGGTTTTTCTATTCTGGCATTACCATTGCAGGAGCTAGTCTCTTCCTCAAAACCAGAGCGTGTTGTACACACAGAAGAGTCAGAGCAAGCGTTCTTTAACCTTAAAGATAGTCTGACAAGAGCACCTGCATTGGGAATACCTGATTATGAAAAGCCTTTTGAGCTATTTTGTACAGAAGCTGATGGCTGTGCAGCAGGTGTCCTCGCACAGAAACATGGTGATGCTAGCAGACCGGTAGCATACTACAGTGCACAATTAGACAATATGGCAAGGTCACTCCCAACATGTCTCAGAAGTGTAGCAGCAACGGCCCTTTTAGTAAGTAAGAGCGAAGATGTAGTATTAGGTCATAATTCAACCATCTATACACCCCATGCTGTATCAGCTCTGTTAAATTCAGCCCAAACCAGACATGTTTCTTCAGCTAGATTCACAAAATGGGAACTAGCCCTGATGGCACCCTCAAACATCACCTTCAAACGATGTAACACCTTAAATCCAGCTACATACCTTCCGTATGTGTCTCAAGAGACACAAAGGGTGGGAGGTGAGGAGACCCTGGTTGATGATGAGTTAGGCAAGAATACTGACACGCATGACTGCATGGAACACCTGAATCAGACCTTTACTGCAAGGCCCGACATACGTGACACCCCCTTAGAAAATGTAGATTTTACGTTTTATACAGACGGAAGTTGCCATAGACAGACAGAGACAGGAGAGCAATGTACTGGTTACGCTGTTGTAGATGACCAGGATGTGGTAGAAGCTGAACCCCTTGGCCCACCTCACTCAGCCCAGGTGGCGGAACTAGTATCACTAAGGAGAGCGTGTGAATTGGCAGAGGGTAAATCAACCAATATATATACAGACTCTAGATTCGCCTTCGAGGTAGTGCACGATTTTGGGGCCCTTTGGCGTCTTAGAAACTTTACGACAGCAGCAGGTACACCAGTAGCACACTCACAACACATAAAAGGACTTCTGACAGTGATACAGTTACCCAGAACAGTAGCCGTCATAAAGTGCAAAGCCCATACCTTTGAAGAAGACCCAGTGTCATTGGGCAACAACAGGGCAGACGAAGCTGCTAAATGGGCAGCAGGGCAACCTATGACTGTATCGACCGAGACTATGATGGTTTTCAGACATTAGACACGCAGAAATTAATTGAAATGCAAGATTTGTGTTCCCTGCAGGAGAAGGCGGTCTGGAAAGAGAAGGGATGTGGTCAAGAGTCCTCAGGACTCTGGAGGGATGGACAAGGTAAGCCTGTAGCTCCCCGAACATACTATCCAAGCCTGGCTGAAGCAGCACACAGCCTGACTCACCTGGGTAAAGAAGTAATGTGCAAACTGGTGAGAGCATACTGGTGTGCTCCCGGATTTTCCTCTCAAGCTGGTAAGAAAGCAATGTCATGTCTTACTTGTTTGAGGAAAAATGTTGGGAAAACTATTCCAACTGAGCCATCCCACATCCCTCCTACAGACGGACCTTTTCAGGTAATACAAATTGACTATATCCAATTACCACCGTGCAGGAATCTAAAGTATGTGTTAGTGTGTATTGATGTGTTTTCCGGTTGGGTAGAAGCATATCCGGCAGCCACTAATACTGCTGTGTTCACTGCAAAGAAAATTGTACAAGACTTTGTGTGTAGGTTCGGTATCCCTAGAATCATTGAAAGTGATAGGGGTACCCATTTTACTGGTGATATCTTCCAAAATATGTGTAAACTCATGGGAATCAGTTGCAGACTTCACACCCCTTACCGACCACAAGCCAGTGGTAAGGTGGAGAGAGTAAACGGTATTATAAAGAACAAGCTAGGTAAGATAATGGCTGAAACTGGGTTGGCATGGCCTGAGGCTTTGCCGTTGGTCCTCCACAGCATTCGAACCACTCCTAGACCTCCTCTTAATCTGTCCCCCTTTGAGATACTGTTCGGCCGACAATCTCATTTTATCGTGAGTCCACAAGACGACTTAAAGTGTAATAATAAAGTGACTGTACAATATCTTATAAGAATGAGTAGACAGCTAAAACAACAACAACAAAAACTAAAAATGCTGTCACCTGGTATGCCAGAAACGAACTGTCATGATGTTGAACCTGGAGACTATGTTATGATCCGCAATTTCTTACGTTCAGGTTGTTTAACAGACCGTTGGGAAGGCCCGTACCAAGTGCTGCTGACCAGTACTACATCACTGAAGGTTGCAGAGAGAGACACTTGGGTCCATTCCACCCACTGCAGGAGAGTCCATAATCCGGAGAAAGTGCAAGACAAGACTCAGACCGATGACATAGAGCTGTAACTTGTGAGCCTGTTCCGGGAGACCTAAAGCCTGCAGTTGAGACACCTGAACCAGAGACGTTGCCTCAGAACTATCTTTCCAGCGATGGAGTGGAGGTTTTTGTTTTTCTTTTGTTCCAGGATTTTCCTTGTTTTTACTTTTTCTAGGACATTCTATTTTTGTGAAGGAGGATGGAGGACGGAGGAGAGTTATGGGAGTGATACGGATGAAATGGAGGCCGAAGAAAAGTTAATAGGATATCCTGAGCAGCCCATTATCAAACTTGGTCCAGGGGTTATGAAAAGGTCTGCTAGCTCAGGAACTCGGAGGCAGTGTGAGGGGCTATTGTCTGATGAGTATTGTATCTGCAAGTTCTGCAACTCCCTAGTTGAAGAGAGATGCATCCAACGATGCCAGTCCCCCAGTACTCTGAATATAGGCGGGCATCCTTTGGAGGATTATCACTCCCTGGTGGGTAAGGTGCTAAACCAAACCGAGTGTTGGGTGTGCTCTCACGTGCCTCAAGGGCAGCATAACATAGGACTAGTGCCATTCCCTCTAAACATATCCGAAGTACTCGAATTAAGGGGTGGGAGGCCCATAGAAGGGAGGTACAATAACACTAGGTCCCCTAGTCTGACGCTTCGACAATACTCAATAGGCAGATCTTTGCTGTGCCTAAATATCTCATTCAAAGCGCTTGGAGAATTGGGAGGCTGACCTATCAGATCAGACAATGGCTCGCCACACTCATTTTAGAGAGAGACTCACAAGGTCACTACTAGGCAGGAATGTTGATGGAAGTCACAAGTTAGGGCGTATAACCAAACATAAGAAGGTATCCATTGGAAAAGTCTCTACAGATAAATGTGAAAATGTCATTAATGCCGACACGTGTCTAGAGCAGATGGAGACACTAGGCATGGGTAGTTTTATCAAAACTCTGTGTGATATAATTCATGGGCATACTGTTCCTTATGTTCTCCCTGATGATGTGTATTTTGTTTGTGGAAGGAAAGCTTATTCCTGGGTGACTCCGAGTTCCAAGGGCTTGTGTTTCCTAGCTAAACTGGTTCCTGAAATAATGACTATTACTCATGAAGAAATGGTAGATATTCACAAGACTACATCACCACCATACATACACACACAGTATGAACACCGTGGCAAGAGAAATATGATTCCTGGTGAGGAACCCATAGCTACAAAATTGATTAGTGAAACTGCTGGTTTCCAAGTTATGGTTGCTCTAGATCTCACCAGGACCGCTCGGGGAACATTAAACTTTAAATATATCCAAGACCTAGCTAAATTAATAGATAATATCACCGAGATGTATGATGACACTTTCAGGTATACTGGAAGGGAGCTACAAGCGTACAAAAAGGAGTTAGTGCAACATAGACTGGTACTAAATTATCTCACCTCTATTACTGGTGGGTACTGTGTGACACTGGCCACCCAGTTCGGTGTCAAATGTTGCACGTACATTACTAATAATACTGATGACCCTAAAGAGGTTATAGACCGGAAGATGGATGAAATTTTGCAGCTGAAATGGGAATTTCGAAAGAGCCATAATTCTTCGTTATATGAGGTCGGGGAAAAGGTGGCGGGTTGGTTCTCATGGTTGAACCCAGCAAAATGGTTCTCCGGTCTGGGGGAGTGGGTACAGGAAATGATTGCGAGTGTAGGTAAGCTCCTTCTCCTTATACTGGGTGTCATCTTAGCAATTGGTTTAGTCGTCAAATGTGTTCCTACTGTGTTGAAGTGTGGAAAACGGTCTCATGGGAGTAACACTGAGAAAGAGACTGAAAGGGTGGTACCAGATACTGAGATCATGGTCTGTGAAGAAGTATTGTATAATCCTGAACTTGAAACGGTGATTGGGTGATAGTTTATTACACTATCAAAGGGTGGAACTGTCGAAGTCAACAAATTGGATAAAGTCATTTCAATTAAAGTCTAGCAAACTTGGTTGTCTTTGTCTGAAAAGATGCGTACGGTACGCATCGACGTACAAGGGCACGCTACGGCGTGAAAGGGCGTACGCATCCACTACACGTGGCAGCAACAGTAATTGGTCTTTTACCATACATTCGCACAAACACGCATACTTATAAAATAGTACACATTAATGGTAGTTGCAACACATAGTCAGTTATGTCGAAATATAGTAGTATTTATATGTTATATCAGAGTTACATGCATATTAGTGAAATACAAGGAACGGGTTAAAGGAATAACCTCATGAGTGGTATCATAATGAACCTTGTTACATATCCTACTGTTTGGTTCACTCTGCGAGGGAATCGCAGAGTGCATACGCAAGTTATGAATGATAGGGGATTATGAACTACTTAAGACTAAGGAATCCTGGCGGGAAGAGCAGAGCATACCCCCTGCAGAGATGACCCCCTCCTTTGGATTCCTTAGGATGAACCAGCCAATGATTGACGACCCCTTGGACATTCCTGAGACCCGGACCAATAGATGCAAGCTATACCATCTTCATTGTATTACTGTATTTGATTGTGTATATAAGCAGCAGCTTGTGATCCAGAGTGCAGACATCTTGTCCCCAGACTTCAGGATTGAATGACTGCACTGGATCCAGAGCGCCTGCGATAAGTAACGGCTGTATTTACTATTTATTCGCTTGAGCATATATATATTCTATTATTTGCGAATAAATCTCTGTGCTTTGGAAACACAACTCGAGGTTCGACAATCGCTATTGGTTAGCGACAATACGCACATAACACTATCATGAGATGTTTCTTGTGTAGCTCCTTCATAATGAGTACAGACACTCAGGCTCGGTTCCCCGAGAACCGAACACACCCGAACTTTGCAGATCCGAGTACATTGTACTGTGTTATATAGGTAACACACAAAGAGGAGAGCTCCATTGCTAATTGCTATTGCTGAAATAGAAATACTAGGGCTGGCAGGCTTGGTCTTCTAAATCTGCCGTCATATTGTACTGTGTTATATAGGTAACACACAACGGAAAGACTTCTCCACTGTGCTGGACTAAAGTACATTCCCCCTAAATTCTATTCTTCTTGCAGCTGCTGCATTCTCCTACATGCTGTTGCAGAATCCCGAAAATTACCCTAAATATTTCGGGATACAGACAGCATCTCCTGCATGTCGTTGTTATTTTTTTAAAAGTTCTGTACCACCAAGTTGATTGTGCGAGCAAAACAGGGAATGTGATGGAGTTCCCCCCATTGTAATGCTCTAACAATATTGGTGGAGTTTTCAGAAATCACATATCCTCAGGAGAGTCCAAGCAGGATAAGCCATGTTGCAATGCCATCCCTTAGTTTTTCAAACAGGTTGTCAGTGGTATTACCTCTGTGACCTGCGCCTTGTCTCGTCTCTGATTACCACCCTTACTGCCGCCTTCAAGACTTCTCTCATGCTGCTCCCCACTTATTGAATTCCCTACCACGCTCAATCAGACTCTCCCACAGCCTTCAATTCTTTAGATGCTCTTTGAAAACCCATCTTCTTTTTAGAGGTGACCTTATCCTCGATAACACTATTCACACTAATGCACCCTCACAACTATTCCAATCTCCACTCTGAGCCACACTCTCTCTCTTGTTTCAACTGTGCCCTCTTCCCTTTGCCAAAGTCGTATAATTGGATGAACGAAAGTATTTTGGTTAACATTGTTTTGTTGTGGGATTGCACTCAGTTCACGTGGCATACTGCGATCACACGGTAAAATACGCACACACTCGCACTACAACATTTAGTTATTTATATAATTCATATATATAAAATGATTCTGATCCACAGTGATTTATGAGCAGATAATATTTAGTTTATTATTAGTTTATATATTATGATTATACGTACACTTTAGTGTTATTTAAGGTTCAGGTTATAGGAAATGTGTCATGTCTGATATCATTTTATTTCCCTATTCATCACCAGTTGTCCGGTTCTTTCGCCATAAAGATCGCATATTGCATACTCTAGTTATTGATGTTAGGGAATAAATAGTCAAAGTTATATCAAACTGTAAAATGCTAATGGACTAGTTGTAACTGGTTTCTGGGCAGGAGAATCATCTGGAATGTTGACCTCAGCCTTTGAGAGGGTTGTTTGAACTAGCCTATGACCAGTTTACCCTGGACCCACCTGAAGTCTGGACCTATAGAAGCAAGCCACGTCATCTGCATTGTTCTCTCTGTAACACTGAATGTATATAATCATAGCTGCGCTCCCACTAGCTTCAGTCATTCTCTGACCACAGTATTCAAGAGTGAACTACGGTCCACTGGTACCCGTGGGAGCGCAGCGAAGCGTATTGCGAACACAGCGGTATGTATGTATCTTTTGGTATTGGCTGTACTGTACTGTACTGTATTATATAATAATCATGTATTGAACTGTTAACTTTTTACATCTGCTAAAATAAATTACTTTGTGCCTTGGAAACACAACACAATCGCCTATGCAATGCTTATTTGAAAACGATAGAATTACTTTAATACCTTTAGAATGTAAGCTCTCTAATGAGCAGGGTCCTCCATACCTTTTGTTTTCATGTCTCCATTCATTTTGTCTGCCTTGTCTGTTCTTGTTTTACGTATGTCTTGTTTAATGTATGTCCTTGTCCTCCCTACTGTACGGCGCTGTGAAACACTGTGGTGCCTTACAAATCTACGATAATAATAATATGCCTCTTAGTGAAGCAGATTATACACAGAGTAGCCTGCCTCTGAAAAATGTGACGTTCTTGGGTACATGCTGCTACTTTCCCTGCTGGTGAAGACAAATCACCAACCCAGTGGGCTGTCACAATCATATAATATTTAGTTTGCCCAGTTTTTGTACAGTGGGTAAAATGGCATTTTGTATCCCAATAATTACATTTTTATGAACCTTCTGGTAGAGGTGCGGAATAGCTTCTCTAGTAAAATGGTGTCGTGATGGATTTTGGTAACGGGGACAGAAGACCTCAAGTTACTGTCTAAAACCAGCTGCATTAATAGTGGATATTGGACGCAGATCTAATACTAGCATAGTCGCCGTGGCGTCTGTGATCCGCTTTGGGACTGGGTGACAGCTTTCATACTCTGCTTCTGGGTTGAAGATCCACCCCCAGCAGCAGGAGCAGCAGCAGTGGGCTTAATGCTCAAGGATTCTTCTGAGGAGTCCTAGATAGGGGAGGAGTCATCTCGCCTTAGAAACTTGGATTCAGGACTAACTCTGATCACTTGTTAGGATATAAAGGTGTTGGGGTGTAGATTGCAGGTGCTGGGACCTAGCTGACAGAAGGGAGGTAGCTGATGCTGGACTGCTTATTGTTATTTTTTAGCATAAGTTTCTGATTTTCACTAAAGCTTTCCATGAGCTCCCTTAAAATGGCGTAGCATGGATGAGGTTCCTAGATGGTTAACCTACCTCTACTGATTGTGGCTAGACAACTGGCTTTACAATGCTACAAATAGCTAGACAACTGTTGTGAGGAGTTGTGTAAAAATAATTCCACACATCAAAGGTGGATTTTTTGGTCTTATGCCCAGGCATGATAATGGCCTTCTTCTTATCACCGACAAGAACTGCTGCAGTCTTTGTTTGAAAGTGTCTGAAAGTAATATTGTGACCTGTGGGGTGGTCAAAATTGACTGCAAATGACTTGCAATTAGTGTTATTAAGATTAATAATAATGTAGGAAGGGAAAAAAGACAAATAATGTGATTATATGAAAACAAATATATAGAGATTTTAGAAAAAAATAAGCATCCAAAACCAAAATCAAAACATGCAAGGGCGGTTTTGCCAAAAGCAAAACCAAAAAATGAAGCTAATCCAGATCCACAATCAAAACCAGAATCACATCTCTAATAATGAGATGCCTTTTTATAGGCCATCTGTTATGGCTAAACCAGCTGGCAGTATTACTAATTACTGATAGATTTCAGCTGGTGAATTGGCTTTTCATGCCTTTTTGCACCTCCCTTTCTTCATGTGTTCTATATTTTTGCCCTGTGTCATTTTACATTATTACACAAAACTTAAATTATGGACATCTATGGTTTGATTTCTTTGCATGTGTGGATTGCAAGGGTTGTTGCTGACATTTGGTGTAAATTTCATTACAATAGCCACATTAAATATATATTTACTGAGAAAAATATTGATATGTTCAATACTTATTTCACCTGCTGTATGTGTCAGAAAAACAAAACAGAAAAAACAAAGTAGCACATACATATGTATCACAAAAACAAAACAGAGAAAACAAACTAGCAAATACATATGTATCAGAATAACAAAATAGAAAAAACAAACTAGCAAATATATATATATCAGAAAAACAAAACAGAAAAAACAAACTAGCACATACATATGTAGGAGAAAAACAAAACAGAGAAAACAAACTAGCACATACACATGCATCAGATAAAAAAAACACAAAAAACAAACTAGCACATACATATATATCAGAAAAACAAAACAGAAAAAAAAACTAGCTCATACGTATGTATCAGGAAAAAAAAAAAAAAAAACAAACTAGCAAATACATATCAGAAAAAAAAGCAAACTAGCACATACATATATAGAAAAAACAGTAATAAAAAAAATAAAATAAGCTACCATTAAAGAGACACTTTTAAAAATGTAAAAACCAAACAAACCTTGTTAATTGCTTGAAAAAGCAAAACAAAACTCAAAAATGCATAGAAACATGGATATACATACAAATGCAGAAATGGCAGCATACAGCGCATGCTCTAATTAGACTTTTTAAAGCAGTGCTTAATTATCAGACAGTGTGCAGGTGATTGGGAGCATACATCACTAGCACATGTCAATCCGAAGTACTATTGCGTATGCTAGTGGCTGTTCACTAGAAGATAAACTAGATCCTGATCAGGTGCATACTATACGCCAAGAACCATGCTATTAGTTAGGTTCGTCTAATTGTGACTTGAACGTTCCTGCACGGGAGTGCCCTCATTGTGAATTGACTACGGCACCACTATCCTTCGACTCTCTGTTCACACCCCAAACTCGCAGCGGGTACTAAATGGCGTTTGTGTTGGCAAACGTCGAGGATCTGTGTTCTCTGACAGCCAGTAGGTCCTATGCTGAGCATGTGCAGAAGACTTTTGCATACAATACACACAAGAAAACAGACATACGTGCCTTAATGACTCAGGCCCGAAGTATGTACTACAGATAAAAGTAGCAGTAGTAATATTACCAAACTGTAATGTGTAGTGCAGAAACCTCATGATTTAAAAAGTAAAAAATGGTCATGCAATAGATACAAAAATAAATCAAGACACAAGTATTACATACTTACCAACTTATCAAGTGCAAGTGCTGAGGGGTTTTGGGCAGCACAAATCTCATAATTTTGACATTGCCCATGCAATGCATTGCATGTGCAATGTCAAAATTATGACATTGCAATGTCACGATCATGACATTAAGCCATGAGGGAGGGACAAAATGATGTAATTTATGAAAAATCGCACCATAGATTTCTCCTTACTAGGAAGTGGGACGGATATGGGAGAATTAACTGAATTCTGTGGTCTCCAAGACATCCCGGGAGAGTGGGCAAGTAAAAAGTATCAATACAGACTTGGGAAATTCAATTATTGAGATTACAAATGAAATATGATTCTCTTTGAGTCACGTTTAACCTCTATGCTTTTGCAAGCCAAAACATGTTCTTGGATATCTTGGCCTTTTCCTATGCTAACTCAGCAATGACACACACTAGTTCCTGAAAAAGTACATTTAGTCAAACTTACTGAAAACAACGCATCTAACAAAACACATATGTTTCAACTTCTGCCTTGCACAATAAACCACAGATATCTGTAATATGTTGTTTGTATGAGATAATTGAAATTAGGTTTGTTAGATATTTACAGCTGCCTAGAGCTGGAGGCACATGAGCAAAATGTGTTGACCAACTTTATGGTAATTGATTTATTTGGCCTACATGTGCATTGTCTTGGCCTCACAACTGATCATTCTTAACTACTTAATTCTCTGTGGATGCATTAATTCATCATACCCATATCACCATACTTACCAACTCTTCTGGGAGAGGGGGCGTGACTGGAGGACGGGAGGGGGCGGGACGAGGCCAATCGCATCATTTTGGCCCTGCCCCCGGCGAAACCGTAATTCACGTTGCGGGGGGCGGGTCAAAATGACGCGATTGGCCTCGTCCCGCCCCCTCCTGCCCTCCAAAATGGCGTGATTCACCAAGAATCGCATCAAATGACGCGATTCTCGGTGAGATTAGGATGCGGGAGAAGTGCCAGCTTGCCCGGGAGCCCGGGAGACTGACCCGAATTTCGGGAGTCTCCCGGACTTTCCGGGAGAGTTGGCATGTATGCCATATCACCCCCTTTCTGGGTCTGGTATACAGTTAGATGTAAAATCCACTTTGTTGCACTGTAAGTAAAATGTGTCTGCATTTTAAGTTTTGAGTAACTTTCACTTGCAGCTACCTATGCTTGGGGAGGAAGTTTGAAAGTGGGCCAGTTCAAGGATACTATAGTAGGGGCACCTTGGTGTAGCACACTTCCTGGAGGTGTAACCTAGTGTCGAAAGTCAGCAAATTGGATAAAGTCATTTCAATTGATATCGAGCAAACTTGATCGTCCTTGTCTGAAATTATGCGTAGAGCACGCTACGGCGTGGAAGGGCGTATCCAGCCGCAACGCACACATTTGTAAATAGTACACATATTTTGTAGCTGCAACACATAGTTATTTATGTCGAAATATAGTAGTGTTTATGTGTAATATTATAAGTTATATGCATATTAGTGATACATACGGTTCAGGTTAAAAGAAATGTGTCATGTCTAATATCATAGTAATCCCCTTTACATCAGCAGCTGTTCGGTGCATTCGGCGAAGAGATCGCACATTGTATACTCTAGTTATTGATGTGAGGGAATAAACCTTTAATATGATATTAACTGTCAAATGCTAATAAACTGATTGTAATTGGAGTGTGGAGGGAAGAACAGAGCAGTTTGGCGGGAAGAACAGAGCTCATCCCCTGGAGAGACCCCCACCTTTGGATTCCATAGATTGAATCAGCCTATGATGTGTAACCCCCTGGACCCTCCTGATGCCTGGACCAATAGAAGCAAGCTATACCACCTGCATTGTTTCACTGTATCTCTGTTTGCATATAAGTAGTAGCTCACATGTAGTGTTCAGTCACCTTGACCACAGACTTCAGACCTGAATGACTGTACACTGGATCCAGAGCGCCTGCGATAAGTAACTGCTGTATTTAGTATTATTTCACTTGAATTATTCTGCTACTTTTTGAGAATAAATAATTGTGCGTTGGAAACACAGATTAAGATTCGACAATTGTTGTTGGATAGCGACAAAACGCTCATAACAATTTGGGGGCTCTTGAGTTTGGAGGTTTCGTTGCCGGACGATACGCAAGACCAACGGATTTCGGTTCCGCAACAAAGGGTGAAGACGCATCATATACGGGTAAGAACGCAATGTGTACAAAACCTGAATTTTACTTTGTGTTGTGAAACCGAATGTCCATTTTGCATTATCTAAGGTACGCTAACTGAATCTAGGGACAAAAGAGAAAACTGTTTCTTTTTACTGTCATTGTGCGTTTTAACTGTATTGCATTGCATAGCGTAAGTGTACTTCCTGCTTTGCGTACGCGAACTTCTGGTAGATTTGCCACGTGGTTAAACAATCGTTTTGATAGTTGTTATACATGCATAGTATAATTACTTGTTAAAACCTCTGGGACATTATTACTATTGTTGGGAACTTTGATTTTCTGGCAGAAAAGGTGTATGTCGTGTGATTTGTTGACTTTAAATACACTAAGGTTTGATCTATTGTTGAATAGAGTGTCAGTTGCTGTCTGACGAGGCAGGTGCCCAACTGGTGTACGGTATACAAGGCAGGTATACCGGGGGCAGAAACTAAGCGAGTTTTCGCGACGTGCACCCAAGGGTAATTGCATTGCTTACTGATAAGCTTTAAGCGTTGCGATTGCACTGCACGGCAAGGAAAGCCGTCATTGCGACTTGGGGGTAACGGAGAGGAATTAGGTTGGTAAGGCTGGAAATGGACTTTACCGGATGCTGCCAGGCGTAATAAACTTAACAGATTTAGTTGGAGAGTCAGGGGTAATCGAGGAGCTGATAACCCTTAAGTCCACATTGATATTTCTGTATTAGGGGTCCTCGTTCAATACGAGAGGAAGCGAGTGGACGCGGCTTGTAGCAAATACGTTCACGGGCCAGTAAAATATCTCTAGCGGTAGATTGCGGGTAAGCAGAGTGTTGAAATTATTGGCAGGATATTGTGATATTTCTGGAACCCTATTTTTGTGGCAGGATATTGTGATATTACTGTGACCCTATTGTTCAACATGGGTGCTAAGCAGACGCTAGAGATGGCCAAGGTACTGCCTAAGGAAGGGCCTATTGGTTCAGCGAGATTTGTCATGTGTAAGAAATATGGTGCATACGCAACTGCGTATTGCGACACGTGGGTCAAGATGACCAAAGATTGTGTTAGGCCTTTCCCAACAATAGGGAGTTTTAATGCAGAGGTACTAAATACTGTAAAGGATAAAGTATGGTTGATTAAGTCAACGAAAGTGAGGAATAAACATAATGATTGTTTCAAATTGTGGCAAATGGAAGGTAGCACGTGGCAGAGCAGCGAATGCACAGCAGAAGTAGGCGTGGCAAAAAGCGTGCACACAGCGGAAGTAGCGGTTGAGAAGCGTGGAGAACTCGGCTAAACCGCGCCCCCGCCACTCTATGTGGCGGGAGGTGTAAGTACAGCCGTTATTAAAAATGAAAAAAAGGTCGATGGGGCTTTCCCTTTGCTCTCCAAGTTACTCATAATGGCTCCTCCCATAGGATTAAGACTCATGAAGAAGGTCTCTCTATGCTGGAGAAACTGGACATCCCAATGACTTCTCCATCCCTGCCCACAGACAGCTCTTCCGTTCCGCGAAGAGCCCCTTCACCTACTTGGTCTACAGCCTAATTCGTTTTTGGGTCTCCTCGTCGGGCCTCTACCCGTTTTCAACAAACTATGTTGGTGTGATTTGCTTCTGTTGCTTTTTCTTTTTTCTCTCCCTCCCTCTCTGCTTTCCAATACAGGTTCTTCGGACCCCCGAATCAGCGCTGATCTAGATTCCGGATTCTCCACAGAGGACTCGACTTAATAGTACTCATCTATGTAACTGTTATTTTTTTGTTGATTCTGTTAGTTAACACACCCTGATACTATTGTTTCCAATAACTCTTGTTTGATGTTTAAAATAATGTTTTCTCTTTTGCAAAAAGTTTGTTTAATAGCCCGTCAGTGTGATGTTATATGGAGTTCATGTTTACACAGTGAGTCCTCCCTAAGTTATACTATTTTGACAAGGGTATTCTAGATAGGTTATTGTTACCCAATAACTGCCTTTTGATATGTCCGCTATTCTAGAGATGTTGTTAGTCCTCGTAGACGCTGTTGATTTAAAACATGTTACTGTTGCTGTGTCTACTCGATTCTTAGATTTTCCCCTATACAAACCCTGATCCTCTAAAATGCACACATTTAATCTTTTCCTGACCTGACGAGAGACCCTCCCCAATTGTATATAGTTGTTAATCCACTTTTGCGATGTTGCCCACTTCGCTGTATGTCCCCCCCCATACTTCACTTTATTATATTAGACATGATTTTATGCCATTTCAAATGATATGCCATTGTCCGTATGGAGTTTTGGGATATAGGTCTTGGGCCTCCCCTTGGACATGGCATCATCCCCAAAATGCCCCCTCCGATCACGATCCCTTCCCCAAGGTTCACCATACTTTCCCCCCATCTAACTTGACAATTTTGTTAGCTTGTTCTGGTCCTTGACTGTCACTTGGACTGCCAGTCACGACCCCCACGAACCCCATTGACACACAGGATGTGTCTTCCACATAGGCTTAAACCGGAGTCTGGGACCCCCTTCTCCGGTCCCTTCCCTTCCCCTTCCTCCCCCTTCATACTAACATCTCTTCTGATTCCTCCTCTTTGTCTAGCTTGCAGACTTACCTCATTAAGCTTTCCTTCTTTACACCCTCCATGACTATCAAGATAATATCTTTAAATGTTAACGGTCTCAATGCCCCACAGAAACGCACCATGGCGCTCCAAGAATTAAAACGCCTGAAGGCTCACATAGTCCTCTTGCAGGAAACACATTTCACACACTCGCACTCAAGCCTTTCAAATAGAACCTTTCCGCACGCATTTTATTCTACCTCCCCTCGCAAAACTAGCGGTACTGCTATCCTAGTCCATCAGTCAGTTCCATTAACT
This sequence comes from Mixophyes fleayi, assembly GCF_038048845.1. Classification (NCBI taxonomy): domain Eukaryota; kingdom Metazoa; phylum Chordata; class Amphibia; order Anura; family Limnodynastidae; genus Mixophyes; species Mixophyes fleayi. Next base: position 76,315,821 of record NC_134410.1, read on the forward strand.
GTACATTCTACGATAACAGATGACCAAGGCAGATATACAATACTGATTGGATCTATTTCACAAACGCCCATAACCATAGCGACTCTCTATGCTCCTAATGTGGGACAGGGATCCTTCTTTTCAGATTTCTTCGCTAAACTTTTTCAGTCAGCTAAGGGACACGTCATTCTGGGTGGAGACTTCAATGTCACTTTGGATCCAAAGCTAGACCGCTCTCCTCCGTCACCCTCCTCCTTGCGGACCTCTAGAGACTCTCGTCATCTCTGCTCCCTAATAAAGCTGTATGATCTCTATGACTCTTGGCGGGTCTTGAACTCTTCTGCTCGCGCATACACATTTCTCCGTCCCTCACAACGTCCATACACGCATTGACATGATTTTCACAGATAAATCTTCCACCTCCTCCCTGCGCTCTTCGGATATAATCCCAGTTACCTGGTCAGATCACGCTGCGGTCTCTCTTAATGTCGATATCCTTCCCGCAGTCCGCCCTCATTGATCCTGGCGCATGCATGACACCCTTGTCACCAAACCGGAAAACTTACAGAAAGTGTCACAGTCAATCGAGGAGTTCAAGAACTTCAACTCCTCCCCGGATATCTCGCACTCTGTTATATGGGAGGCTTATAAAGCCACTATCCAAGGCCTCTTATTTAGCATGTCATCAGCCCAGAAAAAAGTTCACTTAGCTCGGATTCAAGGTTTCGAATCTGAGCTTCTCTCCCTCACCAAGAAGCATCAATGCTACCCAAAATGCAAAACTTATCCCAGAATCCTGGCTGTAAAAGCTCAGTTACAGCAACTCTTGTCCACTAAAGCAGCCAATACCCTGAAATGGCTCCGCCAAAGATTCTACGAGAAAGGAGATAAAGCTGACGCCCTCTTGGCTCGTAGTTTACATACCAAACGGACCCGCAACAGAATTATTCATATTCTAGACACCTCCTCCTGCAAGCAATTTGATCCACAAAAAATAGCTAAACAGTTCCAGGAATTTTACTCCAAACTGTACGACCTTCAATCTGACGCTCCCACCCCTAGAGACCTCAGATTTCGTATTAAAATATTCTTAAATACTTGTGGTCTACCAGCGCTAAGCGTATCGCAATCTACCTCACTTAGTCAGGATATATCTGCTGACAAATTGAAACTTACGGTCAAATCTCTGAGAAATACCTCCGCCCCGGGCCCGAATGGTCTCACGGCCATATATTACAAAAAGTTGCTCCCTGTCCTTTCACCCATGCTCCTAGATCTTTTTAACTCGATCCTCAAGGGCCAAAAGTTTGACAGCGCCACCACCAGAGCCAATATAGTGGTGATCCCGAAGGAGGGTAAGGATCCTAGCCTGTGTGCAAGTTATCGCCCAATATCATTACTAAATACTGATTTGAAACTCTTCGCTAAGATTTTAGCAAACCGCTTGGCCGGTGTGATCCCCTCCTTGGTCCACCCTGACCAGGTGGGTTTCATTCCCAACCGCCAGGCAGCCGATAACACAAGGAAAGTCATTAACTTAATCCATGCTACAAATAAGCTTAAAACCCCGGCTCTGGTGCTCGCGCTTGACGCTGAAAAAGCCTTTGACCGGGTTTCATGGCCTTTCATGCGCGAGGTTCTCAAAGCATCAAACATTCAAGGCCCCTTCCTCAATGGAATTGCCTCTCTCTACTTCAACCCCTCAGCAACGGTCCTGGCTAACGGATGTGCTTCTGCGGCTTTCTCAATTCGGAATGGTACCAGACAGGAATGCCCCCTCTCTCCCCTCCTCTTTGCCCTAATGATGGAACCTCTGGCCTCCAGGATTCGCCTCAACCCTAATATATCTGGCATTTCCACAGGTTTAAGATCGGCGAAACTAGCCCTGTATGCAGACGACGTCCTTCTAACCCTTACAAACCCTCATGTCTCTGTCCCATCTGTTTTTGCTGAAATTAACGAGTACGGTCTCCTTTCAAACTTTAAAATCAACTCCGATAAGACTGAAGCCTTAGCCCTTAATCTCCAACCGAACACCCAAACTTACTTGCAAGACACCTTCAAATTTCACTGGCAACCCCATCACATTAAATACCTAGGTGTCAATCTCACCAAAACATATGATCGTCTATTTTTGGCCAACTTTCCTCCACTAGTAGCCGCCCTGAAGCGCGATCTTAAGTCCTGGTCCCCAAGGTATATTTCTTGGATTGGTAGAGTGGCTTCAGTTAAGATGAATATTCTACCAAGGATTCTTTACCTTTTCCAGACTCTCCCTGTACGCGTCCCATCACTCTTTCTGAAAGATCTCCAGGCAAGTATCTCACAACTTATATGGTCCGGCCGTCGTCCTAGAGTTCGTCTTAAAGTTCTCTTTCGTCACGCCCGAAATGGTGGTTTGGGGCTACCGTGCCTCCATAAATACTACCTGGCGTCACACCTCACCCAAGCCCTTCTTTCTCATTCTCCCCCCCAAACTAGGCTTTGGGTCGACACAGAGGCTGACCTCCTCCAGATGCTATCTCCCAGTATTTTGTTCTGGCTAGACCCTAAGGACCTTCCTCCCCTGCTCTCCCTCCCCCCCACAGTTCGCTTCTCTATTGAAATTTGGAGATATAGCACCCGCACTTTTAAACTCTTGTCTAACCCCAAGCGGATGTTCCCTTTTTGGCATAACCCCTCTTTCCCTCCAGGGGTCAACCCGAAATCTTTCTCCCAATGGACAAAACAGAATATTTTGTTTCTTTCCGATATTGTCCCAATGTTTTTTTTTCCGACCTTTGCTGATCTTCGTAAGCGTTTCCATCTCTCGTCCTCCGTGTTTTACCAATATCTTCAAATTCGTCACATTTTCTCCTCCTTAATAGACCCTCGTGCTCCTCACAATCGCTCCCCCCTAGAAACCTTCTGTAAAAACAAAACGTCTTCTAAAGGCTTGATATCTACCTTCTATTCTCTACTATTGAATTATAATCTATATGATATAGTTCCACAACTAACGGCGCCTAATATCGTAACATACAAACTATTCACGGAAATAACAGTTGGTATAATAGTCTTAAACAAAAATCAGCTCTTGAAAGCCGTTTAATTCACAGTGTACGATTCTTCTTTATAATAATACATTTCATCCGGATCCTTATGAAAGGAAATGAAATCCCCCTCAGGGAGATGTACTTACCAGAAATAGGTAGTACATCAGCATGTATCACTCTCCTACGGACATTCCGTTTGTGCCGTGAACTGCTCCACGAGCTGCGATCAGGATGACGCCCTCTATTGTAAACCCAATCATCAGACACGGACAGAAGGAGGGGGGAGTGGTCACGTCTCCCGTTCTTTCGTCAATCCACGATCCTCTGTATTTAAATCACTCTTTTCCTTGAATGACCTCAGTAGATGAAATATATATGTGTATCCCGCAATCCCTTGCCTCGGTTCAGGTATACCGGATCCTCCACAGTATAGATCCACCGCATATGATATGAAACGGGGGGTACAAGGAAATGCTAATAGTGCATTATCTTCTTATATAAAACAGTTTATTCAATAAAAAATAGACATATATATAAAATACAATAAATGCTCCTCTCATCCAATGTACCCTTACCAGCATAAGATAGTATATATGCAATATATATATGTCCTCAGAATCGCCGACAACTCACGGGAACAGCTATATAAGGTAAGGGACATGCACAGTGAACCTCCAGCCAACGCGTTTCGATTCAGTATGAATCTTTCTCAAGGCTTATGGAGGGTGGGTTCTTCCTTACTATTTATACTAATGGGTAATCTTATCTGCAGGTGTTGTGTATAACCTGCATAAAAGCCTGTGAATTAGGGCGATTCATCCGATATACGCTACATGGAAAGGTAATAATGTCAATCTCCTTAAATAGTCTAAACAACACATAAAAGACCATATGTATGAAATCATATATACAAAGACACATTCTATAATTCCCGATGGTCTCAAAAGCTTAAAAAGAAAGGAACTGAGTTTATCCACGGATGTGGTGTATAATCATTGCCCATAAAAATCCGTAATGCAATATATCTATATGGACATATTCTTTATATAATCAATAGAATACACACCCTATTTAAAATATGCATACCAACGACAATATATTATGATAAGCCTCCATATATGTTAGGCACAATAAACAGAATAAAAAACAGATATTAAAACAAATATATAGAAAATGTGCAGAATCTGTCAAATAACACACATATAGTGGAGGAAAATCTGTATATTAGAATTACATTAAGAACCATTTAGTCTCAAAATCTTTATTAATACCCCTAGGGATAAGAGAATCCATATGGTATATAATGCTCATTTCTGCTTGTGCTAGCTGTACTGCTAAGTCTTTTTTTCTCCAATCTCCCCATATCTTCTGTATCCCACAGAAATATTTTATTCCTTTTGTGTCACAATTATGATGTTCCTTAAAATGTAACGATAGTGAGTGTTGTTCATAACCTTTTTTAATGTTTCTAATATGCTCGCTCCATCGTTCTCTAAGTTTTCTAGATGTTCTCGCAACATACTGTCTATTACAAGTGCATTCCACCACGTAAATACAGTTTGTAGTATTGCACGTAATAAAATCTTTTATATTATGCACATAATCTGCAACAGAGGATCTTACTTCTTCACATTTTTTCCCATTCCCCTTAACTGTACGACAGGATAGGCACGTTCCACACCTAAAAAAACCTTGTGATTTAATGGTCATTTTCTGTTTTTGTTTCAAACAACTTTTTACTACATGGTTTTTAATGGTGGGAGCTCTTCTGTATATAAACTTGGGATATTGTTGAATGACCCCATTTAGCATAGGGTCTCATGAGGATAGGCCAATGGCGTTTTATGATTTTTTCAAACTCCTTTGAGTGTGAGCAATATTGGGAGATGAATGGGATTCCCAAGTCCTTATATTTGGGGTTCTTATCTTTTGTTTTAGGGATAAGTAATTGATCTCTATTGATCTTCCCAACTTGTTCAATCATTCTTTCTAGTTCTTCCCCATTGTACCCTTTTTCTATAAATTTGACTTTTAGCTCCTGTGATCTTTCTGGAACTTCTGAGGTTCCGTACAGTTTCTTTTAATTCTTTTAAACTGGCCCAATGGTATATTTTTGAGCCATTTGTGATAATGATTGCTATCCATCGGAATGAATGAATTAGAATCCGTAGGTTTTCTGTATATATCTGTAGTTAGTTTGCCATCCGCGGTCTTAATTTCCAGGTCTAAAAAGTGGACTATGCTATTACTAATCTCATATGTTAATACAATATTAAATATATTAGAATTAAACTCCTCACAGAACACTTTTAAAGATTCTTGGTCCCCTCTCCAAATAAAAAATATATCATCGATATATCTAAACCATGAGACCAGACTCGCCCCCATGGCTGAGTGGTTCTACACATGAGTGTCTTCCCACCAGCCCATAAACATATTGGCATAACAGGGGGTGAATCTGGTCCCCATGGCTGTTCCACGATTTTGTAAATAAAATTCTCCATCATACCAGAAAAAATTATTCTTAAGAATGAATTCTATACCTTCTAGAATAAACATTTTAAGGGATTCATCCATATCTGTTTTATTTAAAAAGTATCTCACTGCCTGTATTCCTCTCTCATGATCTATTATCGTATATAAGGCACTTACATCCGCTGTTATTAAAATATAGGAATCATGCCATTCAATCTCTCTTAATTTATTGAGCATGTCCATAGTGTCCTTCAAATAAGATCTAATATAGGACATAAAAGGCTGTAGATGATAATCTAACAAATGGGATAAGTTGGAAGTAATTCCATTTATCCCAGCGACTATAGGTCTACCTGGGGGAGATGTTAAACTTTTATGTACTTTGGGCAAAGTGTAGAACACAGGAATAGATGGATTTTGAATTTTCAAAAATTCTTTGACTTTAGATGATATGGTGTTATTATTCTCATATTTTAACAATAACTGATCAAACTTATCGGTGATCTTCTCAGTATGATCCATTCTCAACTTTTTGTAAGTTTGAGGGTCATTAAGTTGTCTATAGTTTTCTTGATTATAATCTTCCAAGTTCAAAATAACTATACTCCCACCCTTATCGGCTGGTTTTATTACTATAGATTCATTATTTCTTAGTTCTTTCAATGCTATCCGTTCCACTTTTGTTACATTACATCTACCTTTTTTGCATTTCATATTTCTCAAATCCTCTTTAACTAAGGTTTCAAAAGTTTCTACTAATGGTCCTTTATATTGGTGAGGGTAAAATGTAGATTTTTTCTTAAAGTTCTGTCCCTTACCATCTTTATTTTCTGTTTCTTGTGGATCAGTGTGTTTTTTAAAAAATTTCTTTAAAGAGATTTTCCTTATAAATTTCTGAAGGTCTATAAAAATATTAAATTTGTTCGGTATATTAGAAGGAGCGAATTTTAATCCTTTAGCTAATACTCTATTTTCAGCTTCTGATATAACATGTTTACTTAAATTAAATATTTTGACCCCTTTGTCCGAAACAACTTCTTTTCCTTCTTGATTATAATGGATTATGTTGTTCTCATTCGTTCTAACTACCTCTTTATTCTTTATTTATTTTTATTCTTATTTTTATTTATGTTTTTATGCCTATTTTTTACATGATTCCCTGCTCTCTTACCTCTTTTTCTATTGCATTTCTTATTGATCAATCTGATTCTCCTAAAAAAACACTTTGTTGTTTCAGGACCTCAAATCTATTCCTAGTTTGTATTGGGTATCTATTTCTATGGTTATAATCAGCATGTCTGTAATCTTGTCTGGGACTCCTTTTGGCATGATGTCTATTTCTTTTGACCTCCTGCCAATCGTCATATCTGCTTTCTCTTTCTGAGCGATCCTGATATTTGGGAACATCTCTAAGATAGGGGGTCACCTCTCTTCTTTTACTCGCATCATTCTGAAAAGTATTATATTTCCACCTATTAGTATTTTTTTCATACCTATAATTCTCCTGACCTCTCCTTTCTTCTTTTTTGTCTGTATTTATACGGGATTTAAAATCATGAGTGATTCCCTTGTTCTTATCATCTTTGTCTCTCCTATATTTCTTTTGCTTCCTTTCTATAATCATACCCTCTTGTTTATTAATTTTATATACAATCTCCTCCTCCAGATGTTTAAAATCCTCCAGATTTGAGAATGGGACAACCAGGGATTTAAGATCTTCTATCTCCTGAGCCACTCCATTGAGTGCTTTCTGTCTTTCATTAATAATCAATTCCATTAGAGAAAAAGAACATTGATCTAAAATTCTCTGCCATTTTGTGGTAAATTCCACTGTCTCTGTTTCAAAATCAGAGGTCTTATTCATCCTTAGACCTCTAGGTATCAGTTTTTCTGCCAAATATTTCTCTAACGTAGCTACCTCCCACCAAACTTTTCTTTCTTTTATTAATTTTCGTTCTAATCTCAACATTATTCCCTCTAAGTCCTCTTCAAAAAATTCAGAGTTTTCTCCATAAGACTGATGGTTAAATAAATAATCTAATTTCCTCTTCCTGAATTATAATCTGCCTGACAAGGAGACTCATGAGCTTCGCTGGGAGGAGGAGATGGCCGAGTCTCTGGATCCTGAGGAATGGACTGAGATACGCGAGGCAGTCGCCAAATCCTCCATCTGTACAACCGTTAAAGAAAACTCCTACAAACTATTGTTCCGGTGGTATTTAGTCCCTTCCAGACTGAAAACAATCTATCCGGCATCTTCGGACCTCTGCTGGCGCAACTGTGGCCAGCGTGGCTCCCTGTCCCACATCTGGTGGAGCTGCCCGAAAATCATCCCCTTCTGGAAAGAGGTAGCTGACCTTATTTATAAAGTGTCTAATCTAAGATCTCCATTCCATCTTTCATACTTTCTCCTCCCTCGACTACCCCCCGACACCCACAAAATTATGTGGTTACTCCCTGGCCATATCCTGACCGCAGCCAGATGCTTAATAGCCAAGAAATGGAAACAATCAGAGAGCCCTTCTGTTTTGGAACTAATTCAAAGTGTTTGGCAAATACACAATTTTCTCTCCACATGGCACAGGTGGCAAGATTACTTCTCTGCTACACCTTCCCCTTCTTAAAGAATGAAAACAACGTTACCTTGGTAATTGTCAGCGCTAAGTCTTGCTAGGTTCTGCCTCCCCTTCCTCCTTCTTCTTTGCTCTTCCCCTTACTAACATCCCCTCCTCCCCCCCCTCCCAAACTGCCTCCCCCCTATGTTCCTCTTCCACTATTTCCTCTCCCTTTCCCCCTCTTCAGTTCCCCCTCATGGTACTCCGGATATCTCATAACCATATCTCTTGACTCTAGTTTATCTGCATATTACTAATCCCGCGGACCATTACGTTTGTGGTGGCTCCGAGTTCTATGCCTCACCTGTTTTGCAAACTCTTGTTGTTAATATTGTTATGAATTGTTTGAGCATAAAAAATACTGTCCCGTTTATACTTGACAAAAATCTGAATAAAAATATATTTTTAAAAAAAAAAAAAAGGAAAAAAAGGAAATTGCTAAGTTATATCCTGTTTTAAGTCAGTTTAAAACAAGTGTTTCTGAAGAAGAGGATGAACCCACGGTAATTTCAGCCATTGCCCATGCTGTTTATATGTTAGAGGTTCAGCGTAAGTATGGAAAGGGGGCAATGGCTGAGATAGGTGAGAGTAGTGTGACCACTAGGAGAGATAATATTCAAAGTACTGAAGTAGCTAACCTTAAAGATGGTGAACCGGTGGGTACATATCCAGTCCGCACAATATCAGTTTCCAATGGGAAGGCGGATAAGGATGGTGTAGTTCCTTTAAGAAATGTTACAATGCATTGTCCCTGGACTAGATCAGAATTACGTTCCAATATGATTGAATTTCCAGATCCTAGAAAAGAGTTGGCTAAGTGTCAGAAGTTTGTTAAAGACTTGGGAAATGCACACGAACCAACCGATAAGGATTGGCGTGTAGTGTTGAGGGCGTGTCTTCCTCCCAGGGAATGCATACACGACCATCAGCCTATAACCCACATAACAGGAAACGCAGAATGTTGAGATGTTATAATTGCAAAGAAGAAGGACATATGAGGAAAGATTGTACTAAGGGAAGATATAATCCTAATGAAGGGTCGCATACATATCCTCCAAGGAGGGATTCACATAGACTAGAAGACTCACACCTGCCCGCGCATATTACAGCAGCAAATGCTGCGTGGGAAAGCAATAGTCAGCGCTAGGGGTCAGGTCATACCTGTAGTCTACAGCCAGTGAGGTTAACTGAGAGTCAGAGTGAAGAACCAACAATGATAGTTGACATAGCTGGTAAAAAGCAAACTTTTCTTGTAGATACAGGGGTGGCCAAATCTGTGATAACCTCTCCTTTTAATCTACAGGTGACCAGTAAAATTATTCCAGCTATGGAGGTAACGGGAGGAGTGTTACATTATCCTCTAACTAAACCCGCTGAAGTTACTATAGGGCCCCTGCATACTAAGCATTCGTTTCTCTTAACTGCAGCGGCTCCTACTAACTTGCTAGGCAGAGACTTATTATGTAAAATGGGATGGGTCATATACTGTACTTCAGATGGTGTGTTCTTAGACATACCAGAGAAGGTCGCGCATGAGGTACAGGATATATTGGACACCCCTCAAATGTTAATGTTACACTCTACTGTTATAGATCAAAGTCCATCTCAAGTAAAGGGGATGTTGCTGGAAATACCAGGTTCAATATGGACCAGAGATGGACAGGACACTGGACTAATGGCAAACGTTGCCCCTGTCATGGTAAATCTAAAAAGTGGAAGGATAGCTCCAAAAATCCCACAGTATCCATTAAAACCGGAGGTAGGATTTGGGGTATATCCTGTTATTGAGAGGCTGTTGCAATAAGGGATTTTACTTCGTACATCTAGCACAGCAAATAGTCCCATTTTCCCTGTGAAGAAGAGTGGGGGGAGGGGCTATAGATTAGTCCAGGACTTAAGGGGAATTAATAAAGTTGTTGAGAGCCAATTCCCCGCTGTGACAAATTCAGCTGTCATCCTCATGCAGATTCCACCGTCTGCTAGTCATTTTACTGTCATTGACCTATGTTCCGCTTTCTTCTCAGTCCCTCTTCACCCTGACTGCCAATACCTTTTTGCATTCTCCTACCGGGGAGTGCAATACACATGGACCAGACTTCCCTAGGGGTTCATTGACAGCCCCAGTATTTTCTCCCAAGCCTTACATGACTGTTTGCAATCCTTTTAACTCCGCAATGGGTCTGTTCTAATTCAATATGTGGACGATGTGTTGCTGTGCTCTGATTCTTTTATGTCATGTTTACATGATACTAAATTGTTGTTGCTCCATCTCTCACAAACAGGGCACAAGGTGGCAAAGGATAAATTACAGCCATGTCAGACTAAGGTCAAATACTTAGGACACTGCCTCACCAAGGGGCTAAGACACCTGACAACCGACAGGATTGAGGCTATACAACACATGACTCTGCCGCAGAGCCAGAAGCAGATTCGTACCTTCCTGGGGATGTGTGGATACTGTAGATCTTGGATCCCAGGTTTTTCTATTCTGGCAATACCATTGCAGGAGCTAGTCTCTTCCTCGAAACCAGAACGTGTCATACACACAGAAGAGTCAGAGCAAGCGTTCCTTAATCTTAAAGATAGTTTACTAGAGCACCTGCATTGGGAATACTAGATTATGAAAAGCCTTTTGAGCTATACTGTACGGAAGCTGATGGTTGTGCAGCAGGTGTCCTCACACAGAAACATAGTGACGCTAGCAGACTGGTAGCATACTACAGTGCACAATTGGACACTGTGGCAAGATCACTCCCAACATATCTCAGAAGTGTAGCAGCAACTGCTCTTCTGGTAAGTAAGAGCGAGGATGTAGTATTAGGACATAATTCAACTGTCTATACACCCCATGCTGTATCAGCTCTGTTAAATTCAGCTCAAACCTGACGTGTTTCTTCAGCTAGATTCACAAAGTGGGAACTAGCTCTGATGGCACCCTCAATCATCACCATCAAACGATGTAGCACCTTAAATCTAGCTACATACCTTTCATATGTGTCTCTAGAGACACGGGTGGGAGGTGAGGAGACCCTGGTTGATGATGAGTTTGGCAAGAGTACTGATACGCATGATTGTATGGAACACCTGAACCCGACCTTTACTGCAAGGCCCGACATACGTGACACCCCCTTAGAAAATGTAGATTTTACGTTTTATACAGACGGGAGTTGTCATAGACAGACAGAGACGGGAGAACTGGTTACGCTGTTGTAGACAATCAGGATGTGGTAGAAGCTGAACCCCTTGGCCCACCTCACTCAGCCCAAGTAGCGGAAGTAGTAGCATTAAGGAGAGCGTGTGAGTTGGCAGAGGGTAAATCAGCCAATATATATACGGACTCTAGGTACGCCTTTGGGGTAGTGCATGATTTTGGGACCCTTTGACATCTTAGAAACTTTACGACAGCAGCAGGTATGCCAGTGGCGCACTCACAACACATAAAAGGACTTCTGACAGCGATACAGTTACCCAGAACAGTAGCAGTCATAAAGTGCAAAGCCCATACCTTTGAAGAAGACCCGGGGGTAAATGTATCATACCCCGATTTGTACAACTCGCCGGAAATCGGCGAGTTGACAGCTGAAATTTAAAGCGGCGCTGCCTTGTAAAGGGAAGTTTCCCTTTACAGGGCAGCGCTGCTTTAAATTTTAGCTGTCAACTCGCCGATTTACGGCGAGTTGTACAAATCGGGGTATGATACATCTACCCCCCGGTGTCATTGGGCAATAACAGGGCGGACGAAGCTGCTATATGGGCAGCAGGGCAACCTATGACTGTATCGACCGAGACTATGATGGTTTTTCAGACATTAGACATGCAGAAATTAATTGAAATGCAAGAATTGTGTTCCCTGCAGGAAAAGGCGGTCTGGAAGGCGAAGGGATGTGGTCAAGAGTCCTCAGGACTCTGGAGGGATGGACAAGGTAAGCCTGTAGCTCCCCGAACGTACTATCCAAGCCTGGCTGAAGCAGCACACGGTCTGACTCACCTGGGTAAAGAAGGTATGTGCAAACTGGTGAGAGCAATACTGGTGTGCTCCTGGATTTTCCTCTTAGGCTGGTAAGAAAGCAATGTCATGTCTTACTTGTTTGAGGAAAAATGTCGGGAAAACTATTCCAACTGAGCCATCCCACATCCCTCCTACAGACGGACCTTTTCAGGTAATACAAATTGACTTTATCCAATTACCACCGTGCAGGAATCTAAAGTATGTGTTAGTATGCATTGATGTGTTTTCCGGTTGCGTAGAAGCATATCCAGCAGCCACTAATACTGCTGTGTTCACTGCAAAGAAAATTGTACAAGATTTTGTGTGTAGGTTCAGTATCCCTAGAATCATTGAAAGTGATAGGGGTTAATGATGGGTAGTTCACGAATGATTAGTTCAAATGAACTAATCTTCAAAGTGAACTAAATCATTTAGTTCACAGCTCTGGCAAAGATTAGTTCACCAAGAACTAAAACAAGTGGGAGGAGTTAGAGATAAAGCAGAACAGCTCCAGCAGCCTCACTCACTGTCTCATCCACATTGGCTCTTTTGTTTCTATTTAGCTCTCATTTAATACTCATGAGTCAGTACCTCTAAACTGCCAAAGGTGGCACTGCTGTGCTCAGACATTGTGTGAGACTCTGGTGCTGATCACTGAGCTATGAGTCATGAGTCATTCTCCTCACTCAGGAGTTCAATAGTTCATCTAGTTCATTTCACTCTTCGAATCTTTCAAATCATTTCACTCAGTAACTCATACGAGTCTTCAAATCTTTTCACTCTTCAAATCTTTTCAATCATTTAGATAATTTAGCTCATGAGTCACAGGATACATTCCCTTCCCTGTCAGCTCCAGACACACTGCACTGCTGAGTGCTGCATGTTATATACTGTAGTTCTGTTTACTGCGCCATATATACAGGGGAGATGTATTAAACCTTCAAGAGAGATAAAGTGGAAGCGTTGCCCATAGCAACTAATCAGTTTCTGTCATTTTATAGACTCTGCTAGATAAATGACAGAAGCTGATTAGTCATAATTGCCAACATTATGTTGGTCACGTCTAGGAGTTCCTGGAGCGGGGTATTGGCGTAGAGGGCGGGGCTTCTAAAAATTTCGCAAATTTTGGCCCCGACCCCAGTGACGTGATGCCTATTTGGGGTCTTTTTACAGCTGTAAAAATTCCACCCTAAGGTTTGATACATCTCCCCTATATCCTGATTGCACTGATCTCAATTTTAAAAGCAAAAAAGTGACACTTTTTTTATAATACTCTGAATTTGGGTCTTTTTCATTTGCATATTATGGAAATAAAAAATAAAAATGAAAATGTAATTAACTTGGCAGAGCTCAACATGTCACTACTAGTTTTTGTATGAGTGATTGCCCTTTTTAAAATATTAAAAATGATCTGACATATTAAACTTATCTGATCATTTTAACAGGACTATAACTCATCTAATGAGTATATATGCCTACAGTATGTGTAATAGACTAGATCTATGTCTCCAATCACTTCTCTCAGCAGTGTTCCAGAGCCAGTAATCTAACTGAACTAACTGAGCTAAATGAACTAAATGAACTACTGAGTGAAATGAGTGAAATGAACTACTGAGTGAAATGAGTGAAATGAACTACTGAGTCAAATGAGTGAAATGAACTAATGAGTGAAATTAACTAATCTTTTGAACTAATCTTTTGTGTGAACTAGATCAAAATGAACTAATCTTCAAAATGAACTAGATTTCCCGTCAGTAATAGGGGTACCCAATTTACTGGCGATATCTTCCAAAATATATGTAAACTCATGGGAATCAGTAGCAGACTTCACACCCCTTACCGACCACAAGCCAGTGGTAAGGTGGAAAAAGTAAATGGTACTATTAAGAACAAGCTTGGTAAGGTAATGGCTGAAACTGGGTTGTCGTGGCCTGAGGCTTTGCCAGTAGTCCTCCATAGCATCCAAACCACTCCTAGACCTCCTCTTAATCTGTCCCCCTTTGAGATACTGTTCGGCCGACAATCTCATTTTATTGTGAGTCCGCAAGACGACTCAAAGTGTAATAATGAAGTGACTGTGCAATATCTTATAAAAATGAGCAGACAGCTGAAACAACAACACCAAAAACTCAAAATGCTGTCACCTGGTATGCCAGAAACAAACTGTCATGATGTTGAACCTGGGGACTATGTTATGATACGCAATTTCTTACGTTCAGGTTGTTTAACAGACCGTTGGGAATGCCCGTACCAAGTGCTGCTGACCAGTACCACATCACTGAAGGTTGCAGAGAGAGATACTTGGGTCCATTCCACCCACTGCAGGAGAGTCAGTAACCCGGAGAAGGTGCGAGATAAAACTGAGACAGATGACACAGATCTGTCACTCGGAAATCTGTTCCGGGAGACCTAAAGCCTGCAGTCAAGACACCTGAACCAGAGACGTTGCCTCAGAACTATCTTTCCAGCGATGGAGTGGCGGTTTTTGTTTTTCTTTTGTTCCAGGATTTTCCTTGTTTTTACTTTTTCTAGGACATTCTATTTTTGTGAAGGAGGATGGAGGAAAGAGGAAGGTTCTGGCAGTGATGCGGATGAAATGGAGATCGAGGAAAAATTACCAGAATACTCAGAGCAGCCCATTATCAAGCTTGGTCCAGGGGTTATGAAAAGGTCTGCTAGCTCAGGAACTCGGAGACAGTGTGAGGGCTATTGTCTGATGAGTATTGTATCTGCAAGTTCTGTGACTCCCTAGTTGAAGAGAGATGCATCCAGCGATGCCAGTCCACCGGTAATCTGAATGTGGGCGGGCATACTCTGGAGGATTATCACTCCTTGGTGGGTAAGGTCCTAAACCAAACCGAGTGCTGGGTGTGCTCTCACGTGTCGCAGGGGAAGCATAACATAGGACTTGTGCCATTCTCTTTAAACATCTCCGAAGTACTCGAATTGAGGAGTGGGAGGTCAATAGAGGGGAGGTACAATAACACTAGGTACCCTAGTCTAACGCTTCGACAATACTCTGTAGACAGATCTTTGCTGTGCCTAAATATCTCTCATGCAAAGCGTCTAGAGAATTAAGAAGCTGACCTATCAGATCAGACAGGGCTCGCTATGCTCATTTTTGAGGGAGACTTACAAAGTCACCAATAGGCAGGAATGTTGATGGAAGTCACAAATTTGGGTGTATAACCAAACATAAGAAAGTATCCATTGGAAAAGTCTTTATAGATAATCGTAAAAATGTCATCCATGCTGACACGTGTCTTGAGCAAATGGAGACACTAGGCTTGGGTAGTTTTATCAAAACTCTGTGTGATATAATTAATGGGCATACTATTCCTTATGTTCTCCCTGGTGATGTGTACTTTGTTCGTGGGAGGAATGCTTATTCCTGGGTGACACCGAGTTCCAAAGGTTTGTGTTTCTTAGGTAAACTGGTTGAAATTATTACTATTACTCATGATGAAATGGTTGGTATTCACAAGACTACATCACCACCATACATACACACACAGTATGAACACCGTGGCAAGATAAATATGATTCCTGGGGAGGAACCCATAGCTACAAAATTGATTACTGAAACCGCTGGGTTTCAAGTTATGGTTGCTCTAGATCTCACCAGGACCGCTCGGGGAATGTTAAACTTTAAATATATCCAAGACCTAGCTAAATTGATAGATAATATCACCGAGATGTATGATGACACTTTCAGGTATACTGGAAGGGAGCTACAAGCGTACAAAAAGGAGTTGGTGCAACATAGACTGGTACTAAATTATCTCACCTCTATTACTGGTGGGTACTCTGTGACACTGGCCATCCAGTTCGGTGTCAAATGTTGCACGTACATCACCAATAATACAGATGACTCTAAGGAGGTTATAGACCGGAAGATGGATGAAATTTTGCAGCTGAAATGGGAATTTCGAAAGAGCCATAATTCTTCGTTATATGAGGTCGGGGAAAAGGTGGCAGGTTGGTTCTCATGGTTGAACCCGGTGAAATGGTTCTCTGGTTTGGGGGAGTGGGTACAGGAAATGGTTGCTAGTGTAGGTAAGCTCCATCTCCTTAGACTGGGTGTCATCTTAGCAATTGGTTTATATGTCAAATGTGTTCCTACTGTGTTGAAGTGTGGAAAACAGTCTTCTGGGAGAACCACTGAGAACGATACTGAAAGGGTGGTGAGAGATACCTAGATCATGGTCTGTGAAGAGGTGTTGTATAATCCTGAACTTGAGACGGTTATTAGGTGATAGTTCATAACACTATCAAAGGGTGGAGCCGTCGAAGTCAGCAAATTGGATAAAGTCATTTCAATTGATATCGAGCAAACTTGATCGTCCTTGTCTGAAATTATGCGTAGAGCACGCTACGGCGTGGAAGGGCGTATCCAGCCGCAACACGTGGTAATAACAGTTTTTACACTTTAGTATACATTCGCACCAACACACACATTTGTAAATAGTACACATATTTTGTAGTTGCAACACAGTTATTTATGTCGAAATATAGTAGTGTTTATGTGTAATATTATAAGTTATATGCATATTAGTGATACATATGGTTCATGGTAAAAGAAATGTGTCATGTCTAATATCATAGTAATCCCCTTTACATCAGCAGCTGTTCGGTGCATTCGGCGAAGAGATCGCACATTGCATACTCTAGTTATTGATGTCAGGGAATAAACCTTTAATATGATATTAACTGTCAAATGCTAATAGACTGATTGTAATTGGAGTGTGGCGGGAGGAACAAAGCAGTTTGGCGGGAAGAACAGAGCTCATCCCCTGGAGAGACCCCCACCTTTGGATTCCTTAGATTGAATCAGCCTACAATGTGTAACCCCCTGGACCCTCCTGATGCCTGGACCAATAGAAGCAAGCTATACCACCTGCATTGTTTCACTGTATCTCTGTTTGCATATAAGCAGTAGCTCTCATGTAGTGTTCAGTCACCTTGACCACAGACTTCAGACCTGAATGACTGTACACTGGATCCAGAGCGCCTGCGATAAGTAACGGCTGTATTTACTATTATTTCGCTTGAATTATTCTGCTACTTTTTGAGAATAAATAATTGTGCGTTGGAAACACAAATTGAGATTCGACAATCGTTATTGGATAGCGACAAAATGCTCATAACACTAGTCAGGAAGCGAATCTATTGTGGATGCCTAAAGGCTGGTGTAAAGATAAGTGCTGTTGCTGATGACAATTTCAGCAAGTATCTATCGCATTGATGGGAAACAAGTGGCATTATGGCTGCATGCGCCCCTCCAAGTCTGGCAGTAGTCATATTTCCTATGCTGAAGACACCAATGTAAATATGAAATATAAAAATGCTGACAATGAAAATACTGACAAGCGGAAAATGCCTAACGTTATACATACTGACAGTGAAGAAGTCCCAATAATCTAAATACCTACATGGAAGAAATCCATAAAATACCAACAGTGTGATTGCCGACAGGGAAAATGCAATCAGTCATGCTGCTGACAGTAAAAAGGCAATGTGGTCCAGTCTTGTAAGTAACATAGTAACATAGTTGTTGAGGTTGAAAAAAGACACCAGTCCATCAAGTTCAACCTATTTTGGATCTCCTGTGATCCCTCTCTTATATTTGAAATTGAGCCAGATAAAGCAAATGCCAATTTTATTCAGCCAGGAAAAATCCCTCCTAACCCAAAATTTCAGTCCTATTTCTCCCTGGATCCACTACTGTCCTATTTTTTTTAATAACAGTCGTAACCCTGGATACCGTTTTCTGCTAGAAATTTGTCTAAGCCTTTCTTAAACATATAAATTGAATCTGCCATCACAACCTTCCCTGGCAGTGAATTCCATATCTTGACTACTCTTACTGTAAAGAACCCCTTCCTTTGATGGTTGTGAAACTTCCTCTCCTCTAAACTTAGGGGATGACCGCATGTCCTGTGTACAGTCCATGGGGTAAAATGTTCCCATGAAAGTTCTCTGTATTGACCTTTAATGTATGTGTACATAGTAATCATATCCCTTCTTAGATGCCTCTTTTCTAAAGTAAGCATGCCAAAACTGGCTAACCTTTTCTCAAAAGTTAATGGCTTCATACCCTTTATCAATTTTCTCAACACTTCTCTGAAGCCTTTTTAGTTCCAAAATGTTGTTTTTATAGACTGGTACCCAGAACCGTATTCAAGATGAGGTTTTACCAACAATTTATAAAGTGGTAACATTAGATTGTCTTCCCTTACATTTATGCACCTTTTTATACATGCCAATACTTTATTGCGCTTTGCAGCTGCTGCTCGACATTGAGCAATATTGCTAAGTCTGCTGTCTACAAGCACTCCCAAACCCTTTTCCATTTTAGATACCTCTAAATTTATCCCATTTAATTTATATATTTTTTTGATCCCTAAGTGCATAACCTTACATTTATCTATGTTAAACTTCATCATACATTTGGCCACCGATTCTTACAGTTTATTCAAGTCCCTCTGCAGAGAAACTACACCGTGCTCTGATTTTATTATCTTATAAAGTTTGGTGTCATTTGGAAAAATGGAAACTTTGCTCTCTAAATTATCACCAACGTCATTAATAAGTATATTAAAAAGTAGTGGCCGCAACACTGAACCTTGAGGTACACCACTTAAAACTTTTGACCACTTAGAAAATGTTCCATTTATCACAACTCTCTGTTCCCTATTCTCCAACCAGTTTTCGACCCAAGTACAAATGTTGTTTCCTAGACCCAGTTCCCTTATTTTGTAAAGCAACCTTTTGTGTGACACTGTATCAAAGGACTTTGCAAAATCCAAGCAGACCACATCTACTTTACCACCATAGTCTAAGTTCCCACTAACTTCCTCGTAGAAGCAAATTAAATTAGTTTGATATATGATCTATTCCTCACAAATCTATGCGGATTCCCACTAATAATCTTATAGCGCACCAAGTAATCCTGAATACTAACCCTTAATATACCATCTAGTAGTTTCCCCACTATTGATGTCAGACTCACAGGTGTATAATTCCCTGGTTTTGATCTCCTTCCCTTTTTAAACAATGGCACCAGAATTGCAAATCACCAATCCCTCGGTTCTGAGTCAAATGAAATTGAATCTATGAAAGTTAAGAATAGCGGTCTACCTATTTCTGAGTTTAGCTCCATTAAGATCCCTTTGGTGTATGCCATCTTGGCCTTTAGCTTTATTTATCTTAATTTTTTTCAGTCACCTTTGGACTTCTTCTTTTGTCAGCCAACGGTTGCATTTCCATTTTTATGTATTGTTCCTACCATGTGTTCCTCTCTAGTTAATACTGAAGTAAAGAAAGTGCTTTTTCCTTATTATCATTAATCAATCCACACATTTCACTTCTTAGGGGTCCTATATTGTCTTTTCAAAAGCTTTTGCCATTTATATACTTAAATTTTTTATTAGAGTTTGACTTACTTTCTTTTGCCATTTGGTTTTCATTTTCTAATTTAGCCAATCTTATTTCCTTTTTGCATGATTTATTACATTCCTTGTAGATATGGAAGGACTTCTCATTCCCTTTAGACTTAAACAACTTAAATGCACGCTTCTTCCTTTTCAATCCTTCCCTTACCTTATTACTTAGCCCCATTGGTTTAGTCTTGATACTTTTACATTTGTTTCCCATAGGAATGAACTTATACGTGTATTTTTCCAACAACATTTTAAAGACAGCCCACTTTGCTTCTGTAATTTTTCCTTCAAAAACTGCGTCCCAATCTATGCACTTTATAAACTCATTTAGCATATTAAAAGTTTAAAGACCTAGTTAATTACTTATATTGTTGCTTCTGGAAACTAATTATAATGAGACCATATTATGATCACTATTTCCAAAGTGTTCCCTTACTTGATATTACATTATTTGTTATTACAAGGTCCAATATATTCCAGTTTCTAGTTGGTTCCTCTACTATTTAGGACATGTAATGATCTTTTTGATTGCTCAGAAACCTGTTGCCCCTAGCTGTGCCACAAGTCTCAGTACTCCAATCAATGTCCGGATAATTAAAACCTCAAATAGTTATAACTTGACCTAGTTATGTAGCCTTTTCAATTTGCTATAGAAGTTGGGCTTCCTCAACCATACTAATATCTGCCAGTTTCTAGCATGTCCCTGTCAGCAACGCCTCTGAATTTTTTCCACCACTGGATATTTTCACCCACAATGCATCTATATTATCACCAATATTCTTGTAAATAACTTTATGTACACTTGGTTTTAACACTGACTTAATATAAAGACATACTCCTCCTCCCCTTTTATTTACCCTATCCCTCCTGAAGAGAGTATAACCCTCCAAGTTGACTGCCCAGTCATGAGTATCATCCCACCAAGTCTCAGTTATACCTATAGTATCATATTGCTCGTTCATTGCTACTAGTTCGAACTCCCCCATTTGTCAGGCTTCTTGCATTTGCAAGCATACACTTAAGTTAATTTCTTCCCTTCGGTATTTCAGTTTGCTTTGATATCACTAATTTTCTTATTGACTTTAATAAGGGCCTCTCCTAAGCGGCTACTCTTCCCTTTCCCTCCTCTCCATCCCCTTGACACTTCCTAAATTCCCCCTTACTAGTCTCAATGTCTATCCTGTTAATACTTGCTTGCCCCTTTCCCCAAAGTTTAGTTTAAAATCTCCTTCAACCTTCTATCCATCTTCTCCCCTAGCACAGCAGCCTCCTCTTCAATCAGGTGCAATTCATCTCGACAATAACTATGGCAGCTGACCGAGAAATCAGCCCAGTGATCTAAGAATCCAAAGCCCTCCTTCCTACACCAATCTCTGATTCACGCATAAACCTCCCTAATCTCCCGCTGCCTCCCTGGAGTAGCTCATGGTAGAATTTTTGAAGATACAAACTTGATGTCCTTGCCTTAAGTTTGCGACCTAGATCCCTGAAATAATTCTTTAGGACTCCCCATCTTTCTTTAACTCTATCCACTCGATCCGCAATATGTCCGAGCACCTGGGAGACAACACACTGTTCGGCATGCACTGTCCTGGTAACAGATTGTCCTATCTACCTCCTAATAATTGAATCCCCACACCTTGATTTATTTTTATCTATTTAAATAATGTACTGTCATTATCATCAGCACATATAACCAAACATTATTAGGCACAGGAGATCAGTAATTAACTGGTCTCTCACCCATTTTGCTGTGTGCTCAACTACTGCCGTACTCATTCCACCAAGTTTTCTTTAAACGGTTTCTGGATTGCACAAGATAAAAAAATCTAATAACCTTCCTAAATCCCACAATATGTAATTAGCTACATAAACCAAGGCACAGCAGTGAAGTCAATCTCACAGACCAACTCAGTCATACTGTGAGCAAATCACATACTATGTGACCTCAGTAGATTTAATATTTTGCAGGAACAAAGTTTTTACATCCACATACCTGCACCACTCTGAAAGGGAGATATAGTTCTGGCCACACTACAGGCTATGTCCCCTCTTGAAATCCATCATTGCTTATTATGTTGAAATCTTATTATCTAGTATAGCACATTTTAGTTCATTTTTTGTTGACTCTATTATTTAATGTTCTCCTATTTATAGTTGTCACAGTCATGTGGTTTCAAATATACCAACATATATTACTCAATGGAAGTATTACATTTAACTGGATTACAACTAACTGGAAATTAGTAGACAAATATCTCTTTTCATGAGAAAAAGCTCTCTTCATAACTCTTAAGAAACAGGGGCGTTGTGACTGCTCATATTTCAGCTTTATAGAACATGCTGCCTACATACAGGGAAGTCAAGATGATGGGAGTACCAGAGCCATTTTTTTAAAATCACTTTTTTTTGTGTATTGGGTGGCACGTGCTCCAGGGTTATGCAGAGGGGGGGGGGGAGGGAGCTGACAGCTGCTTCCAGTCTCTGGGCAGTGTGTGACATCACACCCTGTTCCACAGTCGAGGAGCTATAAATCTCAAAAGATTTAGTAATCTTGCCTTTATGCAGGGCCATCTTTTCCATTGGGCACAATGGGCAGGTGCCCGGGGGCCCCACGGGCAAGGGGGCCCCATATGCAGGGCTCTTAATTAGAATAAATAATCCTGCAAAAGAAAAAACCTGCAAAAAAAACCTTCAAAGGTCACTGAGCAAGTACATCTATCTATCTCTATCTCTATGTATCTATATCTATATCTGTATCTCTATACATCTATATATATATATATATATATATATATATATATATATATATATATATATATATATATATATATATATATATATATCTTTTTATGTAGGGGCCCCGGTGCACTGCTTTGCCCGGGGGCCCATAATGTTGTTAAGATGGCCCTGCCTTTATGCAGATCATGTCCATCTGATGGACATCAGCAGTACAAGTGCAGCATAGGTAAATACAGTGGGCTGTAGGGTGTCATATTGTGTCTGGGTGGTGGAGTCATAATATGGCTGGGGGGGTGACGTGATGTGGCATGGCTGGGGGGGCGTAATAAATGTAAGGTTTTATTGTAATGTATGTATTATATCTGACATGATGTGCTGGGGGGTGGCATAATGTGACTGAGGGGGACATGATTTGTTTGAGGGGAACATGATGTGTCTGGGGAGTGGCATGATGTGTCTGGGGGGTGGTGTGATAAATATAATGTTTTATTATAATGTATATATTTTATACAACATGATGTGGCTGTGGGGGGAGCCAGGATGTGGCTGGGAGGTTGCGAGAGGTGACACAGTCTATAGAACAAAGATAGTGGGCTCTTGATATAACATATATTATTTATTAGCACAGATAAAAAAGTATCAATAAAATAACAATGGTATTGATAAAACAAATCATGAATAATCATGTAGAGTTGAGGACCTCAAACACATCATACATTTAAATGACATTTATGTTTAGTGTGCTCGTATTTTGTGTCAGAGAAAATCACTATCATGGAGAGTATTAACTCAAATTAAAGACACTTGCGGCTCCAGCCCAAAGAGCTGGGGATATTTTTCAAAACCCCACTTGTTTTGATCTGTCCCGGCTATTACTGTGACAAGTGTTCCTTATCTGTCTTTGGATGTTCCGATAGCCACAGATGTCTGTGTGAACATATAATCCATTCAAAGTTGAAAATTCAAATAATGCATTATATCACCTGTGGAATACTGCAGCGTCCATATTTCCCCGACAATGGACCGTCTCTCAGGTATTGCACTTGTCCGGATGTCAATTAGACATGCTGAATTGTATATACCCCACAATGGAGACAACAGCTTACTTGAGAGCGATGTATGTATAGCCAATATTCATGCTGGCAATAGATAGGTCCTCAATAACTCTGGCAGGAATTAAGCACTTATAAGTTTCAATCGAACAAACTGCTTGACGCATTTCTCGGCTTCATCTGCCGTTTCCTCAGAAGTGGCTGGAGGGGTTGTGTTATGTGGCTGAGAGGGGGCGTGATGTGTCTGGGGACGGAATGATAAATGTAATATTTTATTATAATGTCTGTCTTATGTACGCCTGATGTGTTTCAGGATTGAGACACGGAAACCCAGTCCCCCGAACAAGTGGAAAGCAACACTGTAGTTGATAGCTCAACCCAACATATCGCTGAGGTCTGATTTCTTGCGAAAGAATGTGGTAGTGTCCTATAACACAGTGCTGTGTAAGATCCACATTGGCCTCTTGGACCAGATGGGAAAAGGAGGGTAGGTGCAGATGTGGTGCCAGGCGGTTTTCCTTGTGGCCGCAGTGGAGCAATATCTCTGCTCATGGCTGAAAGGTGGGAAAGTCTTCTTGGTACACAGGGACGCATCCCCTTTAACAAGGTTCCAATTCACAGTTGTTTTTAAGAGGCAGCACAGTGGCCTAGTGGTTAGCACTTGTGCTTCACAGCACTGGGGTCATGAGTTCGATTCCCGACCATGGCCTTATCTGTGTGGAGTTTGTATGTTCTCCCTGTGTTTGCGTGGGTTTCCTCCATGTGCTCCGGTTTCCTCCCACACTCCAAAAACATACTGGTAGGTTAATTGGCTGCTATCAAAAATTGACCCTAGTCTCTACCTCTCTGTATGTATATGTCTATGTGTGTGAGTTTGTGTCTATATTAGGGAATTTAGACTGTAAGCTCCAATGGGGCAGGGGCTGATGTGAATGAGTTCTCTGTACAGTGCTGCAGAATTAGTGGCGCTATATAAATAAATGATGATGATGATGATGATGATGATGATGAAGAGATGTGTGCAAGCCCTGGGCTGGGATGTAGCTAAATTCAGAACACACTCATTTAGGATAGGTGCAGCAACCTCATCGGCTGGCAAGGAGTGTTCTGTCGATTACATCAAGAGGCTTGGGGACTGGGGGTTAGACAGTTACAAATCAAATGTCAGGCTGGCGGAACAGCGGATCAGCCCCTATGTGGGTGAATGTGAAGTGTTTACCCTAAATACCAGCTCATCCCCCCTCTGCCAAGCATACCACAGCAACTATGTTTCTCTGTCCCCTCACTCATGCAGTCTCAATCTCTGCACAGCCAACCAGGGCGAGTATGGATCATCAGACACTCCTACATCTATTGAGCAGCCAAGTGAGCTTAAGCTAGTCCATATGGACAGCGAATAGGCCTGCCATAGGAAGCAGTTATTGTTAGTTGGCTGGACAAAAGAAGTATGGTATGGGGGGACCTCAGGAAGAAGTTGCCAAAGGCAGAAAAAAAAGAGAGGTCAGCTCAATATTGTAGTTTTGCACCTGGGGCAATGACCTTAGCTGTAGATTTGAGTGCAGAGAGCCAGTAACCGGTATTAGCGCTACTGAACTAGCAGGTGAGGAGTCTAACGTGCCCCTGTTGTTCACCAGGTACCCACGCAAGGAGGTTTGGACTTCGCTGCAGACGGCACGCAGGTCGCGGTCCTACTAGCCAGTTGCCGGTGTAGCGGTAAGGAGGGTCAGACGGTCCAGGTCATAAGCCAATCGGGAATGCAAGGTACAAAAGGAAGATCCAAACAGGTAGTCAAACAGGTCAAGGTCGCAGGAACAATATGGGTCAGAATACAAAAGAATGGTCGACAAGCCGGGTCACAACGGTAAATCACAATCCAGGAGAATAGTCAGGAGCGCCGGGTCAGAATCAAATAATAAGCAACAATGAATATGCTGAAGACAGGAACTTGTTACTCTGGCACCATAGCCAAAGCCAGGTTTAAATAGGAGCAGAAGACCAGGGATTGGAGAAAGCAGGAGGAGGCACGGATAGGCACGCTGCGTGCTGAAAGAAGCGTCTCGTTGCCTAGCAACGGGACGGGTCTGGGCGCATGCGCTCAACAGCGAAGGAAGCTGACAGTGGACAAATCAATGGGGCCAGATGGGATACATCCAAGGATACTAAAAGAGCTTAAAGGGGTGTTGGTAACACCATTAACAGAATTATTCAATCAGTCACTAGCTACAGGAGTAATTCCAGAGGACTGGAAAAGAGCGAATGTGGACCCACTACACAAAAGTGTAAGCAAGGAAGAGGCAAGCAACTACAGACCAGTGAGCCTTACATCAGTAGTAGGAAAATTGATGGAAACACTCTTAAAAGAAAGAGTTGTAGTATATCTCAAATCCAGTAACTTACAGGATTCCAAACAGCATGGATTTATTTACTGGGGGAGATCATGTCAAACAAATCTTATTGACTTTTTTGACTGGGTGACTAAAGTAATATATCAAGGAGGGGCTGTAGATATAGCTTATCTATATTTTAGTAAGGCTTTTGACACTGTCCCACATCGCAGACTGTTAAATAAACTTGAAAGCTTGAGAATGGATTCAAATATAGTGGAATGGATAAGATCTTGGTTGCAGGATAGAAAAAAGAGAGTTATAGTAAATGGACTACATTCACAGGAGTGAAAGGTTACCAGTGCTTTTTATTATCTTTATTGGAGACATTGCAAATGATATTGAAGGGAAAGTATGCCTTTTTGAAGATGACACAAGATATGCAACAGGGTAGACACATCAGGAGGGGTAAAACAAATGATTGATGATCTAGATAGAATAGAGGAATGGTCAAGAGAGTGGCAACTACAGTTTAATGCCAAAAAAAAATGCTAAATTATGCACTTGGGCCTCAAAAACCCAAAGTCTAAATATAGCATTAATGCCATTATAATGGAAACTACTGAGGAGAACAGGGATCTAGGAGTCACTATTTCAGTTGACTTAAAGGCAGGTAAGCAATGCAACAAAGCAATGAGGAAGGCAAGTCAGATGCTTGGTTGCATAGGGAGAGGAATCAGTAGCAGAAGAAAGAAGTAATAATACCACTGTATAGGTCATTGGTACGGCCTCATCTAGAATACTGTGTTCAATTCTGGAGGCCATATCTCCAGAAGGATATAAATACATTACAATTTGTACAAAGAAGGATGTAAGGAATGGTGCATGGCCTATAGCACAAAACTTACTCGGAAAGACTAAAAGAACTTAATATATACAGTTTGGAGCAGAGAAGTGAAAAAGGGGACATGATAGAAACTTGCAAATATATCAAGGGTTTGAACAAGGTACATGAGGGAAACATTCTTTAAAGGAAGATAAGTACTAGAACATGAGGACATGCACTGAAACTGGAGGGAAGTAGGTTCAGAGGAAATTTGAGGAAAAACTACTTCACAGAAAGAGTAGTGGATAAGTGGAATAGTCTCCCATCAGATGTGGCAGAGGCTAATACAGTAGAGCAGTTTAAACATTATTGGGATAGACATAAGAATATCCTTATAAAGAATAAGTGATCAAATAAGGTTTAAGGTTACCATAGGTTAATAAAACAATGGGCAGACTAGATGGGCCAAGCGGTTCTTCTCTGCCGTCAAATTCTATGTTTCTATGTTTCTATCTATGGTTGGGACTCCATGGCATGCCAAGGAACAATGAGGGTGTGTGGGTGCCAGATGCGGAATCTGAGGAGCATGCTCACATGTTGGGCAGAACACAACTCAAAAACTGTTGAGGAATTGGTAAAAGCAAAGAACCTTGCACACTGTTTTCCCTGCATTTGTTGTTGAATTTTAAATACAACTGTGACCATTACTTATGACAATACCAGCCTGTGCGTTTTTATTTCAGTTAAGGGATTTTTTGCCTGCTGGATGTACCAGCATCCTCCCTTGTCTTTGT
This sequence comes from Mixophyes fleayi, assembly GCF_038048845.1. Classification (NCBI taxonomy): domain Eukaryota; kingdom Metazoa; phylum Chordata; class Amphibia; order Anura; family Limnodynastidae; genus Mixophyes; species Mixophyes fleayi. The sequence goes on from NC_134410.1 coordinate 76,343,093, forward strand.
ATTGTGTTGCAGAGTGCAGATTGGAGTAAGGTATGCAGCAGAGTGCAGATGGGACTATGAGTGTCCTGCAGAGTCTTAAAAGAGGCTGTGCTGCACATGGTATGAGGAAACTGCATGAAATGTTGCATGATGTGCTGCATAGACTGACTGTGATATGCTGAAAGTGTATAGGGGCTGTATTGTACTATAGAGTTTTACTACCACTTTAGATTGGGGTTACATTGGCGAGTTCCTGTAGCCCCTTTGCTTTTTTCAGAAATCAAACATTTGGAATCTTATGTCTGCCCCTGAGGATGGGTACTCAAGCCCTGTAAGCTAGCATAACTTGGAGGTACTGGGTGTTGGAATAATGTGGGCATATTATATAATAAAGACTGCACCAAAATTCAAGATAAAATGCAATTCTTCTATTTTGTGAAATATCTTTTTACTGCATAGAGCTCCGTCTTCACAACAGTACATTGTTTCATTGTCGACACATATTTTAAAAAAAAGAAAACGTAAAAAGGCAGTGATATTTCCAACTTTTTATAGTGTGAATAATAAATGGTAAATTATTATATTCTGCACAGTTACATGTAGAATATCCGTTCTGTTGACTGAGTAAAGTGTCTCTATCATGATATTAATTGATTTGAGTCTTAAATTACAATGTGAAATTCATTTAGAGGTTTTCCATATAAACAAGTCTCTATATTGGGCTTTCTCATCCTTTTCACCTATGTCTGAAAAAGCTTCAGGGTGTGTGTTAAATTTATAGGCACTATTTAATTATTGCATTGATGCATTGATTTACTGTATGTGCACTTAATAAAAGAATTAATGTGCACTACATACTGCATGATTTATTCAATAATGTTTTTTTTTTAATGTTCCCATTTTTCTTTATAAACTTTTCAATTTTGGCCAAGCCCGTTTTGGTTCTCCAAACATTTATGGTGTAATATTGGTGTAATTTTTAAGAGGGATGGGGTTGCTGTTGGAGAGAACTGAGAGGTGGAGGCTTGGTGGACATTTGCTGTGTAGAAGAATGTAAGTGTGTTCGGGAGGAGGGCTTTTATGTAATGTGACTGGGGGTGAGTGGCTAGTCATTTAAGATATTATTGGTAGAGATATTAATTTATTGGTGGGACGGTGTTGGGGACAGTTTATTTAATAGTGGGGACTACTTGATTTAAAAGGTGGGTTATGGTAAAATCTATTTAAGGTGGGGTGATATTATGGGGTTTGATTATTTATTTAATACTGTGACGGAAGCGGGCCACACTGCCAAGATAACATCTCCCATCAATTTGTATGATTACATGGACTGTTGCCCCAGGACTAGTTCTTAAATTTTGCTTGGTGGAAAGGGGGAGGGCTTATTGCAGACACATGGGGAGGGGGGATAAGAAGAAAGGGAGGGGAAGTGGAAGACCTGACATGTAACATGTCCACAAAGTGCAATATTTAGGAAAATTCAAACATGTGGATGTTTTGTGTATTGCCTGCTGTTGTGTGACCAAAAAAATCATCTTTGCTCATATGTAGTTTCAATGGCAAAAATGAAATACTAAAGTTTGTGCTGCATGCATTTTTAAATGACCCCTTTGTGGGTCATTTCCTAATGCAAGCAAAGCCCCTGAGGAATCAGTCGGAATGGCCATCACTGCAGCAGAGAGCCTGCTACAGGTCATGCTGTGTGTTTAGAGTTTAGTGGGGTAATGTAAGTGATAAATGGTAGGAAGGTAGAGCAAAAATTGTGAGCCTGGGAGGTAAGTTTGTAACATGGAGATAAGGGAGAGGGAGAGGAGAGGGGGAGGTGAGAAACACATATCTGACATGAGCTGCCAGAAAAATATAAATGATTGGCATGCACAGCTGCCCGTTTCCATAAAGACCAGGAAACAACATTGTTGCACTGATGCTGTTGGTACTGGTGAGTTGATGTCCTGGAGTGGTGAATTGGTGAGAGAGATGACAGAGAAGCCAGAAGCTGATTGGGAGACTGATTAGAGGCGGTGAAGGTTGTTATGCAGAAGTAGGTTTGGAGTGGCTGTTGTGGCAGTTGTTGAGTGGAGCTGAGTCAAAATAAATGGGGTCACAGGAGCAGCCTGTTAAGAACTTACCTTGTTCCCGTTCCGCTGCGCTGTCAGCGGGAGCTGACAGCGGTGTCCATCTCTTCAGCGCTTCTTCTGTTAGCGCTGCCGCACTTCCGGGTTCTCTCTGCTGCTGATCATGTGACTCCTGGGCGGGGAATTCAAACTCCTATATCTTCCCTGCTCTGACACGCTGCCTGTGTCAGAGCAATGTGTTTCCTGTTCCTGGCTACCGTTCCTGTGTCCTGACTCCTGTGAACCTGCTCCCTGTTAACCCCTCTATTCCTCCTACTCCTGTGTACCTACCTGGCTGTGACCTGACTATTCTCTGGATCTCCCTCTGGCACCGCATACCTGATACCTTCTGTGTACCGACTCGGCTGTGTTACCAACTATTCTCTGGATCTCCCTCTGGCACCGTATACCTGATACCTTCTGTGTACCGACCCGGCTGTGTTACCAACTATTCTCTGGATCTCCCTCTGGCACCGTATACCTGATACCTTCTGTGTACCAACCCGGCGGTGTTACCAACTATTCTCTGGATCCTGCCACGCACCCATTGCCTCCGTGCATCTACCGGTTACTGTTCCAGACCTACTACGCCTGGAATTAACGGTTAGTGCCTGTACTTGCACCGCATTGTCTATTTTCTTGTCTGCCTGCCATCACTTAGAACTTTCTCCCTTACGTCAGTAGGCTAATCTGGGGGCCGCGACCTGCGGTTCTTCGGCAGCTAAGCCCACACTACCTTGCGGTGGTTCTTGGTGAAGACCGGAAGGCCGTTAGACTCCGCGCCCTAGGTAAGCCTGTGCTAATACTGACTAAGGCATCAAAATCGTAACACAGCCTCAGCGCCTAGAATGGGCTAAGTGAGTTGGAAATAGTGACAACTCCTGGTGGTACTAGGAGATAAAGGTGTACTCTGCCACTTTGTTTGGAATGCTGGAGGGACAGCCCTGGGTTCCATAGTGGCCGCAGCCAGTAGTAAAAAAGTTGTCACATAATGCAAAAAAGCTAAAAGCAGTCTTGTAATGCAGTTGATGACAAATTAAGCCACAGTCTCTGGGTGGGAGGCGTAGAAGCAATTTGAAGAACAGTCAGATGAGGGAAGGTAGACTACTAACACTGTGGAGCCTTGAAGGTGGTAAGATATCAATGACCAAAATGAGGGCTTCAATTTCACAAAGTAGACCTAGAATAGTTGAGATGTTTACAGATATTGTTAATTTAGAGATGGCTAACGTACCTCCTCGGAGTGAAGGGAGTATACTTGTAAACGGTGGTAGTGAAGATCGGTCAGTGGTAGCCTTTAATGATAGCTGGCTTTGAGCCCCTTCAGCTGGAGCAACTGGTGGCACAGGTGCGAGTCTACAGCTCAGCACAGATTTCACAGTGCTGGCTGCTCTAAGGAAAGAATCAGTTGGTTGGGGTAGTTATTAAAGTCACACCAGGGCTGATTAATACTGGAACGCAATGTGAACGCAACTTGTGTTTAAACAAAATCAGATGTAACTTGCATGCATGCACAACCGTATTCAAATACAAGTGGCTCTCAAGAAACATTTCCATTTGAATTTAGGTATACGTACGCTCTGGCTATACAGACAGTCAGAACACACTGCAGGATACATGCATTCATATGTGCAATATTAAGTCCCATCAGAATGCATGCAACAATTTTTTTTTTTTTATAAAATTACCTATTAATACCATAATCTTTATTACATACTGTATATATGTTAAAAAATGTTTTTTTAACATAACATTCATATATCAGGATGTTCTTAATGCATACTGTAAATTAAATGCATTTTTATAGTTTCTCATATTTGAAAACACTATCACTTGGCACTTACACCTACCCTGTAAATAGTGCAAATGATATGGCTAAAAATCATGTACCTAAGAGATCCTTACAGCTTGAATTGGATGAAGGTGCATGCATTCTCTCCCGTGCCGTTTTTCAAGCCATAGGCAGTTATTTTCATTTGGGCATGAATTGGATGCAATTGTGTTCACTGTGTAAGGTCCATTTCTCAGCTTGCGCAGAGCAATTTCACATAAGATACAGCACATAACTGGACTTACATCCAAAGATGAATTAGGCCCACTATGTCTGACCAAGAAACTTAGTCCTGAGAAGGCTGGTAGTGAAGTACAAGCTGAAGTCAAAGGATTGTAGAAGGTAGAATAGTGATGGACGAAGCCAAAGTCAAGAGATTGGAGAAGGAAGAATAATGGGTATAATGGGGGATAAAGCCAAGGTTGAAAGATTTGAGAAGCTAGAATCATGATGTACATTCAAACAAAACAAGTGTTCTTCAAAGCAAAGCAGAGAAATCCAAAACCAAACTTTGCTCTTCCAAAGGTTTGGTAGAACTGAAGGACTTTATAAAGGCTACAAATAGGTGCGATAAATTGTTCTGATTGACTTGACCTGTTCACTGAAGGGCTGATAGTAGAGTTATGAAAACTGTGCAGTTACCCAGAAGTAGTGACTAGCTAGATTGTTGTTCTTAGCAGAGTGCTGATTACAGGAACTGAGAGAAGTTGTTTGTAATTGCAATTGTGAATTGTTTTCTGACAGCTGTCATCTCGAGCTAGTGTTGTGAAACCTCACAGTAAACAGTGTTTGGTCTCGACAATTCTTTCTCTGATCACAGGGAAGACTCATGGCCTTTAACAGAGACCTTGATTTTTGCTGCTGGGTTCAACATTGCACTCCAAACTGTCTTGGTAATCTCAAGTTAATAATGTCATAAACACGTTCAAATCACCCTGTGCTTAAGGCAACACAGTAAACCCAAATCATCACTAAACTTCCTCAATTTTTGACTGTAGGGAAGGTGCTCTCTTGTTTGAACGCTTAGTTTTATTTTCTATAAACATAGGGATCATATGCGTAAAAAAAAAACTATAATTGTGTGTCACAGGACATTCTCCCAGAAGGAATTTGTGTTTCTTCAGGTGACTTTTATCAAACTGCAGTTGGTCTTTCCTATGTCTCCCTTTGAGCAGTTGGGCCCTCCTATCAGATAATCCCCTTTCATAGAGTTCACTATGAATGGTGTGAGTTGTATTTTGTGTCTGAAGGTTAACTTGAATCTGTTTGACAGTTGATCAAACTGCTATCTCCACCATCCGAACAAAACTGTGCAGTTTTTCTCTTACGGCCACGTCAGATGAACTTGGCTACAATGCCATAGGCCTTAAACTTCCTTATAACATTATGTGCAGTAAAAATGGGAATATAATTATTGATCTTTTGTCTGACCTCCTATGGCAGTTTATGGATGGATTTTGACTGTGGTTACGTATGGATATTAAACAATGTGGCTGTGTTTTATATGTGCACATGCTAACAAGCTGTGGATATGCAGGAACTCCTACAACAATTGGGCTGAATTAAGGACAGCAGAGAAGTCTCTGGAGCAGAAACTGGGATTCGACTTTGTGCAGATATGGTTTGGGAGAAATGGCATGCTGTTGGCCCAGGTGATCCCTTCATTGGCAAAACTCCATGACCCCCAACCAGGCCAGACTCTGATGTGATTAAATTACATGCAGGTGGTAATTGCATGTGTAATATAAAATCTTCAGTTTTGGAGAGTGCCTAAGCTGTGTTCAGATGGTCTGATATATTTGGTGGGTGTATGGTGGTGTGATTGGTGCAACATTAGGTGCGGAGACAAGCTGCTAACAAAAAAGCAGTGAACTGATTTGTTTTCTGAGTATGATGAGGTTTTTTAACATCAAACACTGCCAGTTGGAAGACAAAACACCTGTGTTGTATATACCCTATACATTTATCGAACATTGACTAGGAATATTTCATTTACACATAGAGGAAGCAGTGGAGAATGCCATTGAGTGGCCTGGAAGTAGACAGCGATTTTTGGTGGCTAATGGGAGGGGGCTTTTTGTTTCCCCCAGTTAAGATAGGGCTAAAAGTGACATATAATTGTTAGCAGTCGCGGCGGTGCCCGCGGCCACAGCGACTCTGAAGAGGCTTCTCGTGACGTCCCGGACGTCTCCATGATGACCGGGGCGTCACTTCCGGTTCCTGCGCCCCGGTTGCCTGGGAAACAACCGGGACGCATCGAGATCCCTGCCGCATCGCCCGGCCAGCTGTCTCACAGCCGGGCTCATGTGCGCAGGTCAGTTTTTCCCTCAGCCGTTTAGGGCTGATTAGGGGGCAGTTCAGTGAGGTCTCTATTCATGTTACCAGCTGCATGCCAGTAATTAATTAAGCAGCACCTTGCTGGACCTTGGTCTGATTGGTCCATTGCAGTATTTAAGGCAGTGAGGACTGAGCCTCACTGCTGGTTATAGCGTCCTGTTTCAGTACTGCTGCCTGCTATTTGTTCCTGTGTTTGGTGTATATCCCAAGATTGATTACCCGTGTATGACCTTTGCCTGTTCCTGGACTTTGAACCTGCGCTTCTGACCCTGATCTATTGCCTGAACCCGGATTCTGAACCTCTGCTGGTGACCCTGATCTTATGCCTGTCCCCGGATCCTGAACCTGTGCCTGTGACCTTGACCTTTCTGCCTATATCTGATATACCCTCTGGTGCCCTCCCCAGTCCGCTGACATCTGGCCTGTCGCTACTCTGTGTGCAACCTCCTATACCTGTGCGCTACCGTGTAAACATAAACTCATACTACTCTGAGCATAAGTCCTGGGGGCATCCAAGTACCTGTGAGCATAACCAGTCTCTACGGGAAAGGCTGCTGCTAAAGGCAAAGGCCTCTTCTGTCTGTTCTATGAGTTTATGCTGCTCTGGTGGCCATAGCAATATTTATGTGTGTTTGGGGTAACCCCAGGATTCGTTGAAGCAACAGTCCTGGAGGGTTTTGGGGTCCCATGTTTGGGTTATAAAAACCCAATTTAATATTATTATTATTCTTTATTTATAAGGCACCACAAGTTGTCCGCAGTGCCATACAGATTGCAAACAGTAAACCATACAAGGCATAACAGCAAAGAACAATAAACAAGTAACTCTAAAATTCCAAAAGCCCCAAGCATAGATAGTACCAGAGCTGGAGGAGAAGTAATAGGTAGTGAGACAAGAGGGAAAAGGACCCTGCTCATAAGATTTAAGCCTGCATCCCATCGTCAAGGCCACCTCATTATATGCAGGTCCTACACTGACCTATATGCTTTAAACATCATTAAAATGCAGTTAAAATCAGTTGCACTCACCTCCCAGGTATAGGGATTTACATCTAGCAAGGGCTGGCTTGTGAACCACACCCAAATGTGCCTTAAATAGGATTGATGGACAGCTGCTATGACAATATGGCAATATTTTGAAACAAAACCAGAAAAAAAACAAGCCCATGCTAGGTATATCCCACATTGTATATGGTACCAGCTGCTTGGCAATAAGCCTGCGCTCGGTATATCCCATATTTTATATGGTACCAGCTGTGTGGCAATATAAATGCCCATATATGTATACAAAACAAAAAGACAGTTGTCAGTACTTATCCTTTACACTGCATATCTGTGTGTCTACCAAATTGAAAACATGAGGAATTAGTTCATATTTTGATCAAAACATTTAAGTCTGCATCCCAGCATTAAGGGCACCTCATTATATGCAGGTCCTACACTGACCTATATGCTTTAAACACCATTAAAATGCAGTTAAAATCAGTTGCACTCACCTCCCACGTATAGGGGTTCACATCTAACAAGGGCTAGCTTGTATGCCACACCCAAATGTGCCTTAAATAGGCTTGATGGACAACTGCTATGACAATAAGGCAATATTTTGAAACAAAACCAGAAAAAAAATAAGCACACACTCGGTATATCCCACATTCTATATGGTTCTGTTTTTTGTTGAGTTAGGAGCAAATGTAACAGAAAAGGATGAAAGGTAGGTAAATCAGAAATGAGGAGATGTAGTAAATTAATGTATGAAATCTTATAATCAGGCACTGGGTTATGCCTTCAGATCAGGTCTATGCAATCCATGTGGAGAGCAGTACCAGATAGTTTGAGAAATAAAACTAGCCTAACTCAAGCCTCACTAAACAAGATCAAAGGGCTATATCTGTACAAATGGTAATCATGAACCACTTGAGCAGATGAGGTGGTCTATAGAGAGAGAGAAAGCACAAAAACAATAGAGAGTTCAGAGCTTTGGGACACGCCCATAGACAAAGAGACAGAAAAAGAGAACGTTTTTCACCCAGAAAAAGAGAATGAGTCGCCTTAAAATCTAAATGATAAAGCATGCTGTATGCAAAATACGTAAATGTTGTTAATGTATATGCATGTTTTTATTGCCTGAAATTGAGAAGCATGAACTTGTTAGTGATATGATCTTCGTTTTTGAGGAACTTCGATGGGTGTGAGTTCTCTGTGTCTTAAGATACAGATTGTTTCACACAGCATTATGTCATTATGCTGTTATATTAGATTAAAATGAGAAGGATGAATTTGTTAGTGATATGATCTGTGATTCTAATTTTGAGGATCTTAGATGGTTGCGAATTCTAAGTGTCTTAAGATACAGAATGTTTTACACAGCAGCTGAACTTATGCCATCACTTATTTACAAATTCCAGTAGTAGTAAGGTGCACTCCTGTACTGCACAAAAAAATTCGGTTTTAAAGTGGGTGAATTTAATACAGATATCAGCTCACCGACTTTTCAGAAAGCATTGTTAAGAAATACAAAGGTTGCACAAACAAATAGAATGAACAAAGTTCCTTTAAGAATATATTTATTTTCTCTCGTATCCTACCTTGGGGCACAGCTACATTGTGCATGTGGTGAGGGTGCAGGAACTGAGCATTTAAGAGTTAACTCTTCTAAAGACTTTGGCTCCTCCCCTCTCCCAACCCCAGTGCTCTCCAGTTTAACTTGAGTGCCAAAGAAGTTGGGCAAATGTTTTGTAGGGCTGCCTAGTCAACTGTATATTTTAATTTATTTTTCTATTTTTAGCGCCGGCAAAAATCAAAAACAGACGGCACAAATCAGCAGCCATTACCATTGTCTCCCTGCTCCCAGGGGAGTTCAGGGGGGTGTAATATTGGACCACAGGGATGGCTTAGCCAACATTAGAGAGGCCAGGGCCAGGTACCCCCCTTTCCCCACCACCGCAGGAGTCGATGCCACTAGGTGCATGGGAACTGCCTGGGGACTTGTCTTTTGACATTGCAGTGAGTCTCTGGAGGGGGAGAAACACCCCCATACAGATGGTTTCTCCATCTTGAAGGGCTTCCCCACCACAACTACACCATTACTGAAGAGCTGTGTTTAGCTGCTGACTGAGGCTCCTCTACTTGGTGTTTTTCCTCAGGGCTCCTGCAGTGCTATTGAAGCCTAGGGGCTAAATACCTCAACGTTTGATAGATTAACTGTATATGTTTATTTATTTTTTTTCTTTCTTTTTAAATAATATAAATATATATATATATATATATATATATATATATATATATAGTGCATTTTTCTAAGAAAAAAGGTGCCGGAACTCACACCATGTATTCAATCACTGTACACACACCCACACACGTCAGTTGTGTAACGCCGCCCACAGTGAGCACTCAGCGCACGACCACACGACCAATCACAATCTGAGCAGCGCCACAAATCAAGCAGTGCCATCACAACCAGCACGGACAAAGTACACATGCATCGGACTCGATACACAAGCAGCACGCATGTACCTTTTTAATGATTTTGCCGCCGACCCGCTACGCTCGAGAGGGCGATACAAGTCCATGTGGGCGAAACATCAAAAGTTACTTTTTAAACTTGGAAAATCCATTGAAAAAAGGTGCCGGAACACAGTTCCGGTGAGTTCTATGACAAAAGAAGCACTGTATATATATATATATATATATATATATATATATATATATATATATATATACATATACAGATATATATACATATATATATATATATATATATATATATAAATATATATGTATATATAAATATATATATATATATATATATACATATCATCTGCTATGGCGGTATCGGCTTGGGTGAGATCCCTGCCTCTGTCCGTCACTGAGTGGGAAAAGATGGCTGTGTCTACCAGAGTAGTCAGAGTTACTACTTCATTACCTCTTTCTGAAGCTGCGCCAGGAGTGGCATCTCTCACAAGGGATTATGGCTCAGGAAGTACCAGCCTGGTCCAAGACTCTGGTGCAGTCTGTTTAGTGGCTGGTTACAGTGACTTCTTCTTTAGAGAAGTTATTTGAGGCTCCTAAAACTCAGACACCACAAAAACATCAGTTTCCTCAAGTTCTCAGAAGGGAGAAACCGCATTTGGAATTCTCTTAACAGGAACTAGGAGGGTTAATCTGACCAGGAGTATCCAGTGGGATTCGAGGGTAAATCTTTCAAAGGCCAGGGCATTGACAAACTGGTTATGGCGGTACATCAGGATATCCTAGAGATAGGTGATTCACAGATGAGTACTAAGGTGGTCTTGTTTAAAAGAAAGAACAAAGAGTGGTTTCCTTTCATTCATCTTTCCACTTATCAGAGCATCTGGGGGGAGCCTGGACTAAGCTGTTAAACAATTTCTTGCAGCGTATCCTTTGCCCATTGAAGAAAAGGCTAGATGGGAGCAACCACCTAAGGTAGATACTCCAGTGGCTTGCCTTTGTAAGTCCACTATTCTTTCAGTTCTGGGAGCAACTTCACTAAAGGATGGTTTGACCAGGAAATGTGAAAACATTTTAAAGTCCATCTATGTGGCTGTGGTTGCTGCCCTCAGACCCGCATTGGTGTCCTCATGGAAGTTCTCTTTTTTCTATGATTTTTACTGTTATAGAAATGATTTGCTTATTTCCTTCCCTTTATTTGTGATTGCGTAACATTTTTACAATTGGGTGTTTCTGTAATAGGATTGCTTGTAGGCGGCATCTTGTGCCAGTGGATATCCCTGTTGTATATTTCATCTCAGAAAAGCATCCGAATGTCTTTGTGATGTAGACATGGATGCAGCATCTATGTCACGAATCCGCTAGGATGAGTGGGATCCTGTTGGTTATGACTGGGATTGGCAGGACTCCTCCCAGAGGCGCGGAGTCTAACAGAGCGGAAGGTTTTCACCAGGGAATCTTGCAAGGGAATTTGAGTTTCGCAGCTTCCACCCTGCAAGTCGCGGCCCTAGAGGAAGTTCCCAGTTTGCAGTGATAGAGAACCGACATAAGAGATGAGAGTTGCCCTAGGTAACCACTAAGGAGTGGATGATGATGAAGGTAGAGCACTACATCAGTTAACATCAATCGATGGAGTAGGCAAAGGTGAATTAGATGAGATGAGATGGAGATAGCTAGATGTGGACATGATAGCTTCCCAACACATAACAAAATGTCCACGTTCTGCTATGTCTGAGCATACCCTCTTCTAAGAGCAGCTTAGGAATGTCCCCAATGTAACAGTGTCCCCCAGATAGAATGTTGGGAAAAAAAAGGACTTTGGTAGTTATCGTTAAATCCATTTCTCCAAATCCATCTCGTAGACACTGTGCTCCCACCCTTTACGCTCAGTGTTGAATTTTGTATGTTATTTGGACTGTGTGTTGGTTAAATATTCTTGTATTTACCTTTCCTTGGGGCTTTGCAAATTGTAAACTGAGGAACAATGGGATTAGATGAGGGGAGGAGCTTCACACTTCAGAAGCATTAACTCTTAAGTGCCTATCTCCTGCATTCTCACAACAACTCCAATGTAGCAGTGTCTCCCAGATGGATAAGGAAAAATGAATATAACAGGAAGTTCAAAAATACTCTTTTAGGACAGATGAAAAGTATAAAATGCTTGATATTCAAACATGCAAATTCAAATTCAAACATGCAAATGTGACACAAATAATAACGTCAGTCAGATGGTCAATTCTCTATTATTATTGATGTAAGTAATAATTGAAGATGAAATGAGCGGTAGATAAAAAATATTAAAAGCATAAATGAATGGGATGGTCCTTAAGTTACTGTAGATCTTACTGCAGTTATGTTTTTACTCTTTTCACCATGCACATTTCCAGATGGATTCTCAATCCCGCTAAATAGGATTTTCTGGATGCAGCTTACAAAACCAAAATGTGGGCATTTCCTTATGAATGCATCATGCAGACAGTTATACATATTTGCTCAATAGAAATTTTCCGATAATTGTATTTTTGTAAATTATATTTTCTGCTTGACTGCCACATACAGCAAGCTACACCTTGTTAAATATGTAAAAAGTTATTTTACTCAATGTGACATGATAATTGGTGGCACTGGGATTAGCATTGCTGTCTAGAGCCCGGTGTTCCATTCCCACCAAAACATATTAGAAGTTAAATTTTAGCATGTGTGTTTGCATGGTAGAGAATTCAGACTTTAAGATCTACTGGAGTAGGGACTCATGTGAATGATTACACATTCTGAGCCTGAGATAAACACAAAAATATGTCTGAACTACATTTGCATTTGTATATCTTAAGATAAATTAACTTAAATAGAACATATAAAGTGCCTATAGAAAACCATCATATTCTGTCAAAATCATTACCTTTTGCCACATTACACCATGGAAATTGAAGTAAATTAATTCAAACTTTTTCCAATTATATTTGCACATTTTGCCTTACAACATTCAACTAACAAAAGAAAACGTGACATTGCTGAAAATTAATAAACAAAGAAAAACTAGAATAACAGCCACCTATTGTTGTAATTGCAACCATCAGTCGGTTTAGATATGTCTCTACAAGCTTTGTGCAACCTAGATTGGGGAATATTTGCCCATTCTTGTTTGCAGAATTGTTCAAGTTCAGTCAGATTTTATGGTGAGTGTCCAGTGGTATGTTTAGGGTCATTGTCGTCTTGGAAAGTGAACCACCTGCCCATCTTCAGCTGTCTAGCAGAGTGCTGCAGGTTTTCCTCAAGAATTTGGGTGTACTTCTCAGGATTCATAATTCCTTCAATCCTGACCAATTTAGCAGTCCCAGCTGAAGAGATACACACCCACAACATAATGTTGCTACTACCTCGCTTCACAGCAGGTATTGTGTGTTTTGGGTGGTATGCTGCATTTGGTTTGCACTAAACATAAGTGCATAGCGATCAGTCCATAAATTTATATATTGGTCTCATTTGACCATACAACCTCTTCCACTTGGCATCACAATCTTCCAAGTGTTTTTTTGCAAAGCGCATACTGGAGTGTGGTACTTTTTCAGAAGAGGCTTCTTTCTCGCCACCCTGTCATACATGGAAGCTTTGTGTAATGTTTTGAACATACTCAGAGGGAGAATAAAAGCCTTTGAAATCTTTTTGCATCCTTCTCCTAACTTGCACCTTTCCACAACTTTAGCCCAGAGCCCTTTTGAAAGTACCTTTCCAACCATGGTAAATTCTTTGCCTTACCATGCACTACTAGTAGTGGAATCCTGAAGGAACAGTTGATTTTATTCTGAAGAAATCCAAACCACTACAATTGATGTGAGGTAGTGGCCAATTAGCCTGTTGTGTGATATGGAAGGCCATTGGTTGTACCTCAGCAAGTTTATAATGGTTACTCTGAAGGTCTGATAACTTATCCAAGGTATTATAGTAATTAATTTATATTAATTTTAATAATTTTTAAATGCTATTTTCACTTTGAGATTGAGGGTTATAATGTGTAAATATAGGTGTAAAGAGTTTGATTTCAGTTCTTTCAATTTCCATGGTGTATTGTGACAAAAGGTAATAATTTTGACAGGGTAGATGTGGCTAGAGCAAAGATATGACACTCATCATCATTATAATGGGGTCCAGCTAATCACAAGCAGCCAGCAATGGAAAACTGCTTATGTTTGACTGAGTTGCAAAGTCTTGTCCAGCTCCAGCCAGTTAAACAAAATTTTGCAGCACATTTTTCTAAGGGGCAGTCACATGTATGTCTAAGAAGTTTTTTAATTGTATTTCTAATTAGACCTCATTGTACATTCCCTTTGGACTACATACAGAAAATAAGATTTGTCTGTCTTATAAAGTGATGAAAGAAGGGTTTTGGGATGTCTTTAAGTAAAAGATTAGTAAAAGATTAGTTAACCGTTTGTGTTCATAACAAGTTTTGATTTTATTACAGCTATTGTTGAACTACATGCTCCACAGGGGCCACTGGCAGCCATGGTTATCCTGGTGCCAATGGCTGACAAGGTTTGCTGAGATGTTTAAAGCATCATAAGGTGGTTCTTGGAGGTGACATATTTTTCCACTTCAGTTGTCCCTATATTTTTTAAAAATTATTATTACTCTGAGGGCCTGTTTGCTTGTTTTTTGCAGGTCCCAGAGGTTCCATTCCACAATTCCACAAACTGAACACTATGGAACTGGTTCTCATTATAACAAGGGGACATTATTATTGTGTGATTTGGCCATACTCTCTGGGTAGAGTTATTTAGCCAATCCAAGCTATCCAAAAGGAGAACCTCGTAAGTGGAAAATGATTGGTCATAAAGAATTTAAATTTCCTGCTCTACCACACATCAGGTTTGACATAGCTATATTACCAGCAAAATGCGCATTAGCATTTCTACTGGCTGCATCTTATATCTCCATGATAATTTAAAATATTACAGTGGCACTATGCTAATAAAAAAGGTTAGGGTTACATAGCTATTCACATGCTCCGAGCTAGATGGGAGCATCTACTTGATAGCTAGCAAATTTATTCTCCAGGAATCACATTGTCCTTAATAAGCCCAAAGTTAGAATGGGATGATTAAGAGGTAGCTAGCAAATCACCCTCTACCACAATAGCTCCTAAAAATTTCTGAGTTAGAATGGAGCACTAAGGAGGTAACAATTTAATTTATTCACATACACTTTTTTGTTTACATTTTACTGTTTTATATTCAATATATTTTTTAATGAAAAAATCAATAAAGGTTAAATTATAATTAGAATTGACATTCAAAACAATAAGCAATGAACAAGAAGATAAAATAAAAAGTGAAAGACAGAGCACCACTCTGAATAAATTTATTTTATTTTTCTTCTCTTTTCAATGCTGAAAAGAATAATTTAGTGGTAGCATCTCATACCTAATAAATGAGAAATATCTCAGAACCTGAATATAGGGTAAAGACATTCCCTACAGTTGGTGCAACAGAAAAAATTCTGGAGTTGTACTATGCGTAGACTTTAAAAAAAAGTTGGTCACATGTTCAGACTTGTGGTCATTTTTTTAAACCTTGACAGAGAAAAACTACAATGTCAGGCATGCAAACTACACATGACACAGTATTGGTTTTGTTACAAGTAGGGATGTGCACCGGCGACTTTTGAGGTCTCGTGTTTTGTGTTTTGGATCCGGATTTTCGTTATTTTTGAGGTTCGGATTTGTCTCGCAAAACACTTGACGAAAGGTCTCAGTTCGGATTTAAGGTATTGGATTCGGATTTTTTTTGAAAAAAACATAAAAAGTTTAAAAATCAAGTTTTTGGGCTTATTTTCACTCCTAGGCTATTATTAACCTCAATAACATTCAATAACAAGCATTTCCACTAATTTACAGTGTATTCTGAACACCTCACAATATAGTTATTAGTCCAAAACGTTGCAACAAGGTATCTTTCTGGACTGCGTAGAGGAGTGGGTCACCACAATATATTATAAACCCTGAACTTTTATGATTCGCACCAATAATTGTACCTGGACTGCGTAGAGGAGTGGGTCACCACAATATATATTAAAAACCCTGAACTTTTATGATTCACACCAATAATTGTACCTGGACTGCGTAGAGGAGTGGGACACCACAATATCTTAAAAACCCTGAACTTTTATGATTCGCACCAATAATTGTACCTGGACTGCGTAGAGGAGTGGGTCACCACAATATATTAAAAACCCTGAACTTTTATGATTCGCACCAATAATTGTACCTGGACTGCGTAGAGGAGTGGGTCACCACAATATCTTAAAAACCCTGAACTTTTATGATTCGCACCAATAAATGTACCTGGACTGCGTAGAGGAGTGGGTCACCACAATATATATAATAAGAAAACCATCAACTTGTATGATTCGCACCAATAAATGTACCTGGACTGCGTAGAGGAGTGGGTCACCACAATATATATTAAAAACACTGAACTTTTATGAATCACACCAATAAATGTACCTGGACTGCGTAGAGGAGTGGGTCACCACAATATATTAAAAACCCTGAACTTGTATGATTCGCACCAATAATTGTACCTGGACTGCGTAGAGGAGTGGGTCACCACAATATCTTAAAAACCCTGAACTTTTATGATTCGCACCAATAATTGTACCTGGACTGCGTAGAGGAGTGGGTCACCACAATATCTTAAAAACCCTGAACTTTTATGATTCGCACCAATAATTGTACCTGGACTGCGTAGAGGAGTGGGTCACCACAATATCTTAAAAACCCTGAACTTTTATGATTCGCACCAATAATTGTACCTGGACTGCGTAGAGGAGTGGGTCACCACAATATCTTAAAAACCCTGAACTTTTATGATTCGCACCAATAATTGTACCTGGACTGCGTAGAGGAGTGGGTCACCACAATATCTTAAAAACCCTGAACTTTTATGATTCGCACCAATAATTGTACCTGGACTGCGTAGAGGAGTGGGTCACCACAATATATATTAAAAACCCTGAACTTTTATGATTCGCACCAATAATTGTACCTGGACTGCGTAGAGGAGTGGGTCACCACAATATCTTAAAAACCCTGAACTTTTATGATTCGCACAAATAATTGTACCTGGACTGCGTAGAGGAGTGGGTCACCACAATATATTAAAAACCCTGAACTTTTATGATTCGCACCAATAATTGTACCTGGACTGCGTAGAGGAGTGGGTCACCACAATATCTTAAAAACCCTGAACTTTTATGATTCGCACCAATAATTGTACCTGGACTGCGTAGAGGAGTGGGTCACCACAATATCTTAAAAACCCTGAACTTTTATGATTCGCACCAATAATTGTACCTGGACTGCGTAGAGGAGTGGGTCACCACAATATCTTAAAAACCCTGAACTTTTATGATTCGCACCAATAATTGTACCTGGACTGCGTAGAGGAGTGGGTCACCACAATATCTTAAAAACCCTGAACTTTTATGATTCGCACCAATAATTGTACCTGGACTGCGTAGAGGAGTGGGTCACCACAATATCTTAAAAACCCTGAACTTTTATGATTCGCACCAATAATTGTACCTGGACTGCGTAGAGGAGTGGATCACCACAATATCTTAAAAACCCTGAACTTTTATGATTCGCACCAATAATTGTACCTGGACTGCGTAGAGGAGTGGGTCACCACAATATCTTAAAAACCCTGAACTTTTATGATTCGCACCAATAATTGTACCTGAACTGCGTAGAGGAGTGGGCACTGGGCACCACAATAAAATATATAAAAAACCTTCAACAGATCTGCATTACACTACACATACGGCTGCTCCTCCATCCTCTCCATCATATACATGTTGGAGTTTTAGCGTGTGACAACCTCTTGTTTTTGATAATGTCAGTGCATTTTGAATATTTTTCAATTTGCCCCACACCACTGAATGTACTTTATCTATGATACGCAATACGCATCTATCTATCTTGACTGCGTAGTGTGGTGGCCCCGGTACACAATTTGGTACCGAGGCCACAATATAATTAAAAAACCCTCCACGTGTCTGAATTAAACCAAACAAGTATCTGGACTGCATAGTGGGGTGGCCCCGGTACCCAATTTGATACCGGGGCCACAATACCTCCTCCAAACATGGTACAGACAATTCGTCATTGAGAGACCCCAGACAGACAGGGTCGAAGTGTTATTGTTTGACTTTGTAAACCCAAAAAAATGTCCCTGTTGCACATAGTCGTGCAATGAAGACTGACTTTTTCATTTAAAGGCACGATCTTTAAAGTGTAGTGTTTGTAAGTCTAAGTCATATTATACTTTTGGTAAAATTGGTTTATTTTGTTCCTCTTTATGGTAATTAATTAGTAATAGAATTAAAGTAGGAAATAGAATTAAAGTATGAAATAGAATTAAAGTAGGAAATAGAGTGGTATAGAGTTGTAGTGTGGTATAGATAGAGTGGTCCACACAATATAATAATAAAACCCTCAACTGGTCTGAATTCCACCAAACAAGTATCTTGACTGCGTAGTGTGGTGGCCCCGGTACACAATTTGGTACCGAGGCCACAATATAATTAAAAAACCCTCCACGTGTCTGAATTCCACCAAACAAGTATCTGGACTGCATAGTGGGGTGGCCCCGGTACCCAATTTGATACCGGGGCCACAATACCTCCTCCAAACATGGTACAGACAATTCGTCATTGAGAGACCCCAGACAGACAGGGTCGAAGTGTTATTGTTTGACTTTGTAAACCCAAAAAAATGTCCCTGTTGCACATAGTCGTGCAATGAAGACTGACTTTTTCATTTAAAGGCACGATCTTTAAAGTGTAGTGTTTGTAAGTCTAAGTCATATTATACTTTTGGTAAAATTGGTTTATTTTGTTCCTCTTTATGGTAATTAATTAGTAATAGAATTAAAGTAGGAAATAGAATTAAAGTATGAAATAGAATTAAAGTAGGAAATAGAGTGGTATAGAGTTGTAGTGTGGTATAGATAGAGTGGTCCACACAATATAATAATAAAACCCTCAACTGGTCTGAATTCCACCAAACAAGTATCTGGACTGCGTAGTGGGGTGGCCCCGGTACACAATTTGGTACCGAGGCCACAATATAATTAAAAAATTGGGCATCAACTGTCACCGTTGTTTAATATCTGATACACCTAAATATGGACTGCACAGTGGAGTGGCCCCGGTAGTAAATTTGGTGCCGGGGCCACAATACCTCCTCCAACTTCCAAGTGTAGTGTTTATAAAGACACACAGCGTCGAAGTGTTATTATTAGTTGACTTTCTTAACCCTAAAATTGTCCCTGTTGCAAATATTCGTGCAATGGACAGTTACTTTTCTATTGAAAGACTCAAGCTTTCAAGTGTAGTGTTTATAAAATATAAACAACAATACAGTAGTTTTAGAGCACGTCAATACCTCTTGTTTTAAATTATGACACGGCATTTTACTTTTGGTTTAATTTCTTGAATTTTTTAAAATTTGGTTTTACTTTTTGAACATGGCAAACGACTGTTGCTTGGTCATATAATGCAAAAAAAAAAGTTCCAAGATGGAATTGTCCTTGGGCCCTCACACCCACCCTTATGTTGTTGAAATAGGACATGCACACTTTAACAAACCAATCATTTCAGCGACAGGGCCTACCAAACAACTTTGGCTGAAATTATTGGTTTGTTTGGGCCCCCACACCAAAAAAGCTATTCATCTCTCCCTGTACAGACTAAACAGGCTCTACTGAGGCAAGATGTCGTCCTCATCCTCAACCTCTGATTCCTCTCCCCCTACAGTGTGTACTTCCTCCTCATCACACATTATCAATTCGTCCCCGCTGGACTCCACAACCACAGGTCCCTCTGTAGTATCTGGAGGGCAGTGCTTGTACTGGCAATCTTTTGGTTCATTGTAGAGATGAGCGCACTCGGATTTCTGAAATCCGAGCCCACCCGAACGTTGCGGATCCGAGTCGGATCCGAGACAGATCCGGGTATTGGCGCCAAATTCAAATGTGAAACTGAGGCTCTGACTCATAATCCCGTTGTCAGATCTCGCGATACTCGGATCCTATAAATTCCCCGCTAGTCGCCGCCATCTTCACTCGGGCATTGATCAGGGTAGAGGGAGGATGTGTTAGGTGGTCCTCTGTCCTGGTAGATCTCGTGCTGTGCTGTTTAGTTCTGTGCTGTGCTGTTTAGTTCTGTGCTGTGCTGTGTTCTGCAGTATCAGTCCAGTGGTGCTGTGTGCTGTGCTCTGTCCTTCTGAGGTCAGTGGTGCTGCTGGGTCCTGTGCTGTGTCCTGTTCAGTCCAGTGGTGCTGTGTCCTGTGCTCTGTGCTTCTAAGGGCATAGTTATTTCCCCAATATTCCCCTGTGTTTAAAAAAATAAAAAAAAGTTATTTAAAAAAATACCAAAAACTAATTTAATTTTTTTTAATTACCACAAAATTTGCACAACCAATCCTGCAGTATAAGTCCATTGGTACTGCAATATTACCAAGTTCACACATTCAGCAGTAAAAGTCCAGTGGTACTGCAATATTACAAAGTTTACACATTCTGCAGTATCAGTCCAGTGGTGCTGTGTCCTGTGCTCTGTCCTGCTGAGTTCCGTAGTGCTGCTGGGTCCTGTGCCGTGTCCTGTTCAGTCCAGTGGTGCTGTGTCCTGTGCTCTGTGCTTCTAAGGGCATAGTTATTTCCCCAATATTCCCCTGTGTTTAAAAAAATAAAAAAAAGTTATTTAAAAAAATACCAAAAACTAATTTAATTTTTTTTAATTACCACAAAATTTGCACAACCAATCCTGCAGTATAAGCCCATTGGTACTGCAATATTACCAAGTTCACACATTCAGCAGTAAAAGTCCAGTGGTACTGCAATATTACAAAGTTTACACATTCTGCAGTATCAGTCCAGTGGTGCTGTGTCCTGTGCTCTGTCCTGCTGAGTTCCGTAGTGCTGCTGGGTCCTGTGCCGTGTCCTGTTCAGTCCAGTGGTGCTGTGTCCTGTGCTCTGTGCTTCTAAGGGCATAGTTATTTCCCCATTATTCCCAAGTTTTTAAAAAATAAAAAAAAAGTAAAAAAAAATAAAAAATAAAAATTTTTAAAAAAAATATATAATTATAACCAAATTTGCAAAACCAATCCAGCAGTATAAGTCCATTGGTACTGCAATATTACCAAGTTCACACATTCTGCAGTATCTTGTGCTACATATAATGGAGACCAAAAATTTGGAGGATAAAGTAGGGAAAGATCAAGACCCACTTCCTCCTAATGCTGAAGCTGCTGCCACTAGTCATGACATAGACGATGAAATGCCATCAACGTCGCCTGGCAAGCACGATGCCCAATCTCCTAGTACAGGGCATGTAAAATCCAAAAAGCCCAAGTTCTCAAAAAACAGCAAAAAAAGAAACTTAAAATCATCTGAGGAGAAACGTAAAGTTGGCAATATGCCAATTACGACAAGTAGTGGCAAGGAACGGCTTAGGCCCTGTCCCGTGTTCATGACTAGTGGTCCAGCTTCACCCAAGGATCTAAGCCCTCCTCCCCCCCCCTACAAAAAATTTAAGAGAGTTATGCTGTCAGCAACAACAACAAAACAGCAAAGAACTCTGCCTTCTAAACAGATGACATCACAAATCCCCAAGGCGAGTCCAAGGGTGTTGTTGGTTGTGAACCCTGACCTTCCCATCACTGTACGGGAAGAGGTGACTCCATCCAGCATTTGCAGCACGCCCTCTGCATATGCTGGAAGGATCACCCACAGTCCAGTTACAGATTTGGCTAATGAAGGTGTGAATGTTGTACACTGGGAGGAGGATATTGATGTAGCTGGCGCTGAGGAGGATGTTGATGATTATGATGCAGACAGATACCAAATTGCATTTCTCAATTTCTATTTATATTCTAGATTATATAACGGCTGAAAAGTTTTCTGTTTTACTCCTAGTGGAGAGGGGATCTGATGCAGACAGATACCAAACTGCCTTTGTCCATTTCTTTGTATATTTGAATTGCTAGTTCTACAGTCTATGCAGGCTGCTTTATTTATATTCAACTACAAGTGTAGGGCGGGGGGGGGGGCATAGATAGCCACCAAAGTAACGTGGTCCATTTAATTTCACTTTCTAGCTCCACAGTCTGTGCAGCCTGCTTTTTTTTATCTTCAAAGTATTTATATTTACAAGCCTTGCAATCTAAATTAACTAGAGGTAGTGACGTGGTAGAACTCCAAAAGGCAGTTTGGAAGCCCCTGTACAAACTGGCTCTATTTTTTAACTGAGTTGTCCCCCCTCCAGTGTGTACTCGGAAAGAGTTTTTAGTGCAGCGGGGAACCTGGTCAGTGAGCGGCGAAGGAGGTTGCTTCCTCACAACGTTGAAAAAATGATGTTTATAAAAATGAATAATCAATTCCTCAATGAAGTACAGCACTGCCCTCCAGACAGTACAGAGGGACTGTGGTTGTGGAGTCCAGCGGGGACGAATTGATAATGTGTGAGGAGGAGGAAGTACACACTGTAGGGGGAGAGGAATCAGAGGTTGAGGATAAGGACGACATCTTTCCTCAGTAGAGCCTGTTTAGTTTGTACAGGGAGAGATGAATTGTTTTATTGGTGTGGGGGCCCAAACAAACCAATCATTTCAGCAACAGTTGTTTGGTAGGCCCTGTCGCTGAAATGATTGGTTTGTTAAAGTGTGCATGTCCTATTTCAACAACATAAGGGTGGGTGGGAGGGCCCAAGGACAATTCCATCTTGCAACTTTTTTTTTGGCATTATGTGACCATTCAACAGTCGTTTGCCATGTTCAAAAAGTAAAAGAAAATGCCAACAAATTCAATAAATTAAATCAAAAGTTAAATGCCCTGTCATTATTTAAAACAAGAGGTTTTGACGTGCTAGAATTAGTGTAGTGTTAAGATGTTATAAACACTACACTTGGAAATTGGAGGAGGTAATGTGGCCCCGGTATCAAATTGGGTACCGGGGCCACCCCACTACGCAGTCCAGATACTTGTTTGGTGGAATTCAGACCAGTTGAGGGTGTATTTATTTTATTGTGGCCCCGGTATCAAAATGGGTACCGGGGCCACCCCACTACGCAGTCCAGATACTTGTTTGGTGGAATTCAGACCAGTTGAGGGTTTTATTATTATATTGTGGGGACCACTCTATCTATACCACACTACAACTCTATACCACTCTATTTAATACTTTAATTATATTTAATACTTTAATTCTATTTAATACTTTAATTATATTACTAATTACCATAAAGAGGAACTGCCGCTTCTATTTAATACTTTAATTCTATTAGTAGTTACCATAAAGAGGAACAAAATAAACCAATTTTACCAAAAGTATAATATGACTTAGACTTACAAACACTACACTTGAAAGATGGTGCCTTTAAATGAAAAAGTCAGTCTTCATTGCACGACTATGTGCAACAGGGACAGTTTTTTGGTTTACAAAGTCAACCAATAACACTTCGACCCTGTCTGTCTTTAACATACTTGATGGGATCTCAATGACGAATTGTCTGTACCATGTTTGGAGGAGGTATTGTGGCCCCGGTATCAAATTGGGTACCGGGGCCACCCCACTACGCAGTCCAGATACTTGTTTGGTGGAATTCAGACCAGTTGAGGGTGTATTTATTTTATTGTGGCCCCGGTATCAAAATGGGTACCGGGGCCACCCCACTACGCAGTCCAGATACTTGTTTGGTGGAATTCAGACCAGTTGAGGGTTTTATTATTATATTGTGGGGACCACTCTATCTATACCACACTACAACTCTATACCACTCTATTTAATACTTTAATTCTATTTAATACTTTAATTCTATTTAATACTTTAATTCTATTACTAATTACCATAAAGAGGAACTGCCGCTTCTATTTAATACTTTAATTCTATTAGTAGTTACCATAAAGAGGAACAAAATAAACCAATTTTACCAAAAGTATAATATGACTTAGACTTACAAACACTACACTTGAAAGATGGTGCCTTTAAATGAAAAAGTCAGTCTTCATTGCACGACTATGTGCAACAGGGACAGTTTTTTGGTTTACAAAGTCAACCAATAACACTTCGACCCTGTCTGTCTTTAACATACTTGATGGGATCTCAATGACGAATTGTCTGTACCATGTTTGGAGGAGGTATTGTGGCCCCGGTATCAAATTGGGTACCGGGGCCACCCCACTACGCAGTCCAGATACTTGTTTGGTGGAATTCAGACCAGTTGAGGGTGTATTTATTTTATTGTGGCCCCGGCACCAAATTTACTACCAGGGCCACTCCACTGTGCAGTCCATATTTAGGTGTATCATATATTAAACAACGGTGACAGTTGATGCCCAATTTTTTAATTATATTGTGGCCTCGGTACCAAATTGTGTACCGGGGCCACCACACTACGCAGTCCATACCCTTTTTTGGTGGAATTCTGACACGTGGAGGGTTTTTTAATTATATTGTGGCCTCGGTACCAAATTGTGTACCGGGGCCACCACACTACGCAGTCAAGATAGATAGATGCGTATCATAGATAAAGTACATTCAGTGGTGTGGGGCAAATTGAAAAATATTCAAAATGCACTGACATTATCAAAAACAAGAGGTTGTCACACGCTAAAACTCCAACATGTATATGATGGAGAGGATGGAGGAGCAGCCGTATGTGTAGTGTAA
Organism: Mixophyes fleayi; assembly: GCF_038048845.1. Lineage (NCBI taxonomy): Eukaryota > Metazoa > Chordata > Amphibia > Anura > Limnodynastidae > Mixophyes > Mixophyes fleayi. The sequence continues at coordinate 76,367,549 of NC_134410.1, forward strand.
TGCAGACCTGTTGAAGGTTTTTTATATATTTTATTGTGGTGCCCAGTGCCCACTCCTCTACGCAGTCCAGGTACATTTATTGGTGCGAATCATAAAAGTTCAGGGTTTTTAATATATATTGTGGTGACCCACTCCTCTACGCAGTCCAGGTACATTTATTGGTGCGATTCATAAAAGTTCAGGGTTTTTAATATATTGTGGTGACCCACTCCTCTACGCAGTCCAGGTACATTTATTGGTGCGATTCATAAAAGTTCAGGGTTTTTAATATATATTGTGGTGACCCACTCCTCTACGCAGTCCAGGTACATTTATTGGTGCGAATCATACAAGTTGATGGTTTTCTTATTATATATATTGTGGTGACCCACTCCTCTAGGCAGTCCAGGTACATTTATTGGTGCGAATCATAAAAGTTCAGGGTTTTTAATATATATTGTGGTGACCCACTCCTCTACGCAGTCCAGGTACATTTATTGGTGCGATTCATAAAAGTTCAGGGTTTTTAATATATTGTGGTGACCCACTCCTCTACGCAGTCCAGGTACATTTATTGGTGCGATTCATAAAAGTTCAGGGTTTTTAATATATTGTGGTGACCCACTCCTCTACGCAGTCCAGGTACATTTATTGGTGCGATTCATAAAAGTTCAGGGTTTTTAATATATTGTGGTGACCCACTCCTCTACGCAGTCCAGGTACATTTATTGGTGCGAATCATAAAAGTTCAGGGTTTTTAATATATATTGTGGTGACCCACTCCTCTACGCAGTCCAGGTACATTTATTGGTGCGATTCATAAAAGTTCAGGGTTTTTAATATATTGTGGTGACCCACTCCTCTACGCAGTCCAGGTACATTTATTGGTGCGATTCATAAAAGTTCAGGGTTTTTAATATATTGTGGTGACCCACTCCTCTACGCAGTCCAGGTACATTTATTGGTGCGATTCATAAAAGTTCAGGGTTTTTAATATATTGTGGTGACCCACTCCTCTACGCAGTCCAGGTACATTTATTGGTGCGATTCATAAAAGTTCAGGGTTTTTAATATATTGTGGTGACCCATTCCTCTACGCAGTCCAGGTACATTTATTGGTGCGATTCATAAAAGTTCAGGGTTTTTAATATATTGTGGTGACCCACTCCTCTACGCAGTCCAGGTACATTTATTGGTGCGATTCATAAAAGTTCATGGTTTTTAATATATTGTGGTGACCCACTCCTCTACGCAGTCCAGGTACATTTATTGGTGCGATTCATAAAAGTTCAGGGTTTTTAATATATTGTGGTGACCCATTCCTCTACGCAGTCCAGGTACATTTATTGGTGCGAATCATAAAAGTTCAGGGTTTTTAATATATATTGTGGTGACCCACTCCTCTACGCAGTCCAGAAAGATACCTTGTTGCAACGTTTTGGACTAATAACTATATTGTGAGGTGTTCAGAATACACTGCAAATTAGTGGAAATGCTTGTTATTGAATGTTATTGAGGTTAATAATAGCGTAGGAGTGAAAATAAGCCCAAAAACTTGATTTTTAAACTTTTTATGTTTTTTTCAAAAAAAATCCGAATCCAAAACCTTAAATCCGAACCGAGACCTTTCGTCAAGTGTTTTGCGAGACAAATCCGAACCCCAAAAATAACGAAAATCCGGATCCAAAACACAAAACACGAGACCTCAAAAGTCGCCGGTGCACATCCCTACTCTTAAAGGTTATATCAATAACATCAGTGATGATTTCCAGAAAACAGAACACTCAATTTCTTTGTGATATCTGAGCCATTTCAGGACATCTCATCTGGGGGCACAGAGCAGCTGGGATAACTGTGAATGAAGGGAAATAAGTACACAGGAGCATGTCATATTTTCTCAGATGTCATACTTACAGGAATCATGTTTGGTATGTAAAGGAAGGGGAACTTATGAGATGCAGTGTAGAGGTAATATCATCTTTGCAGGATAATCTGATTAGTAGTTAGACCAGAGTAAATAAAACCTAACTTTGCATTTACACAGACTGACATAAGACACGGTTATTCACTTTTTGGGAGTCAATTTCATATTGAGAATTGTCCCTTTGTTACTGTACTCCCAGAAAGCACAAAACTTGATCATTCATAAGTTTATCACTTCTGTTGTTTATTCCTTTTTATTTTACAAGAAACTAGTGTGCTATATTTTTGTATGTCATTTTATTGATTGTTTTTCATCTTAAGCATTGTGGATTTATTTTCCAAATTAAATTACCCTTAATAAGTTCATGTCTTTATGTTCTTATGAATTCATGTGTCAGACTTAACTTGGTTTTAGAACACTACATAGTGGATTTGGATGCTGTGGGGATTTGAAACACCTGCTGGCAGTAAGGACTGTCCCAAGATCAGTGGGTACAGTACTTAACCCCTGGGGGTAAATGTATCAAGTTGCGATTTTTTCAGCGATTTAAAATAATTTCAAATCGCTCGATATCACCGGTAATTTGACCCACCAAGTCACCATATGTCTTATCTAGCAAGTTTTAGTCTCATATCAGAAATATAAAGTATATGTCCCTTATGGGATTTTTGGTGAGTGTATTTGTTTGTTGTTTTCTGTATTTTTTACCTGTGTTTTGTTTATGATTCAGGATGGTGAGAGGAAGGAAATTGTGGAGTCTAGGGAGAGTGGGGAGGAGGAGAGAAAGGATCAAAGAAGTGAGAAGGAGTAAGAGTTTGAGGAAGAGGCAGGTACTTCATTTGACACAACAAAGTTTGGGCGCAATGTGCTCTTTAGTTTAGCAGAAAAATGTGTGCTGCTGCACAACTTAGTGTCTGATTATGAGCGCATTGTGGGCAGTCTAGCTGCAAAAACAGCTTTTGAACGCAAGATTCACCTGTGGACTCAAGTATTGATGTGGTAAATGTGGTGGGCCCCATCAAAAGGTCCATAGATAACTGCTGCAAAATCAAAGGCGAGTGAAGGAGAAGATGTCTGTTAGGGATTACTGGATACACTACTATTCTTGATTAGCGCTGGCTTACCTGAGGTGCGGAGTCTAACGATCTCCCCGGTATTCACCAAGAACCGCCGCAAGGCGGGATGGGCTTTGCTGCCAGGAGTTGCAGGTCGTGGTCCTCAGGTTTGCCCCAAGATGTAGTACAGCGGAATAGGAGCAAGATGAGAATAGTCAGACAGGCCGGGTAGGCACACAGGCAGGCAATGCAGACAGAATCAGAAGCCAATCTCGGAGTCAATCAAACTGGGTCAGTACACGGGTCACAAGAACAGATGCGTGGTCAGCTAGCCGGGGCTGTACACAGGAATGGCAAATAAACGTATAGAGAGAGAAGCGTGAGACAATCCGGGTCAGGAGCACAGGCAATCAGGAAGGTGAGCAAGCCAGGTCGGTACACGGGAGAAACGGAATCTAGAAGGGTCAGCAAGCCAGGTCGGTACACAGGAGGTCAAGCACACAGGAAGCAGGGACAAGGAGGACACAGGAATCAGGAGCCAGGAACTGGTAAGTTGCTCTCACACTCACCAAGTGTCAGAGCTATGCTTTTATACTGTGTCCACTTTTGAATTCCCCGCCCTAGGTAGCGATCATGTGACCGCCCTAGGTAGCGATCACGTGACCGCCGAACCCGAAAGTGCGGCTTCCAGTTCCGACGGAGCGGCGGAGGAACGCGGAGAGGTAAGTATTCGTAACCATGTCAGAGGAGAGGAGAGCAGCTAATGGGATTGGTGAGGAGCCCACTCTGGTGGTAACATACATCTCACATGAGGAAGAAATTAAGCAGCTAATTGAGCTCCTTGAAAGTAAAAATGAGCGGCACATGGAAAGACCTGCATCACGTTCTAAGGCTGGTGAGTAATGTATTATGGTTAAAATGAAATTCTTTTATGGAAACAATGATCCTGCAGCATGTAAATGTTTGATTGCTCTGCACATTGAAAACAGAAGCTTGAAACATTTTTTAATAATGTTCTTATCTTTTTTGTTGGCAATTTATGGTGTAATTTATTGCACAATCAAAATATATTAATATCAAACATATCCAAATTTTCAACACACAGGGTCGACTCAAATGCAGACAGCAATAGCAGTCACTAGCCAGGAGGAGGATGACTCCTTAGAAGATAAATATACCTTTGTTGTAGAGAGGGGAAAAAACACTGGCATTGCACATTTGCCTGTAACCAAAAACACCTGTAACTGCTTTTGTCCTGATAATGGTTATTCATTTATTTTTTTACCCATTTACTAATGAACATCACAAGGTGCATGGGAGGCCAATGTGGACACGGCACAAACAGAGACACCAGACTTCATAAGTGAGGAATATATAACATTAGAAACTGTGTCTAACTTCCCAGAAGTTGAGGAGTAACAACCAGTTCACCAACTTCCACACCCAGTTAAGCTCAATTAGCATCTGTGCCAAATTTGGTCGAATAAATTCAGCAATCTAGTGGGGTACAAGCGAATTTGATAGGATTCCATCAGGACTCCATGTGGGGTATACAGCGCCAGCTTACAAAAGGTCTTAGATATTTGCACACTATGCAGGACACTGAAAACAGTATGCAACCTTAATCCAAATGAACACTGGACTAAAAAAATCTGACTGGGGCTGCTAGAGAATTTTCAGGCAATTTAGTGCTGTCTGTGGGAGATTATTGGCACAGCTACCGGTGCCCTCATCCTCACTTCGCAGCAGCGACAGCAATACCCCAAGCACATCATTGCTCAATACTTCAGCGCGTAGAAGTGGGTGTATCAGGGTGGAAGATGGGCATCCACAAGGTGGGCAAAAGCACCTGATCCATCAGGCAAAACAAAAAACATTTTTTTATGGCAAAGTGCCTTTTTTTGTTTCTGTAAATCATACAAATGTCATTGTGCACATTGTGTTGTTTATGTTGTCAGACATTTAGGTACAAAATAAATATTTCCTTTATGCACACTGGTATTAACAAAGTTGATTGGCCTTAAGATGTTTAGATGAGCAATCTGGGTAAATTTGTGATATTCATTGTATCTTATAACTAGCTGAAGTACCCGGCCTTGCCGGGTTTAAATCTTCAAGTTACTAAGTTATCAATGAATTGGATGCAATTGTCAACATTTTAAAAATAATTAGCAGCTTAGCAACTTTTCCAACACATCCATGAGATGGCTGTACAATGTAATTCTTATTATTATTATTATTATTATTATCATAGGTTTGTAAGGCACAACAGTGCTCCGCAGCACAGTACAGTTGGGAAAACAGTACATACATAAAACAGGGACATACAAGGTAGACAAAATAAATGCAGACATGAAAGCAAAGGGTATGGAGGACCCTGCTCATTACATAACTTAAATTCTAAATTGAAAAGGGGACAGCTGAAACATGAGGAGCTAGTGTGGCTTAGAGTTGAAATTGGGATAGTTGTGAGGGTGCATTAGTGTGAATAGTGTTATCGAGGATAAGATCACCACTAAAAAAGAAATGGGTTTTCAAAGAGAATCTAAAGATATGAAGGCTGTGGGAAAGTCTGATTGAGCGTTGTAGGGAATTTCATAAGTGGGGAGCAGCACGGGAGAAGTCTTGTAGCGGGAGTGAGAGGTTGTTACCAGAGACGAGACAAGGCGCATGTCAGAGGTATATCTAAGAGGGGGAGTATTTTGATATGAGATTTGAGATGTATGCTAGAAAAGTATTATTGAGGGCTTTGTAGGTAAGGGTGAGTAATTTGAATTTGAATCTGAAGGACACAAGGAGCCAGTGTAGAGATTTGCAAAGCGGTACAGCAGATGAAAACCATATATATATGAAAATATGGGTGTCAGGAATGCCAGATAGCAGGAGGTTGCAATAGTCAAGACAGGAGATGATGAGAGAATGGATAAGAGTTTTGGTAGCTTGTTGAGTAAGAAAAGTTTTTCTTTTATATTAAATGTTATTCAAATTCATCCAGTGGAAGGCCTAGAACAGGCTCTCCGGGTCAAAGTTCCTGCCAGCGTACACCAACGGAATTCTCGACCGGGACCTCAACCCCCTAGTATATATTCTTGGATCAAATAGTTTGAAGGCATTCCAGTGGAAGGCTCAGAACAGGCACCCTGGGTGAACGTTCTGCCCAGCATACAACAACGGAAGGTGCAACTAGGACCCTTACCACCTTAAAACCTGGCCAGGATCTAAGTGGGCCACCTCGCGTTGGTTTCATCCCAATCGGTGCAGGGGTGTCGAAGATAGTTGCCTACAATCAAACAAGCAATCAAACGTCTTCTTTTATGTTTAAATGGTTATTTCAAAACATATACACTTACCCTTTAAATGAGGGTTTCATAGCTCTGTGCTTATGATGTTGATCACAGGATGTTGATTCTACCAGAATAGCAAAAAATAAAAAAAACAAGGTTATGGGTAATTACTAAACAATTACACTTACTTAAAAACCATACTTGTAATCATTATGTCACAGACGTGACCTTAGTACCTGCAAGTATTGGCACTACTACACCAGGAGGCGCGGAGTCTAACACGCCGCTGGTGTTCACCAGGGACCCCCGCAAGGAAGTTTGGACTTAGCGGCAACGACGTGCAGGTCGCGGCCCTCCCAGGTAGCTACTTGCGAGATATAGAGAACCGTAGTCAAACAGGCAGAGTCAGGAACCAACCGGCAGGTGAGGTACCGAATCAGAAGACAGAGAATGGTCAGCAAGCCGAGGTCAAACCAGAATATCAGGATGGAACAAATGGAGAATCCGAAAGCGAGGTCAGGAAGCCGGGTCAAACACAGGAAACCAGATATAACTATACAGGAACGCTGGAGACTAAGTAAACCAGTTGCTCTGGCACCCTAATGGTGTCAGAGCAGACTTTAAATAGGAAGTGAAGCTTCCTCATTGGTGGGCAGGGAGTCGGCGGTCAGCTGTTCTGACCGCCGTCAGGAACTAGAAAGACGCGTCCCGTTGCTATGGCGACGGGCGCGCCTGCGCACCTCGTCGCCAGAAGAGGCGTCCCCGTTGCTTGGCAACGGGGCGCTCTGCAGACAGACGTCCGTCCCTGCTCGAGGAGGAGGCGCAGGGACGGCGTCTGACAGTACCCCTCTCCTTACAACTGGGGGAATCACTGGGTACAGAACGATGTTTCAGGAAGTCTGCCAGTAGTCTAGGAGCATGCAAATCTTCTTTAAAGACCCAAGATCTCTCCTCTAGGCCGAAGCCTTTCCAGTGTACTAGATATTGGAACCGACCTCAAACTTTGCGTTCAGCAAGAATTTGGCTAATCTCATATTCATTGCCCATAGTAGTGGAAATGGCCTGAGGAACAGTAGAGGTATGAACAAATTTGTTTAGGACCAGCGGTTTGAGGAGGGAAATATGGAAGGTGTTATGAATCTTCATCTGTGGAGGGAGTTGGAGTCGAACCGTAACTGGATTAATTACTTGAGTTACTGGGAAAGGACCAATGAAACGAGGTGCAAGTTTCATGGAAGGAACCCGTAATTTTAGATTCCTGGTGGACAGCCACACTTTGTCCCCCACTTGGAGAGCTGGCACAACTCTTCTATGATGATCGGCAGAAGATTTATAATGCCGTTCGGATTTCAGGAGGTTCTCTTTGGTGGTAGCCCATAACTTAGCCATATCTTGAGTCATGGCATGGGCGGCAGGAACCGTGGAGGAGGTGGAGGAGAACGTGGGGAGGGTAGGATGAGTCCCATACACAGTGAAGAAGGGCGAAAACCCAGAAGAACAATGGACATGATTGTTGTGTGTGAACTCGGCCCAAGGTAGCAGAAGACTAAAATTAGATTGGTTAAGAGAAGAGAAACAACGAAGGAACGCCTCCAGGTCTTGGTTTACTCGCTCCGTCTGGCCGTTCGTCTGGGGATGATATCCAGAGGAGAACTTGAGAGTAATACCTATATCTTTGCAGAAGGCTCTCCAGAAGCGAGACACGAACTGGACACCTCGGTCAGAGATTATTTCCAGAGGACACCCGTGGAGACGAAAGATTTCTTTGATGAAGACTTGTGCCAATCTGGATGCAGATGGAAGGCCTTTTAGAGGAACGAAATGAGCCATTTTAGAGAACCGGTCTACTGTGACCCAAATGGTGTCAAAGCCGCTGCTGGGTGGCAAATCAGTAATAAAATCCATCGAGATGCTGGACCATGGGCGATCAGGGATCGGAAGAGGTTGTAACAATCCAGCGGGGGATTGTCTAGGCACTTTGTTCTGGGCACAAATAGAGCATGAGGCTACAAACTCTTGGACATCCGTACGGGCAGTTGGCCACCAGTAATGTCGTGATAACAGCGAGAGAGTCTTCTCAGTACCAGCATGACTGGCAAATCTAGAGGCATGAGCCCAACGTAACGCCTTTAAGCGTAGATGTGGTACTAGGAAAGAACAACCCACAGGAGGAGTACGGGTGATGGCTACAATACAGGAGGGTTCAAACACTGGTGGGGGTACAGTAGTGGGTGAAGAATCGGAGACATCGAAAGAGCGAGAGAGGGCATCAGCTTTGGAATTGAGATAACCAGCACGATAAGTAAGAATGAGATTATAGCGGGCGAAGAATGAGGACCATCTGGCTTGCCGGGGGTTGAGACACCGAGCATCCCGGAGATAGATGAGGTTCTTGTGGTCGGTGAATACAGTAACAGGATGACGTGCCCCTTCTAGAAGATGACGCCATTCTTCAAGCGCAGACTTCACCGCCAATAACTCTTTATCCCCTATACCGTAGTTAAATTCAGAGGAAGTGAATCTCCTCGAAAAGAACCCACATGGCAGTAGTCCCCCTGAAATGGATTCTTGTGAAAGAACTGCCCCGACTCCTACTGCAGATGCGTCCACTTCTACCAGGAATGGTTTATCTTGATCCGGTTGAACAAGCACAGAGGCGGAAGAAAAGGCTTTCTTGAGTGCTTCAAAGGCGTCGATGGCCTCCGTGGGCCACACATGAGGATTAGCAGTTTTCTTAGTCAGGGCGGTAATTGGTGCGATGATAGAAGAAAACCGTGGAATGAACTGCCGGTAATAGTTGGCGAAGCCAATGAATCTCTGGGTAGCTTTCAGACCCATAGGTCTAGGCCATTTGAGGATGGCAGATAGCTTGACTGGATCCATCTGTAGACTGGAGCCTGACACGATGTAGCCCAGGAAGGGAATCTGTGGCTTCTCAAATACACATTTCTCCAGCTTACAATACAATTTATTGGCTCGTAGACGAGACAGGACCTCTCTTACATGAACACGATGGCTGGTCAAGTCTGAAGAAAAGATTAAGATGTCATCCAGATAAGCTACTACGGAGATGTAGAGAAGGTCTTGGAAAATCTCATTAATAAAAGATTGGAAAACAGCGGGGGCATTGCACAACCCGAAGGGCATGACTAGGTATTCGAAGTGGCCTTCTTTAGTGCAGAATGCAGTCTTCCACTCGTCTCCTGAGCGTATACGGATGAGGTTATACGCCCCCCGCAGGTCTAGCTTAGTAAAGACCTTGGATCCCGCGATTCTATCAAAGAGCTCAGAGATGAGAGGTAACGGGTATCTGTTCTTTATAGTGATGGCGTTCAATCGCCGGTAGTCAATACACGGCCGTAGGGAACCATCTTTCTTCTTGACGAAGAAGAATCCCGTGCCCGCGGGAGAGGAAGATTTCCTGATAAACCCACGTTGAAGATTCTCAGAGATATAGGTGGTCATAGCAGTATTCTCAGGGAGAGATAGGGGATAGATTCTGCCCTTAGGAAGAGGTTTATCTGGTAGTAATTCGATGGAGCAGTCCCAGGGCCGATGGGGGGGCAGGATCTCGGCCGCAGCTTTGCAAAACACATCCTGATAAGCAATATATGGACGTGGCAGTTCAACGTGTGGAGATATCAGAAGACACGGAAGAGAGGTCTGGCTGGGTTTTAGACCAGACAAACAGGACTTAAAACATTGTGGGCCCCAAGAAGTAACCATCGCACGATTCCAATCAAATTGGGGTGAATGAAGCTTGAGCCAAGGTAATCCTAGAATGACGGTGTTGACAGAACGAGGAAGAACCAGGAACTCGATGACTTCAGAATGTAGCACCCCTACCGTCAGCCGGACTGGAGCGCAGGCGTGAGAAACAGACCCGTTGGAGATCCGATTCCCATCTACCGCGGTGAGGAATAACGGCTGAGGCAATTTGATAGTAGTTAATTGGAGTTGCGATGCCAGAGTGGCAGAGATGAAATTTCCGGCAGAGCCGGAATCCACAAAGGCTAAGGTCTCAAAGGGGCCGACAGAGGTATGCAAGGAGATGGGCATGAGGCAGTCGTTGCTAGCAATGGTGTAGGGAGTAATAACTCCAACTCCTAAATCGGCCTCCCTTTCACCGATTAGGAGGGGGCGTTTCCCGGTCTCTTGGTACAAGATGAGATGGTATGACCAGGATCTCCACAATACAAACATAGATTTTGCTTGAAGCGGCGTTGACGTTCCTCGGCGGACAGCCGGGAACGGCCGATTTGCATCGGTTCTTCAGGAAGGACCGGGTTTTGAAACATGGGAGCAAGGCGAGTAGAGGACCGTCTGGAAGTGGCACGTTCCATAGTCCGCTCACGGAAACGTAGATCAATGCGATTGCATAACGAAATCAGGGAATCCAAATCAGCGGGAAGCTCACGGGAAGTTAACTCATCCTTAACTCGGTCAGAGAGTCCTTGCCAAAAGGTTGCTACCAAAGCTTCGTTATTCCAACTGAGCTCAGAGGACAGCGTGCGGAATTGTATAGCATACTGCCCGACGGTCAGGGATCCCTGGCGGAGGTTAAGGAGACTGGAGGCAGCCGAGGAGATGCGTCCGGGCTCATCAAAAACCTTCCGGAAGGTTTCAATGAAGGTGGTGACGTTGAACAGCATAGGGTCATCTCGCTCCCACAGGGGGGAGGCCCAAGCAAGGGCCTGTCCGGATAATAAGGACATAATAAATGCCACCTTAATGCGTTCAGAGGGAAAAGATGCAGGACTACACTCGAAGTGGATCAGACACTGATTAAGGAATCCTCTGCATCTTTTAGGCTCGCCATCAAACTTGTCCGGTGGAGAGAGTCTCAGGGCTGTAGAGGATACCACTGCAGGAGAGGAGGAGGTGGCGGCGACTACCGCGGTAGTCACGGGAACATTTTGAGCAGAAGCCATGGAGACCTGGAGGGTCTCAAGACGAGTTGCGACTCCTTGGATACAGTGAAGTAACTGTGCCTGCTCTGCTTCTTGCTTCTCCACCCTATGAGCCAAGTGGAGTAGGAGGTCACGTGCAGAGGGTTCATTAGCTGAGTCGGTTGACATGGCCAGAGCAAACTGTCACAGACGTGACCTTAGTACCTGCAAGTATTGGCACTACTACACCAGGAGGCGCGGAGTCTAACACGCCGCTGGTGTTCACCAGGGACCCCCGCAAGGAAGTTTGGACTTAGCGGCAACGACGCGCAGGTCGCGGCCCTCCCAGGTAGCTACTTGCGAGATATAGAGAACCGTAGTCAAACAGGCAGAGTCAGGAACCAACCGGGCAGATGAGGTACCGAATCAGAAGACAGAGAATGGTCAGCAAGCCGAGGTCAAACCAGAATATCAGGATGGAACAAATGGAGAATCCGAAAGCGAGGTCAGGAAGCCGGGTCAAACACAGGAAACCAGATATAACTATACAGGAACGCTGGAGACTAAGTAAACCAGTTGCTCTGGCACCCTAATGGTGTCAGAGCAGACTTTAAATAGGAAGTGAAGCTTCCTCATTGGTGGGCAGGGAGTCGGCGGTCAGCTGTTCTGACCGCCGACAGGAACTAGAAAGACGCGTCCCGTTGCTATGGCGACGGGCGCGCCTGCGCACCTCGTCGCCGGAAGAGGCGTCCCCGTTGCTTGGCAACGGGGCGCTCTGCAGACAGACGTCCGTCCCTGCTCGAGGAGGAGGCGCAGGGACGGCGTCTGACACATTAATGAAATTTGGGCCACTAATTTATTCATAAAATAATTTGTCCCACGGAAGATAATCATAATTTTTGCACTTCTAAACCAGAATTCATTATTACCCTCATAAGTAAAACTTGTATTGTACATCCGGTTATGTTAACATTAGCCAGCAATGGATAGCTGATGTGTTTGCTAATCTCTCCTATCCAAAGCAGCGTGTTTAATGTGGCGATTTTCTCAGCAATCTCGGGCAAGTTTACAAAATAACAGCTTTATACATATGGCTACTTGTATTGCTAAAGTGACAAAATGTCGGGGCTGTGATTTGTAGCAATTTTGGGAATGGGGATTTTAACTTACTTTAATTACTTCACTGGTGATTTTTTATCAACTTGCACATTAATACATCGGCGAGTTTAAACTCGCCCGCAAAAATCACGGAAAAGCTCAAATTGTAACTTGATACATTTACCACCTAGTCTGAAAGGTAAAGCCTTAGAGGTCTTTGCAGACCTTTGCCCTGAAATGGACAGAGATTATGAGGCATTCAAAAGTGCCCTGTTGCGGTGTTTTACCATCACCCTTAAGGCTCACAGACAAAAGTTCAGGGAGTGCAGTGCCCCTGATACCTGCAAACAGTCAATGTTGGTGATGAGACACGGTTTATGTTGCGCTGATGCATTCAGAACTGGTGGGGTTAGAGAACATAATTTCGAGGAAATATATGTATGCGCAATGGGTATATGGAATACACCTTGCAGTGCCTATGCCCTGGGTATATCTTGACTGGGTTGCAGGAAGAGGTCTAATAGAAGTTGGGTTATTGGACAATATTCCTACAAATGGGTTACTTGGGACTGATTTTGGAAAGATGCTATCTCAATATGTATCTAATGATGTTGTTGGTTGAGAATAACCTGTTTTTCCCAGGTACCGGGACGTGACATGGAAAATGTATGTTCAATTGAAATTTGTAAACTGTCTATATCAGAGGAGGTAGGGGATGTTCCCTCTTCCACAGTGCCAGTGGTCACACAGCAGCAGAAGGTGACACTAACACAATGTTCTTCCCTGAGGAGGGGTTAAGGAGTCTGCAATTATAGGGCCAGATTAACAATGGGCCTGATGGGTCTGCAGCCCTAGGCCCCTCTAAAGAAATAGGCCCAGGCCAGCCAAGCCTCTAGAGGCTGTGTGTGACTTGTGGTGTGTGACTCGTGCTGTACCAACTTCCACTCAGTCCCAAACAGAAGTCAGCGGCACTCAACACAACAGGTAGGAGCAAGTTATTTTTAAGGTCATATCTGACAACAGGGTATATGTGACAACATGAGATATGTGACAACAGGGGACATGTGACAACAGGCCCAACAAGGGATATGTGAAAATATAATATTCCGTGTGAATAACCTGTGTGTATTAGCAAAGGAATCAGTTCATTTTTTACAAGAAAATTCTCAACTTTTTCAATGTAGATTATACCCTGCGTCCACTGACAGTTAACTGTGTGTGACTATTTATATTTTGAAGTCTGCTCAGATGTATGAACACTTGAAGAAAGAAAAGTTATTTGTAACAAATATTATATATTCCCTTGGTGATTTGAGGTGTTAGGAGGTATGTAAATGACCAACAACTGAAAATCATGTCATCTCACACCTTATCTACACAGTTTGTTTGGATCAATAAAAATCATATTTTACTCTCAGTATTGGGTGGCGGGTCTCATAGCTACTCTCTGCATTGTGTGGTAGTGACAAGGTTGCCCTCTACATGGTGTGGCTGTCCCAAGGGTGCTATGTATTGTGTGGCAATCACAAGGGTGCTGTGTATTGTGTGGCAGTTACAAGGGTGTTGTGCTTTGTGTGGCGGTCACAAGGGTGCTGTGTATTGTGTGGTGGTCACAAGGATGCTGTGTAGTCTTCTGCCTCTGTAGAACATCCACTTCAAGGTTGGATGTGCTATGCATTCAGAGATAGTCTTCGGCATACCCCCCATGGTAAATTGAGTTACTCTCGCCTTCCTGTAAGCTGGAACCACCCATAGAGTTGTTGCTCACTGGATGTTCTGGTTTTGGTTTGGCTCACTGTTCTCTAGAATTTGTTGTATGCAAAAACCCCAGGAGATCAGCAGTTTCTGCGGTACTGAAACAACCCGCATGGCACCAACAATCATTCCACATCAAAAGTCACTTATATCACATTTTCTTTCCTATGCTACGGTCTTGCCTGAACAACAATAGCTTTTTTGACCATATCTGCATGTTTTATGCATTGAGCCATATGATAGGCTGATTAACTATCTGTTTTAACTAGAAGGTGTCCAGGTATATCTAAAAAAAATGGACAATGAATGTATGTATATATATATATATATATATATATATATATATATATATATATATAGTGAAAGAATAATAAGCAATGAAGGCATACCGAGCAGCCTCGCACCTAGTGGAAAAAACAATAGCAGCTTATCTGGTGAATGTAATCCCACCTAGATAACTTGAAAGTTGTATCTTCTTAATTTCCACATATGTGATTTGCAAGAGTTTAATGAGCTAAAACTCAGGAAGGAATAATATCATAGTGTAATGCGTCTCACTAGGCACTTATATAATACCAAAATGCAAACGTACCATAATAAAACTTAATAAATAGCATATCACAATCCAGCTGCAGGTAAAAAATCATTACTTTAATACAAAATATATATCAAATGCCCGTACATTAGATATAAAAGCTAGAGCTTATCTGTGCTTCACCAAGATGTAAAATTCCCGGCCAGGATAGTCCTATATAGTGCAGAGGTCCCACAGAGAGCTCCCTTCCTCGACGCGTTTCGCCCCAAAGACTTTCTCAAGAGGTGGTATAACTGCAGCTTTCCAAGAGTAGTTTAAATAGTCCCACAGTCCAATCAAAAAAGATCCAATTATCCTCCAAATGCCCAGCGTCCGTCTAATACATCTATCATACTTCTACCCTTATAATACATCACTTCCGCTGACATGATATCCGGCTCTCGGAGGATGCCAATAAAGCAATAAATCAAACATGTAAAAGGGAAACCAGACTCTGATCTAGCAATATATAAAAAAGAAATCAATAAAATTTAGATCACACAAGTCAATTATTCATAATATACAAATATTCCATTAAACTGAAGTTCAAACTCGATACATATGGTCGGCGCCATTTTTGCAGTGATAATTCGTACACAAGTATGAAGACATAATCATTAGAAATGGAATGATATTAAGAAGCAATATTAAAAAAACTTATTAAAAAATATATACATACATAGTTTAATATAAATACATCAACATTAGATAAAATTAAAAGTAATATTAAAATAAACAATATAGCAATCTGGAAAAAAAGAGAAGAAAATGTAGGAAGACAGAAAGTAGAAAAATGCATCAGTTAATACACATTACATAAAAGGGGCTATTTCAAAGGCCTCATTTAAATCTGTTTTGAAAAACAAAAGAATTTAAAAATCATCAAAATAAACTGAAGAAACAGGAAAAGAAAGTTGAAATCCTCAAATCTAAAGAGGATTTCAAGATTAATGAAAAAGTACTGCATAAAAAGCTTAATAAAATGAATTGGAGGTTGTTGAGAGGAAAGACAAGAAAATTCAGAGAGATAAAAATGACTATGATACTAACCAGATTTTTAACCCATAATAACTGCAACCAAATTGTATAAATTCATGTGGGTGGTCTTAATCCCCTATAAAACATATAATTCAAGGAAATCTTTGCTAATGTTTACTAGTACATGGCAATCATTATGTAGGCTGACCTAAACAATACAACCTTACTTATCCTCAATAAACGTTACAAATTTTTATTTACAACCAATATATAAAACACACACATGGGTGAAAGCATTTTTTACTGAATAGTCAGGCATTGTGACACAACCTATGTAAATAAAAAGAGTAGGAGGGTCTTCAACTCAATTAAGAACATTATTGAAGTAGCAACTTGGCCGAAAGCCATTGGCCGCTATTTTAACAGTTGTTATAGACAAATCATGGACATTTAATTCTCATTTCTCTTCTTTTTAATACTTCGCTAGCCAACAACATAGCAGATGACAAAATAGCATTTTTATAAAAAAATATTTTTTTTAATGTATAGCAATAAAGCAATTAGGCATCTTTTATATAATTGAGAACTCCCAGTCATGGAGTGGTCTATATATACACATTTTCTTTCCTCTTCTCTATCTGGATAAAGCCTCATCGTATAACTTCCAAATCCGATTGCCACCAGACACATACATCTCATGTATCATGTGCATATATTTCTATATCGACTGAAGCTCTGCCGGCCTACTTTCCAAATATGCAGATGCAAAAATGATGAAGCCTACTAACCAATTGTTGTATGATCTAAAACTCTCCTCGCCACTACCATCTTTTGCTTTAGCTCTGGCTAATTTTTTTCTTACCTGACCTGCCTCAGTTACTGTAAATATGTCTACGAACAAACCAACAAACCTTGCTCTGTCTCAGGGCCGGATTTACCATTAGGCAACCTAGGCAATTGCCTAGGGCTCAGCGGTCCCCAGAGGGCCCTCCCAGTGCCGGCGGTGAGACCAACCTTTAAAAATAGGCCACTACTTATGGGCCAGTGCTATGTGCTTGCCCCCCATGGCTAAAGTTTGCCAGCCAGCCACTGAATAGGGCTATATGTTATGCTAAAAAACTATAGTGCTATGGATTTTTTCAGGGAGGGGGGCCCAAACCAGTATCTTGCCTAGGGCCCTATGAGGTCTAAATCCGGCTCTGCTCTGTCTTCAGCCATACACTTGATCTAATATCTCTCAAGATAGCCATGTTTGAAACCTTAATCATGTCTTCACTTCTTTGAGACACTTGTAATACCTGTCTCAACCTCTTACTACTATGCTTTTTTGTGATTTAATGTGAGATTTAAGCAGGCGCAACAGATTTCTTTGACCCTCACATGACTCTGATAATTCCTCTCCTGTACTATCAAAATCAGAATGACTTGATGTGACGTCTGGTCTCACATACTCACCAGACAATCTTTCAACAGGAACACCTACGGACCTCCCTGTTGCATTTTCATTCTCAATGCCTTGATCCCTTTCCTCGTGATGTCCAACCGATTGTCCCACAATCGCTGTTGATCCATCCTCCTGTTTTACTACAACAAACGAAAGGTTACTATATAGTCTACTGAATGGTATAGGGAAAACATCCCTACTACAGTTTGCCTCTACCTTCTCATTACTATGCTGTGATCTCTTTTGACAAGATGATTGAGACACAATTTGAGTGGGTCGATTAATCTGCCTTTCCGAACCAAGAGAGGCTGAGGGCGCTGCCCTATGCACTATGGGAGGTACATAACCCAGCATGGAAGAAGGTAATGTCCTAATATGTTGTGACCCTGTACCTAAAGCCAGTTGTTGCTACCAATAGCTTAAAGGCATAAACCCTTGATATGCAGATCCTGCACTTTGTGAGTTATTAGGCTGCTATACCGGGGCTGACATTAAGTTTGGGTTCCATGAAGGAACAAACAATGTACTAACATAAGTACCTTGTTGTGTAGGTATGTCATATGAAAAAATTGCAAGTGGGTAGTGGTATTGTAAAGAAGGAGATATTGCTGCTGGCTGAGGAAACCAAGCCTGCCCCCCTGGGTTATGCACGTTATGTAAACCATGAACCTGCTACATTGTTGGTGATGGAGAGACCATATATGCCTGAATGTAAGGCCCCGCCGAAGAAATAACATTACGGGTGAGCTATCAGTGATCTGAGGGGCAGAAGAACCCAAAACCTAGCAGATGTTTGCATAGATACCTGAGCAGATTTTACTCTGTCAGCTGATGAAGATGAAGATTGTTTTGTATAGGTTTCCCCGGCACAGGGTGTGGGGAAGCCCCCCATGGGGCGAAACGCATAGGAAACATACTTTTCCTATTCATAATGTCGATACTATTGCCTGCATAACATCTCCATATCTGGCGGAATATACCCGTTAAGAGGGTCGCACATGCGCACCCTCTCCTCTACATACAAGCCATCTGTGATAGGAAGGAGAGGAGAAACAGCATGAGAGATCGTGGAGAGGCTACACCCCAGGACCAGAGGATCCGAAAATTACAACTGGGGAGATGGGTAAGTGCACTACCCACTCCTCCGACCACTGGCCACGGACTGAGTGTCTCCCTCCTGCCGCGCTACCTCTGGCTAATGTATATTTTCATCATTTGTGCCTATGTCCATCGCTAGGTAATTCGCTGTAAGTGCTATACTCCATTCTGTTTTGACTTCTCCGTTTAGACTTTTACTTTAGTGGATGGGTGATTCACTTTAGTTGTGACTTTGTCTGTCTATTTCATTCTGAATCACACATTGACTTCAGCTACAAACACGATTATATCACTACTGAGGACCTCTGGTCATTCAACGACCCATTTCTCTGTTTACTCAGAATTATGGACAATTAGCCGCTTGGCTCTTCTGCTACTAGTATTTTGTGGAATTGTTTTTATATTTATATTAGAGTGATCACTCTTGTTTACTGTATATTTGTTCATTGTGCAATATATTCTCTTTATAAATTTATGTGTCTAATACTTATATTCCAGCTCCCCCCCACCATGGGAAACCTATACAAAATTCCTATTTACCTTAGGGGCCTGGGACCATTCCCCTCCCACTTTTTCCCCCTGGCTGCCTATTTATTCTCTTTGGGAAGTGCAGATCCCCTAATTTGTCGATGAAGATGAACCGAGAAAATTTTTGTTGCATCCCAGCTAACTGATCATTATCCCTGTTTACACTGCGTAACATAACATTGGGAGAATTTTGTGCTGACTAAATATTGCTCTGTTGTACATTCTGCTGCACTGAGATCATAACACCTGATTCCAAATTCATACCCTGTATCTGATTTCCAGTTGCCTGCCAGGGGTCAACTACGTAGGCATCAATATTGAATGTGTCAATTCCACTTCATTTGTTTGCCCCTGTAATGGAGCAGAGATAGTGGGGGGGGGGGGGGGGGGGGTGGGGGCGGGCGAAGGACAGTCGTTTAAAATTTGCTTCTGTAATCGCGGACTGCTCTATATCAGCAAGAGAAGTCTGCTGGCTTCCCCTGCTGCTTCCCAAATGCCTAACACTGTCCCTGATCGCTTGTGGGATCCTCTATCCCCTCCCCGCCCAACTTCTCCTCCTATCATGCCCCCTGGGCCCCCGATTCTACTCATGCCTAAGTCCTCTCATCAGGGGAGTAATAGCAGGGGAATCCCCATCACGCAGACGGACGAGAGCCTGTGATTGCCGACGTTGACGGGGCATCTGTGTCAGACCAAGATCGAGGTAAGAAATAATCTGGTAACCACATCTCACGCCCGAATCCACAATTTCTCCAATGCTGCCTTCCCTCTACTGGAACCAACTCCCTTGTTCTATCAGACTATACTCTAGCATGCAAAGCTTGAAACGGTCCTTGAAAACCTACTCGTTTAAAATCGCCTACTGTTCTGCCGCTGAACCATTCCACTACATTGCATACCTCACACTCTTTTATTCTCCATGCCTCCCACTCTTGCTTATTGCACCCAAATCCTTGGTTTTCTGCCTATTTCCCTTTAGATTATAGACTTTAGGAGGCAGAGACAGAGCATAGTGCTCCCTATTAACATTTCTGACTTATCTCTTGCTCCAGCTATAGGGCTAGTCTAAGTCCTAACCAGTAGTGATGAGAGTCTTGTACGTATGCTCGAACATGTGTTTGCAATCACGAACAACTGTATAAATGTATTTTAATGCTCAGTAGACATTAACAACATCCACATAAAAGTATTTAATGAGGAAACAAAATAAAAAACACTTTTATTAACTGTTTTATCATTAATGCCTATGTTATCAACACGTGACATTAATTAAAAAATATTTCCTGTGCATTCTTTTGCAGAATCCACATATGTATTGGACATATCCTGTAGTGTCCTTTGTAGTAGAGCAAGGCAGACCCCCTGTCGAAGTCAGCAAATTGGATAAAGTCATTTCAATTGATATCGAGCAAACTTGATCGTCTTTGTCTGAAATTATGCGTAGAGCACGCTACAGCGTGGAAGGGCGTATCCAGCCGCAACACGTGGCAATAACAGTTTTTACACTTTAGTATACATTCGCACCAACACACATATTTGTAAATAGTACACATTAATCGTAGTTGCAACACATAGTTATTTATGTCGAAATATAGTAGTGTTTATGTGTAATATTATAAGTTATATGCATATTAGTGATACATATGGTTCATGGTAAAAGAAATGTGTCAAGTCTAATATCATATTAATCCCCTTTACATCAGCAGCTGTCCGGTGCATTCGTCAAAGAGATCGCACATTGCATACTCTAGTTATTGATGTTAGGGAATAAACCTTTAATATGATATTAACTGTCAAATGCTAATGGATTGATTGTAATTGAAGTTTGGCGGGAAGAACAGAGCAGTTTGGCGGGAAGAATAGAGCTCATCCCCTGGAGAGACCCCCACCTTTGGATTTCTTAGATTGAATCAGCCTATGATGTGTAACCCCCTGGACCCTCCTGATGCCTGGACCAATAGAAGCAAGCTATACCACCTGCATTGTTTCACTGTATCTCTGTTTGCATATAAGCAGTAGCTCTCATGTAGTGTTCAGTCACCTTGACCACAGACTTCAGACCTGAATGACTGTTCACTGGATCCAGAGTGCCTGCGATAAGTAACGGCTGTACTTATTATTATTTCGCTTGAATTATTCTGATACTTTTTAAGAATAAATATTTGTGCGTTGGAAACACAAATCGAGATTCCACAATCGTTATTGGATAGCGACAAAACCCTCATAACAATTTGGGGGCTCGTGAGTTTGGAGGTTTCGTTGCCGGACGATACGCAAGACCAACGGATTTCGGTTCCTCAACAAAGGGTGGAGACGCGTCATATACGGGTAAGAACGCAATGTGTTGAAAACCTGAATTTTACTCTGTGTTATGAAACCGAATGTCCGTTTTGCATAATCTGAAGGTGCGCTAACTAGAATCTAGGGACAAAAGAGAAAACTGTTTATTTTCTGTCATATTGCGTTTTGATATATTGTATTGCATAGCGTATGTGTAATTCCTGCTTAGCATATGTGAACTTCCGGTAAGATTTGCCACGTGGTTAAACAATCGTTTTGATAGTTATTATATGTGCATAGTATAATTACTTGTGAAAGCCTCTGAGACATTTTTTACTATTGTTGGGAACTTTAGATTTTCTGCGCAGAAAAGGTGTATAGTGTGTGATTTTGTAACATATAACACTGTATTATTGTGGATTGTGCTCAGTTGCTGTCTGACGAGGCAGGTTGCCCAACTGAAGGACGGTATACGGGCAGGTATACCGAATGTGAAGACAAAGGGGGTTTTCGCAAAAGCGCCACCAACAGATCGCAAAGTTTACTGCTAGTTAGTATCAGTACAACCATCAGTGCGAATTGGAGGAGCAGCTAGGAGGAATTATACTGGAAAGGCAGGTTGATTGTATCGACTTTAAGCTCCCAGCTATAATAAACTCAGCAGATTTTTGTGGTTCAGCCAGGGTATCGAGGAGCTGATAGCCCTTGGGGCCCACAGTGATATTTCTGTGTTAGGGGTCCTCACCTGGTGCGAGAAAAAGCGAGTGGACGCGGCTAGTGGAAATATGTCCATCGGGCATTAGAGATCTCTAGCGGTGATTGAAGCAACAGGGTTGAAATTGTTTGGTGGAAGGAACAGAGCATTGTGGTGTATCTGTGTTCCGCATAGAAGGTACTGTTCAACATGGGTGCTAAGCATACGCATAGAGATGGGCAGTGTACTGCCTAAGGAAGGGCCTATTGGTTCAGCACGGTTTCTTATATGCAAGAAATATGGTGCATACGCAACTGTGTATTGTGACACGTGGGTCGAGATGACCAAAGAGTGTGTTAGGCCTTTCCCAACAATAGGGAGTTTTAATGCAGAGGTACTAAATAACGTAAAAGATAAAGTGTGGTTGATTAAGTCAACAAAAGTGAGAAATAGACATAATGACTGTTTAAAATTGTGGCAAACGGAAGGCAACACGTGGCAGAGCAGCGAGTGCACAGCGGAAGTAGGCGTGGCGAAAAGCGCACACACAACGGAAGTAGCAGTTGAGAAGCGTGGAGAACTCAGCGCAAGCGCGCCACCGCCACCTTATGTGGCGGGGGGAGTAAGTACAGCTGTTATTAAAAATGAAAAAAAGGAAATTGCTAAGTTATATCCTGTTTTAAGTCAGTTTAAAGCAAGTGTTTCTGAAGAAGAGGATGAACCCACGGTAATTTCAGCCATTGCCCATGCTGTTAATATGTTAGAGGTTCAGTGTAAGTATGGAAAGGGGGCAATGGCTGAGATAGGTGAGAGTAGTGTGACCACTAGGAGAGACAATATTTAAAGTACTGAAGTAGCTAACCCTGAAGATAGTGAACCAGTGGGTACGTATCCAGTCCGCACAATATCAGTTCCCAATGGGAAGGCGGATAAGGATGGTGTTGTTCCTTTAAGAAATGTTACAATGCATTGTCCCTGGACTAGATCAGAATTACGTTCCATTATGACTGAATTCCCAGATCCTAGAAAAGAGTTGGCTAAGTGTCAAAAGTTTGTTAAAGACTTAGGAAATGCACATGAACCAACCGATAAGGATTGGCGTGTAGTGTTGAGGGCGTGTCTTGCTCCCAATACTAACGTACAACAATTCATTAGAGATTGTTCGTTGGAGGAAGACGACACCTTAACAGATGAGATTAATTAAGAGAATATAGAACAGATTGTCAAACATTTAGCCATCTATTTTCCAGTAGTAACGAATTGGAGTAAAATTTTCACCATCAAACAGAAAGATAGTGAAACAGCATCAGATTACTTCGCTAGAGCTCTAACAGCGATAACACGGTTCACTGGGATGTCAAACATAGATGAGGACCTACATCACAGAGAGGTAGCTGTAGGAGTATTAAAGGATGGCCTTAGAGAAAATTTAAAGACGAGAGTACAAACCACATTACCTAATTGGAGAGGCATCACAGTAGATTCTCTTAGGGAGTCTGCTGTGGAGCATGACAAAAACCTTTTTAGAAAAAAGGAGGAGAAAAGTGATAGGTTAATGGCTCTAGAGGGGATGCATACACGACCACCAGCACACAACCCACATAACAAGAAACATAAAATGATCAGGTGTTTCAACTGTAATGAGGAAGGACATTACATGAGAGATTGTAAAAAGGAAAGACTCAATGCACAGAGGGGTGGGTCACGTAGAAATCCTCCAAGGAGGAATTCACATACACTAGAAGACTCACATCTACCCGCGCATATTATAGCAACAAATGCTTTGCGGGAAAGCGATAGTCAGCGCTAGGGGTCAGGTAATACCTGTAGTCTACAGCCAGTAAGGTTAACAGAGAGTCTGAGAGAAGAACCAACAATGATAGTTGACATAGCTGGTAGGAAACAAACTTTTCTTGTAGATACAGGGGCGGCCAGATCTGTGATAACCTCTCCTTTTAATCTACAGGTGACCAGTTAGACTATTCCAGATATGGGGGTAACGGAAAGAGTGTTACATTATCCACTAACTAAACCTGCTGAAGTTACTATCGGGCCCCTGCATACTAAGCATTCGTTTCTCTTAGCTGCAGCGGCTCCTACTATCTTGCTAGGGAGAGACTTGTTATGTAAAATGGGATGTGTCATATACTGTACTCCAGATGGTGTGTTCTTAGATATACCAGAGAAGGTCGCGCATGAGGTACAGGATATATTGGACACCCGTCAAAGGGTAATGTTACACTCTACTATTATAGAACACAGTCCATCTCAAGTAAAGGGGATGCTGGAAATACCAGGTTCACTATGGACCAGAGATGGACAGGACACTGGATTGATGGCAAACGTAGCCCCTGTCATGGTAAATCTAAAAAGTGGTAGGATAGCTCCAAAAATCCCACAGCATCCATCAAAACCGGAGGTGGAACTAGAAGTATATCCTGTTATTGAGAGGCTGTTGCAACAAGGGATTTTATTTCGTACCTCCTGCACAGCAAATAGTCCCATTTTCCCTGTGAAGAAGAGTGGGGGGAGGGGCAATAGATTAGTCCAGGATTTAAGGGGAATTAATAAAGTTGTTGAGAGCCAATTCCCCATAGTGCCGAATCCAGCTGCCATCCCTAAGCAGATTCCACCGTCTGCTAGTCATTTCACTGTCATTGATTTATGTTCTGCTTTCTTCTCAGTCCCTCTTCACCCTGACTGCCATTACCTTTTTGCATTCTCCTACCGGGGGGTGCAATATACATGGACCAGACTGCCCCAGGGGTTCATTGACAGCCCCAGTATTTTCTCCCAAGCCTTACATGACTGTTTTCAATCCTTTCAACCCTGCAACGGGTCTGTTCTAATTCAATATTTGGACGATTTGTTGCTGTGCTCTGATTCTTTTATGTCATGTTTGCATGATACTAAATTATTGTTGCTCCATCTCTCACAAACATGACACAAGGTGGCAAAGGACAAGTTACAGCCATGTCAGACTAAGGTCAAATACTTAGGGCACTGTATCACCCAGGGGCTAAGACATCTGACGACTGACAGAATTGAGGCCATACAACACATGACTCTGCCGCAGAGCCAGAAGCAAATTCGTACCTTCTTGGGGATGTGTGGATACTGTAGATCCTGGATCCCAGGTTTTTCTATTCTGGCATTACCATTGCAGGAGCTAGTCTCTTCCTCGAAACCAGAACATGTCTTACACACAGAAGAGTCAGAGCAAGCGTTCTTTAATCTCAAAGATAGTTTGACTAGAGCACATGCATTGGGAATACCTGATTATGAAAAGCCTTTTGACCAATACTGTAAGCTGATGGTTGTGCAGCAGGTGTTCTCACACAGAAGCATGGTGATGCTAGCAGACCGGTAGCACACTACAGTGCACAATTGGACACTGTGGCAAGATCACTCTCAACATGTTTCAGAAGTGTAGCAGCGACAGCTCTACTGGTAAGTAAGAGCGAGAATATAGTATTAGGACATGATTCAACTGTCTATACACCCCATGCTGTATCAGCTCTGTTAAACTCAGCTCAAACCAGACATGTTTCCTCAGCTAGATTCACAAAATGGGAACTAGCTCTGATGGCACCCTCAAACATCACCATCAAACGATGTAGCACCTTAAATCCAGCTACATACCTTCCACATGTATCTCGAGAGACACAAAGGGTGGGAGGTGAGGAGACCCTGGGTGATGATGAGTTTGGCAAGAGTACTAATACGCATGATTATATGGATTACCTGAACCAGACCTTTATTGCCAGGCCCGACATACGTGACACCACCTTAGAAAATGTCGATTTTACATTTTATACAGACGGGAGTTGTCATAGACAAACAGAGACGGGAGAACTATGTACTGGTTACGTTGTTTTAGATGATCAGGATGTTGTAGAAGCTAAACCCCTTGGCCTACCTCACTCAGTCCAAGTGGCGGAACTAGTAGCATTAAGGAGAGCGTGTGAGTTTGCAAAAGATAAATCAGCTAATATATATATTGACTCTAGGTACGCTTTCGGGGTAGTGCACGATTTTGGGGCCCTTTGGCGTCTTAGAAACTTTACGACAGCAGCAGGTACACCAGTGGCACACTCACAACACATAAAAGGACTTCTGACAGCGATACAGTTACCCAGGACAGTAGCCATCATAAAATGTAAAGCCCACACCTCTGAAGAAGACCCGGTGTCATTGGGCAACAACAGGGCTGACAAAGCTGCTAAATGGGCAGCAGGGCAACCTTTGACTGTATCGACCGAGACTATGATGGTTTTTTAGACATTAGCCATGCAGAAATTAATTAAAATGCAAGATTTGTGTTCCCTGCAGGAAAAGTCGGTCTGGAAGGCGAAGGGATGTGGTCAAGAGTCCTCAGGACTCTTGAGGGATGGACAAGGTAAGCCTGTAGTTCCCCGAACGTACTATCCAAGCCTGGCTGAAGCAGCACACGGTCTGACTCACCTGGGTAAAGAAGGTATGTGCAAACTGGTGAGAGCATACTGGTGTGCTCCTGGATTTTCCTCTCAGGCTGGTAAGAAAGCAATGTCATGTCTTACTTGTTTGAGGAAAAATGTCGGGAAAACTATTCCAACTGAGCCATACCACATCCCTCCTACAGACGGACCTTTTCAGGTAATACAAATTGACTATATCCAATTACCATCTTGCAGGAATCTAAAGTATGTGTTAGTATGTATTGATGTGTTTTCCGGTTGGGTAGAAGCATTTCCGGCAGCCACTAATACTGCTGTGTTCACTGCAAAGAAAATTGTACAAGATTTTGTGTGTAGGTTTGGTATCCCTAGAATCATTGCAAGTGATAGGGGTACCCACTTTACTGGTGATATCTTCCAAAATATGTGTAAGCTCATGGGAATCAGTAGCAGACTCCACACCCCTTACCGACCACAAGCCAGTGGTAAGGTGGAAAGAGTAAATGGTACTATTAAGAACAAGCTTGGTAAGGTAATGGCTGAAACTGGGTTGGCGTGGCCTGAAGCTTTGCCACTAGTCCTCCATAGCATCCGAACTACTCCTAGACCTCCTCTTAACCTGTCCCCCTTTGAGATACTGTTTGGCCTACAACCTCAATTGATCGTGAGTCCGCAAGACGACTTAAAGTGTAATAATGAAGTGACTGTGCAATATCTTATAAAAATGAGCAGACAGCTGAAACAACAACAACAAAAACTCAAAATGCTGTCATCTGGTATGCCAGAAACGAACTGTTATGATGTTGAACTTGGGGACTATGTTATGATCCGCAATTTCTTACGTTCAGGTTGTTTAACAGACCATTGGGAAGGCACGTACCAAGTGCTGCTGACCAGTACCACATCACTGAAGGTTGCAGAGAGAAACACTTGGGTCCATTCCACCCACTGCAGGAGAGCCAGTAACCCGGAGAAAGTGCGTGATAAAGCTGAAACTGGCGACACTGA
The DNA here is from genome assembly GCF_038048845.1 of Mixophyes fleayi. Taxonomy (NCBI): domain Eukaryota; kingdom Metazoa; phylum Chordata; class Amphibia; order Anura; family Limnodynastidae; genus Mixophyes; species Mixophyes fleayi. The sequence goes on from NC_134410.1 coordinate 76,394,573, forward strand.
TCTGTCACTCGTACACCTGTTCCGGGAGACCTAAAGCCTGCAGTTAAGACCCCTGAACCAGAGACGTTGCCTCAGAACTATCTTTCCAGCGATGGAGTGGCGGTTTTTGTTTTTCTTTTGTTCCAGGATTTTCCTTGTTTTTACTTTTTCTAGGACACTCGATTTTTGTGAAGGAGGATGGAGGACAGAGGCAGGTTCTGGTAGTGATACGGATGAGATGGAGTTATTAGAATACCCAGAGCAGCCCATTATCAAGCTTGGTCCAGGGGTAATAAAAAGTTCTGCTAGCTCGGGAAATCGGAGACAGTGTGAGGGGCTATTGTCTGATGAGTATTGTATCTGTAAGTTCTGTGATTCCCTAGTTGAAGAAACGTGCATCGAGCGATGCCAGTCCACCAGTACCCTGGACATGGGCGGGCATCCTCTCGAGGATTATCAATCCTTAGTGGGTAAGGTTCTAAATCAAACTGAGTGCTGGGTGTGCTCACATGTGCCTCAGGGACAGCATAACATAGGTCTAATACCATTCCCACTAAACATCTCTGAGGTACTAGAATTGAAGGGAGAGAGGCCCATATAAGGGAGGTACAATAACACTAGGTCCCCTAGTCTGAAGCTTCGACAATACTCCTTAGACAGATCCTTACTGTGCCTAAACATCTCTCATGCAAAGCGTCTGGAGAATTGGAAAGCTGACCTATCCGATCAGACAATGGCTCACCACACTCATTTTGGAAGGAGACTTGTCAGGTCACCAATAGGCAGGACTGTTGATGGACACCACAAATTAGGGCGTGTAACTAAACATAAGAAAGTATCCATTGGAAAGATCTCTATAGGTAATTGTAAGAATGTCATCCATGCTGACACGTGTCTCGAATAAATGGAGGCACTAGGCATGGGTAGTTTTGTCAAAACCTTATGTGATATAATTAATGGGCATACTGTTCCTTATGTTCTCCCTGATGATGAGTACTTTGTTTGTGTAAGAAAAGCTTATTCCTGGGTGACTCCGAGTTCCAAGGGTTTGTGTTTCTTAGCTAAACTGGTTCCTGAAATCATGACTATTACTCATGATGAATCGGTTGGTATTCACAAGACTACATCACCACCATACATACACACACAGTATGAACACCGAGGCAAGAGAAATATGATTCCGGGTGAGGAACCCATAGCTACAAAATTGATTAGTGAAACAGCGGGTTTCCAAGTTATGGTTGCTCTAGATCTCACCAGGACCGCTCGGGGAACATTAAACTTTAAATATATTCAAGACCTAGCTAAATTGATAGATAATATCACCGAGATGTATGATGACACTTTCAGGTATACTGGAAGGGAGCTACAAGCGTACAAAAAGGAGTTGGTGCAACATAGACTGGTACTAAATTATCTGACCTCTATTACTGGTGGGTACTGTGTGACACTGGCCACTCAGTTCGGTGTCAAATGTTGCACGTACATCACCAATAATACAGATGACCCTAAGGAGGTTATAGACCGGAAGATGGATGAAATTCTGCAACTGAAATGGGAATTTCGAAAGAACCATAATTCTTCGTTATATGAGGTCGGGGAAAAGGTGGCAGGTTGGTTCTCGTGGTTGAACCCGGTGAAATGGTTCTCTGGTTTGGGGGAGTGGGTACAGGAAATGGTTGCTAGTGTAGGTAAGCTCCTTCTTCTTATACTGGGTGTCATCTTAGCAATTGGTTTAGGTGTCAAATGTGTTCCTACTGTGTTGAAGTGTGGAAAACAGTCTTCTGGGAGAACCACTGAGAACGAGACTGAAAGGGTGGTGAGAGATACCGAGATCATGGTCTGTGAAGAGGTGTTGTATAATCCTGAACTTGAGACGGTTATTAGGTGATAGTTCATAACACTATCAAAGGGTGGAGCTGTCGAAGTCAGCAAATTGGATAAAGTAATTTCAATTGATATCGAGCAAACTTGATCGTCCTTGTCTGAAATTATGCGTAGAGCATGCTACGGCGTGGAAGGGCGTATCCAGCCTCAACACGTGGCAATAACAGTTTTTACACTTTAGTATACATTCGCACCAACACACACATTTGTAAATAGTACACATATTTTGTAGTTGCAACACATAGTTATTTATGTCAAAATATAGTAGTGTTTATGTGTAATATTATAAGTTATATGCATATTAGTGATACATATGGTTCAGGTTAAATGAAATGTGTCATGTCTAATATCATAGTAATCCCCTTTACATCAGCAGCTGTTCGGTGCATTCGTCGAAGAGATCACACATTGCACTAGTTATTGATGTTAGGGAATAAACCTTTAATATGATATTAACTGTCAAATGCTAATAGACTGATTGTAATTGGAGTGTGGCGGGAAGAACAGAGCAGTTTGGCGGGAAGAATAGAGCTCATCCCCTGGAGAGACCCCCACCTTTGGATTCCTTAGATTGAATCAGCCTATGATATGTAACCCCCTGGACCCTCCTGATGCCTGGACCAATAGAAGCAAGCTATACCACCTGCATTGTTTCACTGTATCTCTGTTTGCATATAAACAGTAGCTGTCATGTAGTGTTCAGTCACCTTGACCACAGACTTCAGACCTGAATGACTGTTCACTGGATCCAGAGCACGTGCGATAGGTAACGGCTGTACTTATTATTATTTCGCTTGAATTATTCTGCTACTTTTTAAGAATAAATATTTGTGCGTTGGAAACACAAATCGAGATTTGACAATCGTTATTGGATAGCGACAAAACGCTCATAACACCCCGATTTATACAGCACACTTATATTTAGATCCATGCCTTAATAAATTCGGGAGTGTGTAAAGCCTAAATATGTGCGTTTAATACTAAACGCAGGTTGCACTCACTTACACATGCCTTGATGAATCAGGGCCACTGTTTGTTGGACTTGAATGCTATGTTTTTACGGTTTCTATGATGCGCATTTTCTGCAGAATCTGCCAACGTGAAAAACTAAGGTCAGATGGATTTTTTTCAAAGAAAGTACAAGATATCAGGAGTTTATGCTTAGTTAGTTGAGGATGGAGCAGATTGCACCAGAGTATCTTGGTTTAAGCCTACTGAGCTGAATATGGGTCAGAGAAACAAGGATTTATGGATAAATAAATGGGACTAACAAAAGTGACCCAGATTTTGATTTTAGTGATGTTGTATAAATGTATAAATGCATATTTGTATCAAGTGTGTTTAAGATTAGACGATTTTATGATATTATGTCTACCAATTTCCTGTACATGAAATGCCACCATCGGAAGCAAGTCTGTTAGATAAAGTAAGCAACAATTTTTTTTTAACCTAAAGTATGAAAGATAAAAATGTTGAAACGCTATGCACATACTAAATTTGGAACATTAGACAGCATGCATCATGCTGTCTAATGTAGAATGCGCTACATAATTTACAACAAATTATACAACAAATTATGTAGCATGTGCTACATAATGTGTTGTATATAAATAAATAAAAATAAATTATGATGCTGAAAGGCAAAGGTGGCCTGCACCCATGCTATAAAACTTGAAAGACTATGCACACAATACATTTTGAATGTTACAGGGAATGAATCATAGACAGTGAAGCTACAGTAAAAGACAGTAGTCATTGGATGGACAGTGGTATGACTGAATAGGGTTAAACATTTATAAAAGTAAATAGACAAAGGTGGACTGCATGCATACCAAAAACTTCTTAGACTATTACTATGCACTTCTTGAATGACAGAGCATTCATCAGTATCTAAGAGCAGAGCTTTGATAAACCTTGCCGCTTTATAAATAAAAGTGGATGATGATAGACGAAGATGGCCTGAACCCTTTCCAAAAACTTCAAAGGATAGCACTATGCACTTCTCGATGGGCAAAGCATTCATCAACATTCGAGAGTCGATCTTTAAATAATCTTACCGCTATATAAATAAATGTAGATGATGATGATGGTGGCCTGCATCCATACTACAAAATCATCAAAGATGAGCACTATGTGGTTCTCGATGGGCAGAGCATTCATTGGTAGCCAAGAACAGAACTTTCATCCCTTTTTTTACTTATATGCTCTGTACCGTATTGATGTCCTTCTGAATCAAACCAAGGGACTCATATATATTTATGGGGAGGGCTGAAGAATCAGTCCCCGGGAGAATCTTCAGGTCAAATAAATTTACAAGAAGTCAGATTACCTCATTAATATAATATTATATATTCTATCAATATATTATGTTGATGATATACTCTTTGTCTCGGACTGTAAAAAATAAATTATTGTCAACTTTATTGATTTATTATATTAAAATATTTGGAATCTCTCTTGTACATAAAGAAAATGCTAAATAAAAAAAAAATACATTTTCTTGATTTCACTTTCGGGTGAAATCTCAATGGATCTATCTTCTCCATAGCATATTTCAAACCTGTTGATACAGAGATGTCCTTTACTAGTTGCTTTCTCCACAAAATTAAGAACAATATTTAATACTATCAATTCATTTTTATGTTGATATGGAACAGTAGGACTAAAGAGTTATTTAAAGTCCAGGCTTTATTAGTTAAAATAATAGAGGATACTCTGAAGAGTTGATTTCCAATACTGCACCAAGGTCACTAAAGCAAGAAATATCATAATTATTGTCTTATAAAAAGATAAAAAGGACCAGAGTACCATTCTGCTTATAAATTAAGTGTAGCATATCATAATGGTATAATAGCTCACATGTCAAGATTGAAAGGTGTTACAGAAGAAATGGTAAGTACTTCAGGAAGATCGAATCGTCAGTTCTCACTACTCCCCAAATCCACAATCATATTTAAAAAAGCTACTAATCCTAAATCTAAACTTGCCCTGAGTATGTTAAAAATGTTATATTATCACACAGAGACTAGAAAGACAGTTAATTAATTTCAACAAACCATCGCAAAGGGATACTATTTTATGCACAGGCATTCATAGCATCCTAATAAATTAATATTATGGGGGTAAGGGGTGAAGAAAAAACTTTAATGTCCTGTCAATGATTAGTATATTATTAACAGGTGACATTAATTGAATAGTTTTTTTTCTGTGCGTTCTTATGGGACTTTTTATTCTAAATATGTATCGGACGTATATCCTGCAATGTATTGTATGTCAGAGTAGAGCACACCTAGACCCTTATTCATTAATATATCAACTATACACTTTAACAACCACAGTCTTAAATGAAGACATCAGTAGTATTTTTCCTGGGATGATATGAGTTTCCGAAATATTAATAATAATGATTAATAATAATATTAATGATTATTATTATTATTATTATTACTATTCTTATATAGTATTTTTATTTTTTATGTTTCCATTATGATTTCATCTTTTGGTGTAGTTATTTTATCAAAGTGATTGTAAATCCTATCATTATTTATTGCAGACACATTTGCATAATATTATAAAGAAAATTGACTTGATTGTATATTTACATTGTATCACATCCAAATTTAATAAACTTTTGTGATATAGTATCAATGGACTACTTTATTGTAAATGTCTTCTATATTTCTAAATGGGCTTGTTGCTATCTTGATACTATAATACATTTGTTACTATTTCTTAGTTTGGTGATACCTTTTAAATTTGAATTATATTAGCTATTTGCCAGGATTTATCATTATTTATGAAAGTACCGTAATATTATAAATATCCTAGGCACATAAAAATTGTACCTAGTTTTATGATTCACATTTTTTCAATACGACTTTATCATATAACATTCATTAACATACTGATAGGTTACTGGCAAGTTAGTTGGCTTATGTGGCAACATTGATCTTAGTGTGTGTTTGTGTGTGAATATGTGTTCGTGTGGTAGGGAATATTGATTGTAAGATATCCTGAGGCAAAGATTGATGTGAAATACTAAATATTCTCTCTATAAAGCACTGTGTAAAGCACTACAGAATTTGTTGGCACTATTTAAATAAATGTTGATGATAATGTACAATGTGTAGGCACTATATAAATAAATTGTAAAAAAATAAATAATTCAGTTGAGCCAAGCTCCAATATGTTTGGTGGCATACGTACAGCTATAAATACCTTTCAGCTGATGCTTCAGTTCCTGGCCGCAGCTCACATGCACAGAGCTCCAAATGGCGATTAACCATTACCGAAAAGGCAACTATGATGCCTCCCATGAAGTAGCATGGTGGCTTAGTTGCTAGCACTTCTGCTTCACAACATTGTGGTCAGGAGTTTGATTCCCAACCATGGCTTTAGCTGTGTGGCGTTTGTATGTTCTCACCATGTTTGCGTGGGTTTCCTCCGGGTGCTCCGACTTTCCCCCATACGCCAAAATATATAATAATTGTAAAATACCATGAAATGCAGTAAATAAATACATGAAATGCTACAGTAGCATCACTTAATGTATGCTAAGTCGAGTGCTGGTGGCTTAGTTGCTAGCACTTCTGCTTCACAACATTGTGGTCATGAGTTTGATTCCCAACCATGGCTTTAGCTGTGTGGCGTTTGTATGTTCTCACCATGTTTGCGTGGGTTTCCTCCGGGTGCTCCGACTTTCCCCCATACGCCAAAATATATAATAATTGTAAAATACCATGAAATGCAGTAAATAAATACATGAAATGCTACAGTAGCATCACTTAATGTATGCTAAGTCGAGTGCTGGTAATTTATATAAATATAGACACTGTAATATTAAAAGTGTATAAACGTAAAATGTCTCCATTATAGCATTTTGCAAGCATCCCAAAGTGATTTACATAAGTCTTGATGGCTTATCTGGACTGCTGTCCTTAGTTTAAAGAAAGGGTGTGCATACGCAATGAGGTGCATTTGCAAACCGAGGGGGAGCTTTTCATAGTGCCTGGAAACCCCCCTCCAAGCCAGGGGTACTGTATAATTGAGGTGACTGGACCCTGAACCGGGGAACAGCCCCTGTGCAGCTGGTATGCAGGTTATTTCTGTCTGCACTGTTCACAGCCCTCTCTCCCCTGCTGTGTCCCCGCCCCTTCTCCCACTGTCTGCATGTCTCATGTGTGCAGCAGGAGAACACAAGACACAGCACTAGATGAAGAAGGCAAGTGTGTGAGTGTGTGAATGTGAGTGTGTGTGGGAAGGGGGGAGTTCTCATGTGCTTTTAATGTAAGTGGAGGATTTTTATGTATAAGTACAATAGTTCCTTTGTAAACATAGGCTTGGAGGGACTTTTAATATAAGTGTGGGGGAAAGGGGAAAAGGGATTTTAATGTAAGTATAGGGAGGTATTTTATGTGATGTGCATGGGGTGTGAAATATTAATTTCATAGTAGGTTGAGAGTGGGAGCCAGGGCCGTCTTTCCCATTGGGCACGATGGGCAAGTGCCCGGGGGCACAGGGGGAAAGGGGGCCCTGGCAGGTCTGCTGTAAAAAATCCTGTAAAGAAAAAAAAAAAGAAACTTACCTTTGGCGGTCACCTGCAGGTGACGATCCGGCTCACTCCCTGGTCCTCTCTTCCGTGATGCGCTCGCAGTGAATGTCGGGCGTGATGACGTCATCATGATTATATAAATATTTTCAATTTAGGCAGTAATATATTTGTCAAATTTCCTAAAACATGATTATGTACTACAGTCATGGTCAAAAGTTTTGAGAATGACACAAGTATTGGTTTTCACAAAGTTTGCTGCTTCAGTGTTTTTAGACCTTTTTTCAGATGTTGCTATGGTATACTGAAGTAAAATTGCAAGCATGTCATAAGTGTCAAAGGCTTTTATTGACAGTTTATGCAAAGAGTCAATACTTGCAGTGTTGATCCTTCATTTTGAAGACCTCTGTAATTCGCCCTGGCATGCTGTCAATCAACTTCTGGGCCACATACTGACTGATGACCATTCTTGCCAAAGCAATGCTTGGAGTTTTTCAGATTTTTTGGGTTTTTGTTTGTCCACTCGCCTCTTGAAGGATTGACCACCAGTTCTCAATGAGATTAAGGTCTGGGAAATTTCCTGGCCATGGACCCAAAATTTCGATGTTTTGATCCCCCGAGCCACTTAGTTATCACTTTTGCCTTATGGCAAGGGGTTCCATCATGCTGGAAAAGGCAGTGTTTGTCACCAAACTGTTCTTGGATGTTTGGGAGAAGTTGCTCTTGGAGGATGTTTTGCTACCATTTTTTATTCATGGCTTTGTTCTTAGGCAAAATTGTGAGTGAGCCCACTCCCTTGGCTGAGAAGCCATCCCACACATGGTCTCAGGATGCTTTATTGTTGGCATGACAGAGGATTGATGGTAGCGCTCATCTTTCCTTCTCTGGACAAGCATTTTTCCAGATGCCCCAAACAATCTGAAACGGGATTCATCAGAGAAAATAATTTTACCCCAGTCCTCAGCAGTCCAATCCCTGTACCTTTTGCAGAATATTACTCTGTTCCTGAAGTTTTTCCTGGAGAGAAATGGCTTCTTTGCTGGCCTTCTTGACACCAGGTCATCCTCCAAAAATCTTCACCTCACTGTGGATGCAGTTGCACTCACACCTGCCTGCTGCTATTCCTGAGCAAGCTCTGCATTGGTGATGCCCGATCTCACAGCTGAATCAACTTTAGGAGACAGTCCTGGTGCTTGCTGGACGTTCTTGGGCACTCTGAAGCCTTCTTCACAACTTTTGAACCTCTCTCCTTGAAGTTCTTGATGATCCGATAAATTGTTGATTTAGGTGCAATCTTACTAGCAGCAATATCCTTGACTCTGAACCCCTTTTTTTGCAAAGCAAGGATGACTGTACATGTTTACTTGAAGCTAACCATGATTAACAGAGGTAGAAGAATGATTTCAAGCACCACCCTCCTTTTAAAGCTTCCAGTCTGTTATTCTAACTCAAACTGCATGACAGAGTGATCCCCAGCCTTGTCCTCGTCAACACTCTTACCTGTGTTAATGAGAGAATCACTGACCTGATGTCAGCTGGTCCTTTTGTGGTAGGGCTGCAATGCAGTGGAAATGTTGTTTTGGGGATAAAGTTCATTGTCATGGCATTGATAACCCACCTTCCAAAGCTGCTTCCAAACTACTCTCTCTAACCTCCTCACCTGACCTCTCCCAGTGGATTGAATCATCTACTCATAAGGATGGCCACTGCCTTGATCTTGTTTTCTCTAGCCTATGCTCAGTTTCTAATTTTCTTAACACACCCTTCCCCCTCTCGGATCATCACCTTATCAGCTACTCACTCACCCCCACTGCTCTAACCTCTCTACTGTCTAAATCTATCAAGCCTCCTCATACCCGCAGAAATATGAATTCTATTAATCTTCAACAATTTTCCACCTCTCTCCAACTCCTTCTCTCCCCTCTCTCTAAATTCTCATCCCCTGAGATGGCAGTACCCCATTTTCACCAAACCTTAGAAACAGCCCTTGATCAAGTGGCTCCAGCGACACTACATACTACGTGTCGACTTCGATGTCAACCGTGGCACACTAAAGCAACACGAAATCTTCAAAAACTGTCCCGTAAAGCAGAACGTCACTGGCGTAAATCTCGCACCTCTAATGACTTCTTCACATATACTTCTGTCTACCACTCCTATCGAAATGCTCTGGACACTGCAAAAAAAACATGCTTCCAATCTCTTATCTATGCTCAGGCTTCTAACCCCAAACGCCTTTTCAATACATTTAAATATCTTCTCAATCCTACCACCCCGAACCCTCCATCTACTATCAGTGCTCAGGATCTTGCTTCCTACTTCAAGGACAAGATTGACAAGATCAGACTAGAAATGGTATCCTCTTCCTCAACAAGCCATCAGCTCAATTCCTTCCCACTACTCTCTGACACCCTCTCTTTATTTGACCACACAAATGAAGAGGAAATTTCTATGCTCTTTTTATCTTCCTACGCTACCTCCTGTCCTCTTGATCCTATTCCCTCGCGAATTGGTAGATCCCAGTCTTCTGTGCTCATTTCACCTCTAACTCAAATCTGTAATCTCTCGCTCTCTACTGGCATCTTTCCATCACGATACAAGCATGCAGTGATTACTCCTATTCTAAAAAAACAAGATTCCAACCCAAACTCTCTATCAAATTACCGTCCCATCTCTCAGCTGCTGTGCCCCTCCAAGCTTCTAGAGAGACTTGCCTACACTCGCCTCACACGCTTTCTTTCCGCTAACACCATGTTGGATCCTCTTTAGTCTGGCTTTCGTTCTTAACACTCCAGAGAGACTGTGTTGACCAAGGTTGTCAATGATCTGATCACTGCTAAAACTGAACGCCATTACTCTCTCCTAATTCTCCAGGATCTCTCGGCTGCATTTGACACTGTTGACCACTCTCTTCTCCTACAAACACTGCAATCCCTAGGTCTTCAAGACACTGTTCTATCCTGGTTCTCATCCTACCTTTCTAATCGTTCTTTCCGCTTCCCCTATCAGTTGGAGTACCACAAGGCTCAGTGCTAGGTCCTCTGCTGTTCTCTATTTATATCGCTTCTCTTGGAAATCTAATAAGTTCCTTTGGCTTTCAGTACCATCTCTATGCGGATGATACCCAAATCTATCTATCCTCTCCTGATCTCTCGACATCTGTGTTGTCCCGTGTAACTGACTGTCTTTCTGCCATTTCATCTTGGATGTCCTCCCGCCAACTCAAACTTAATCTTTCTAAAACAGAGTTAATAATATTCCCACCCACCAACAAGAGCATACCTGACATTTCTATCTCTGTTGATAACATGACCATAAATCCCACCCCACAAGCTCGCTGTCTAGGTGTAATCCTTGACTCACACCTATCCTTTGTTCCCCAGATTGACTCTATATCTAAATCCTGCTACATACATCTAAAGAACATTTCCAGAATTCGCACATATCTCACGCAAGACACTGCAAAAACCTTAATTCATGCACTCATCATCTCCCGCATTGACTATTGCAATTCCCTCCTTACTGGTCTTCCCAAAAACAGACTCAAACCTCTACAATCTATTTTGCACGCTACGGCAAGACTGATTTTCCTTGCAAATCATCTTCCTCTGTTGAATCACTCTATATGTCTCTACACTGGCTGCCTGTTTTGTACCGAATCCAATATAAAATACTTTTACTAACCTACAAGGCCATCAACAAAGCTGCACCAACATACATCTCCTCTCTTGTCTCAAACTATCTCCCAACTCGGCAACTCTGTTCTACACAAGATCTGCGTCTCTTATCTACCCTCATTACATCCTCCCATTCCCGGTTACAGGACTTTTTTCGGGCTGCACCCACTCTATGGAATTCTCTCCCTCGCACAGTAAGACTCTCCTCTGGTCTACAAACTTTCAAGCGTTCTCTAAAAACCTACCTCTTCAGACAATCTTATAATATTCCTCGGCCACCCTCTTAACCTCGCTACCTTTAGCCTGTTACACAGTTTCACGCGGGACGGCTGCCCCCTGACCAACATTGTTGTGTGATGGGTTCATTTAGCTTATGAGTCACTTTTACCTTTGCAGTCTGGCTGGGCCAAAATGCAAAATGTAGACTTAACCTCATGTGTCAATCTCCCATTGTCCCATAGATTGTAAGCTTGCGAGCAGGGCCTTCTCACCTCTTTGTTTATTTTACCCAGTTTGTTTATTAGTTTATTATGTTTGTCCCTTATTGTAAAGCGCTACGGAATATGTTGGCGCTATATAAATAAATGATGATGATGAAAGAGGGACTTTGAAATGAATTGCAATTCATCTGATCACTCTTCATGACATTCTGGTATATATGTAATTTGCCATCATAAAAACTGATACAGCAGACTTTGTGAAAAATAATATTTGTGTCATTCTGAAAACTGTTGGTCACGACTGCATATTATGTTATAGATCAGTGGGATTGTTGATTATAATATGCTTGTTCTCCTATCCTTCAAATGTTTCACATTTATAAGTAAAGTTATTGTTATCCTTATTGTGGCTGGATTCCGAGTGCCTGGTGGTCATCTTTAAATGGGCTCCAAAGTGTATAAATGTAAAAGTGTATTTGAAACTAAAATGTATATTTAAAAAATTCCTACCTCCCTGGTGGTCCAATGAGGATCTGGGGCTCCCCCAAGGTTGGACTGGCTCGCCGAGGAGACAGGGTATCCCCCAGTAGGCCCTGACCCTGATGGCTCCTCTCTTCGTTTGTGGGGGGAGTGGGTACTTTAAAAAGGAAAAAATACGCACGTGATCACTGCATCGTTCCCCTTCCTCCCTCCTCTCTGCTCCGTTCCCACTGGATGTCGGGCATCATCACGTCCGACCTTCAGTGAGGAGTGGCACAGAGAGGAGTTGGCAAGAAGACAGAAGACAGGAAGATAAGAAAAGAGAAGAAAGATGCTGATAGAAAAGGTAAGTGACGGAACGAAAGCAGGGGGAGCAAAGGCAGCATGGCAGACTGTGAAGGGGGAGAAAAGGCAGCATGGCAGACTGTGAAGAGGGGCAAAGGCAGTATGACAGAGGAAGAAGGGGACAAAGGCAGCATGGCAGACTGTGAAGGGGGCAAAGGCAGCATGGCAGACTGTGAAGAGGGGCAAAGACAGCATGGCAGACTGTAAAGGGGGAGCAAAGGGAGCATGGCAGACTGTAAAGGGGGAGCAAAGGCAGCATGGCAGACTGTGAAGGGGAGAAAGGCAGCATGGCAGACTGTAAAGGGGGGCAACAGTAGCATGGCAGAGTGTGAAGAGGGGCAAAGGCAGCATGGCAGAGTGTGAAGGGGGACAAAAGCAGCATGGTAGAGTGTGACGGGGGGCAAAGGCAGTATGGCAGAGTCTGAAGAGGGGCAAAGGCAGCATGGCAGAGTGTAATAAAGGGGGGCCAGGAGAAGGGAGGGAGCAAAAGCAACATGGAGGCTGCAGAGTGATCATAAGTGGGCACAGAATGGTGATGAAGGGGCACAGTAATCTGTGTGTGAGATGGCACAGCGGGCTTGTGACAATGCAATGTGTGTGTGTGATAGGTGGTGACTAACTAATGGGTGTTGTTTTGTTTGTAGGGTGATGATGGGGACTATTACTTTAAGATGGGGTGGTTTGGGGGCTATTAATTGAATGTGGGGCTGAGTTTGAGTAGCATGAAGTCTATTTATTAAATGTGAATATGAATTATTTAATGGCAGTGACAGTTGTGGGAAATAGGTATTGTCACTCACCAGAGTGTGAGTGCCTCCACTCTGGTACGTGGTTCTCCATCTTTCCCGCTCACACCTGTGTGAAACCGCGGCCGTCCGCCATCCTGTCGCACTGGGCATGCGCAGGTCCCTTTAACAACTACACCTGACCACTAATGTGATTGATGGATCAATCACCCCTCCCTACTTAAGGCACCTGCAGCCTTAGGTAGTTGCCTGATCTTGAAGTCTCACTCCCAGTGAACTTCTATAGGTGTGTGCAGTTTCCAGCTCTACTCCTATGTGCAGTTTCCAAACTGCTTCCAGCTCTACTCCTGTGTGCAGTTTCCAAACTGCTTCCAGCTCTACTCCTGTGTGCAGTTTCCAAGCTGCTTCCAGCTCTACTCCTGTGTGCAGTTTCCAAGCTGCTTCCAGCTCTACTCCTGTGTGCAGTTTCCAAACTGCTTCCAGCTCTACTCCTGTGTGCAGCTTCCAGCTCTACTCCTGTGTGCAGTTTCCAAACTGCTTCCAGCTCTACTCGTGTGTACAGTTTCCAAACTGCTTCCAGCTCTACTCGTGCTTCAGCTTCCACGCTGCTCCCTGCTCAACTCAGCGGCGGTTCCCATACCGCTACAACGCTTCACTTCTCAGCTGATTCCGGATCTACACAACTGGGTATGCTCTACTGACTATTGACTATTGACTATTGCTCGCATACCAGTTGTATCCATTGTTGTTTGCTGCACAGGGTACAAGTACCCATATAGACTGTGTTACTGCATTGCTTCATTTAGGACAAGCTTTCACTCAAGCTACGATATCTCCTCACGCTACTACTTAGCGTTATTGTGCATATCTGCTGTGACCAGCTTCACCTCACTGCAAGACATCTTCTACATACAGACTATTCATTGTGCCTTCCATCTCTGCCTCACAAGACATTGCTCTACTCGCGCTGTTTCCATACAGCCACAGTTTGCCTTTCAACTTCACTCTCCTGCACCTGGACAAGTCCTCATTCCTTCTCACAGCAGTGGTACAACTTGCTGCACGCAGACCACTGACTTCCCTGCTACCTACCCGCACCTGGACAAGTCCTCCTATCACAGCGGTGGTACAACTTGCTATTCGCAGACCACTGACTCTCCTATTACCTACCTACACCTGGACCAGACTCCTCACCATAGCGGTGGTACAACTTGCTGAACGCAGACCACCGACTACCCTGCTACCTACCTGCACCAGTACTATTCTTTCCATCACTACAGTGGTACAACTTGCTGTACGCAAACCACTGACTCCTCCTCTACCTACCATCACCTATCCACGTCCACTCCTGGTGTCTACATTATCTTCAGCCTCCAGTTTACTGCTCCAAGTCACTGACTTTCCTCTAACCATAGCTGCAAGTCGCTGACTTCCTCAGACTATCTCTACTATCCTGCTGTTGTGTCGCTCCAATCATTCACCTGCCTGCTTTGAGGTGCGTGCCATAACCCCGCCTCTCTAGCAGAGTTCCATCTGGTGAAACTCGGGTAAGCAACTCCTAGTGCCCGTGACAGTAAGATCAGGCCATGACAGACCCAGGATTGGAACCAACAGCTAAGGAGATGCTGCAGCATCTGATCACTCGGGTAGAACAACAGGATGCTCGGCAGCAACATCTGTTCCAGTGTTTCCAGACTCTGGCCACCTGAGGAGTTCCTCTACAAACTGTTTCAGCGACTGTTGAACCTCAAGCGCCTTCTCCTTCCCCAGTGCCATCCCAGGTGTCTACTGCTTCCATGCTACACCTGCCTACTCCCTCAAAATATGATGGAGATCCCAAGACAAGTAGAGGTTTTTTGAATCAGTGCTCTCTCCATTTCGAGCTTCAACCTCACCGTGCCAAGATTGCCTACCTCATTTCTATGTTTTCCGGACAGGCTCTTGCATGGGCCTCCCCTCTGTGGGAGAGAAATGACCCCCTATTTATATAGTGCACTCTTCATTTCCACGATCCGCAAAATTTTCGATGAACCTGGCCGCGTTGTCTCTGCGGCTTCCAGCATTCTCCGACTACGCCAAGGATCACACTCTGTGGCCCAGTACGTCATTCAGTTTCAGATACTCGCCTCTGAACTACAGTGGAACACCGAGGCCCTGATAGCTGCCTTCTTGCAGGGTCTGACGGATAAGATCAAAGACGCACTGACCACACAAGAGTTACCCTCCTCCTTGGACGATCTAATTTCCCTATGTCATAGGGTAGACATGAGATTCCGTGAAAGGGAGTCTGAAAGAACAAGCACCTCTAAGGGGTTCACTCGCCCATCACCTCAAGTTTGTCATCTTCCCCCTCCAGTGGAACCCATGGAGGTAGGACGTTCTAAGTTAACATCTAGGGAGAGGGATTGACGAATACAAAATAGACTCTGCATCTATTGTGCTGACCCTACTCACAGCCTGAACTCATGTCCTAAAAAGTCGGGAAATGCCAGGCCCTAACCAGTTCTGGAGAGGTAAGGTTAGGGTCCCTGGACTCCTCTCCATCTTCTATGGATTCCAAAGTGTGTGCATTTGATGTTACCATCTTCTCAGCCACCAAATCTTTTATCTCTCAAGCACTTCTGGATTCCGGCGCTGCCGGCAACTTTATCTCCAGTGCTCTTGTTAACCAGTGGTCCCTACCAGTGGCCCCGTTAAAAACCGCCATAGCGGTCACCGCTATAGACGGCTCTCGCATCATTAATGGACTTATCACCCACTGTACGACTCCTTTGACCCTTCAAATTGGAGCCTTACACCGAGAGAAAATCTCTTTGCTGGTCCTTCCTGCTACTACTAGTCCCATCGTTCTTGGCCTTCCATGGCTTCAGCTTCATTCACCACAAGTTGATTGGAGTACTCCCCAAGTCACATCCTGGGGTCCAGATTGTCATCATAGATGCCTAACCCGAGTGGTACCACTCAAAATCAACAGATCATATATAACACCTGCTCCTCCGGGTCTTCCTCCACAGTATGCCCCATTCGCTGACGTGTTCGATAAAGCGCAATTTGAACGCCTGCCACCTCATTGGGCATGGGATTGTCCCATAGATTTACTACCTGGCAAAAACCCTCCTAGGGGCCGTGTATACCCTCTCTCGCTACCAGAGACACAGGCTATGTCAGAGTATATCAAGGACAACCTTCATCGCGGATTCATTCGACCTTCCAGCTCTCCCGCTGGAGCGGGCTCCTTTTTTCGTGAAAAAGAAAGATGGGACCTTAAGACCCTGCATTGATTATAGGGGGCTCAATGCCATAACCGTAAAAAATCGGTACCCGATTCCTCTTATCACCGAACTCTTTGATCGTATTAAAGGTGCTCGGATTTTTACCAAACTTGATCTCCGTGGCGCTTACAACCTAATCCGGATCAAGTCAGGCGACGAATGGAAGACAGCATTCAACACCAGGGATGGGCATTACGAATATCTAGTTATGCCCTTTGGACTGTGTAATGCCCCAGCTGTCTTCCAAGGATTCGTGAACGAGATCTTCCGAGACCTATTATACGTGTGCGTTGTAGTCTATCTGGACGACATTTTAATCTTCTCTCAAGATCTTGTCTCCCACCAACAACATGTGGCAGAAGTTCTCTCCAGACTGCGGAAGCATCCTATTCTGCAAATTAGAAAAATGCTCCTTTGAATTATCCCAAATTCCATTCTTGGGATACATCGTGTCCGGAGTAGGTCTGGAGATGGAACCAGACAAAGTTAATGCCGTTCTACTTTGGCCCCAGCCAACTACCCTCAGGGCTATACAACGCTTCCTGGGGTTTGCGAATTATTACAGACGTTTTATCCTGAACTTCTCATCTATTGCTTCTCCTATTGTGGCCCTGACCAAGAAGGGCGCCAATACTAAACACTGGTCCTCCTAGGCCCTTCACGCTTTCCAAAGCCTTAAAGAAGCATTTTCTACCGCCCCTGTTCTTCGGCAGCCTGACGTAAACCTTCCCTTCTTTCTCAAGGTGGACGCCTCCAATGTCGGACTTTGAGCTATTCTTTCCCAAAGATCTGAGCAACAGAAGTTCCATCCTTGTGCCTTCTACCCGCGGAAAAGAACTACACCATCGGTGACAAAGTACTGTTGGCAATAAAAGTCGCATTGGAGGAGTGGAGATATCTACTGGAGGGGGCTCATTATCCGGTAACCATCTTCACCGACCACAAAAATCTCCTCTATTTACAAAACAGCCCAATGTCTAAACCCTCGACAGGCGAGGTGGTCACTTTTCTTTTCTCGCTTCGAACTCATTATAACGTTCAAACCTGCTGCAAAGAACAGGAAAGCAGATGCCTTATCCCGGGCATTTGCCCCTCCTTCTGACTTCTTCCGATCATCCTATACTGGATCCCAAATGTGTGACTTTGGCCACTTCGTCCACCAATGTGCTACCGTTTGGGAGAACTCTTGTTCCACCATCTCTACGCAAGAGAATATTGTCATGGTACCATTCTTCACGCTTCTCTGGACATTCTGGTGAACGAAAGACTTTTGAGATCCTTTCCCGGAGTTATTGGTGGCCTATCAGAAAGGATGTCAGAGAATTTGTGGCCGCTTGTGAGATCTGCTCTCAATTTAAGTCTTCCCGCAGAACACCAGCGGGATTGCTCCAACCACTACCTATCCCTACCAAACCTTGGACCCACATAAGTATGGACTTTGTCACCGAACTTCCTCTTAGCAAGAGATGTAATACCATCTGGGTAGTGGTGGATAGATTCTCCAAGATGGTTCACTTCGTCCCTCTCACCGGATTACCATCTTCTTCTACCTTGGATGACCATTTTATTAAAGAGATTTTTCGAATTCACGGTTGTCCGTCCGAGATTGTGTCCGATAGAGGAGTGCAGTTCGTCTCCAGATTCTGGCGAGCCCTTTGTAAGAACTTGGGTATCCGACTGTCTCTATCATCGTCTTACCATCCCCAATCAAACGGCCAGACCGAAAGGGTCAATCAAGATCTCGAGACCTTCATAAGAATCTTTTCCTCAGCCAATCAAGATAATTGGGTAGATTTACTCCCGTGGGCTGAGTTTGCCCACAATAACATGTACCATGAGTCTTCAACAAAAACTCCTTTTTTCGTGGTTTACGGTCACCATCCGTCTCTTCCAGAGTTTCCTGCCCTCCCTCCCACCCAAGTCCCTGCGGTGGAGAGACTTTGTCAAAACTTTAAAAGCATCTGGACTCAGGTGAGATCATCCCTGAGGAAAGCATCAGCCAGATACAAATTCTTCGCAGATAAAAAGAGGCGAGCCATTCCACCACTCAAGCTTGGAGACCGTGTATGGCTTGCTACAAAAAACATCCGCTTGAAGGTTCCTTCCATGAAGTTTGCGCCACGCTTCATTGGACCATACAAGATCACTCAAGTCATAAATCCAGTATGCTTCAAGCTACTATTACCAAAGAACCTCCGGATCTCCAATGCCTTCCATGTCTCTCTGCTCAAACCTCTTGTTATCAATCGTTTTTCTGCTCCTCCTTCTGTACCTAAACCAGTACAGATTCATCAAGAAGAGGAGTTTGAGATCTCTCAGATCCTGGATGCTAAAATTTTGCGAGGAACTCTCTGATTCCTCGTTCATTGGAAGGGCTTCGGTCCAGAAGAACGCTCCTGGATTCGCGCTGAGGACCTCAACGCTCCAGCCCTGCTTAAAAAATTCTACCAAAAATTTCCGGGCAAACCCGGTTCCAAGTGTTTTGTGCCCACCATTAAAAGGGGGGGTACTGTCACTCACCGGAGTGTGAGTGCCTCCACTCTGGTACATGGTTCTCCATCTTTCCCGCTCACACCTGTGTGGAACCGCGGCCGTCCGCCATCCTGTCGCACTGGGCATGCGCAGGTCCCTTTAACAACTACACCTGACCACTAATGTGATTGATGGATCAATCACCCCTCCCTACTTAAGGCACCTGCAGCCTTAGGTAGTTGCCTGATCTTGAAGTCTCACTCCCAGTGAACTTCTATAGGTGTGTGCAGTTTCCAGCTCTACTCCTGTGTGCAGTTTCCAAACTGCTTCCAGCTCTACTCCTGTGTGCAATTTCCAAACTGCTTCCAGCTCTACTCCTGTGTGCAGTTTCCAAGCTGCTTCCAGCTCTACTCCTGTGTGCAGTTTCCAAGCTGCTTCCAGCTCTACTCCTGTGTGCAGTTTCCAAACTGCTTCCAGCTCTACTCCTGTGTGCAGTTTCCAAACTGCTTCCAGCTCTACTCCTGTGTGCAGTTTCCAAACTGCTTCCAGCTCTACTCGTGTGTATAGTTTCCAAACTGCTTCCAGCTCTACTCGTGCTTCAGCTTCCACGCTGCTCCCTGCTCAACTCAGCGGCGGTTCCCATACCGCTACAACGCTTCACTTCTCAGCTGATTCCGGATCTACACAACTGGGTATGCTCTACTGACTATTGACAATTGACTATTGCTCGCATACCAGTTGTATCCATTGTTGTTTGCTGCACAGGGTACAAGTACCCATATAGACTGTGTTACTGCATTGCTTCATTTAGGACAAGCTTCCACTCAAGCTACGATATCTCCTCACGCTACTACTTAGCGTTATTGTGCATATCTGCTTTGACCAGCTTCTCCTCACTGCAAGGCATCTTCTACATACAGACTATTCATTGTGCCTTCCATCTCTGCCTCACAAGACATTGCTCTACTCGCGCTGTTTCCATACAGCCACAGTTTGCCTTTCAACTTCACTCTCCTGCACCTGGACAAGTCCTCATTCCTTCTCACAGCAGTGGTACAACTTGCTGCACGCAGACCACTGACTTCCCTGCTACCTACCCGCACCTGGACAAGTCCTCCTATCACAGCGGTGGTACAACTTGCTATACGCAGACCACTGACTCTCCTATTACCTACCTACACCTGGACCAGACTCCTCACCATAGCGGTGGTACAACTTGCTGAACGCAGACCACCGACTACCCTGCTACCTACCTGCACCAGTACTATTCTTCCCATCACTACAGTGGTACAACTTGCTGTACGCAGACCACTGACTCCTCCTCTACCTACCATCACCTATCCACGTCCACTCCTGGTGTCTACATTATCTTCAGCCTCCAGTTTACTGCTGCAAGTCGCTGACTTTCCTCTAACCATAGCTGCAAGTCGCTGACTTCCTCAGACTATCTCTACTCTCCTGCTGTTGTGTCGCTCCAATCATTCACCTGCCTGCTTTGAGGTGTGTGCCATAACCCCGCCTCTCTAGCAGAGTTCCATCTGGTGAAACTCGGGTAAGCAACTCCTAGTGCCCGTGACAGGTATATTTATTATACATAAATGCTATTAATTTATTGCTGGGGAGGGAGGGAAATATGTTTATTTATTAAATGGGAATACTATTACTTTAATGTTGGGGCTGGAGGAAGGCCTAAGTATTTATCGTGGGACCTATTGATTTAATGCCGGGGCTGGTTGGAATTTTCTATATGTACCCATTATTTTTTTCCAGATAGGGCCCCCAAAATTTCAGGATCCAGACAAGCCGCAACCAAAATAACCAGCAGCCGCAGGTGGTGAAAGTGACAAGAACAAGTAGAAGAGAGCAGGACAGTCTGTCAAATGTTCAGATTCTAGTGGGACAATCCTGATTTTTGGTGACTGTTCTGCCCAATCTAAGGGGCAGGTCAAGACTGTATACTCTTTTTATACACACTGCATTCTTTATATACTACACTATGGTGCTAGCTGTCCTTCATGGGCTGACCACTGCCTCCTTAAGTGTCTGGTCTTGCTTCTATGATGGCTGGCCACACTCTCTGGTGGGCCCATAGTGTTGCAGTCCCCCAATGGGCCCTTCATGCCTCAGTCCGACACTGGGCTCCCTTAGTGGGATTTTGCTGTCGCTCCGGTCTCCGGTCTATGGGACTGGACAATGCTATGCTTCCAACTTTGTGACAACTGCTTGGTTGAAGGCACTTTTCTATTCCAACATGACTGTGCCCCAGTGCAAAAAGCAAGGACTACAAATACATGGTTTGATGAGTTCAGTATGGAATAACTTGACTGGCCCACACAGAGCCCTCACCTCAACCCCATCGAACACCTTTGTGATGAACTGGAACGGACATTGCAAGCCAGGCTTTCTCATCCAACATCAGTGCCTGACCTCATAAATGCTCTATATAATGAATGGGCACAAATTCCCACAGAAACACTTCAACATCTTGTGGAAAGCCTTCCAAGAAGAGTGAAAGCTGCTACTGCTGCAAAAGGGGGACCAACTACATATTAATCTATATGTATTTAAATAGAATGTCACTGCAGTCCCTGATGGTGTAATGGTCAAAAGTCTGAATACTTTTGTCCATATAGTGTGTATATATATATATATGTAAACATTTCAAGAGGGTTTGTACTCAATTATGAATTAAATTGTCATGCAGGGTCCATATTAAATAAGTATAAATCCACATTTGTTCAAACAGACTACCACAGGCTTGTCTTGTAGAGAGGTTGTTGGTGATGTAGAGCCAGAGACAGGCATCCATTTGGTAGTTTTATGGGGAAGCTCAAGCCTAGAAGAGAGATACCTTGGAGTACTAAGGAAAAAAGTGCCACTGTTTGTTATGAGTCGCGGCGGTGCTTCAGGCCGCCGCGACTCTCTCTGCCCGACAAGAAGTGTCCCAGCCGTCTCCATGACGACCGAGACGTCACTTCCTGTTTCTCCCCGGGCTTTCACCCTACCACAGTTGAGTCCTATCATGTAATCGGTGGAAGCTTTCTTCAACGCATTAGGTCTCTTCTACGATGATCCAGATCGAGTTGCCTCTGCTGAGGCTCATCTACAGCCTTAAAGCAAGTCTGGCAGAAGACTACCGCGCTGAATTCCGCAGATGGTCGCCTGACAGTGAATGGAATGACCCAGCATTACGCTGCCAGTTTCGCCTAGGACTGTCAGAGGAGATAAAGGATTCACTTGTGCAGTATCCTTCCCCCTCCTTGTTGGAGAGTCTTATGCAGCTCGCTATTAAAATTGACAGGAGACTCAAGGAGAGGAGGACAGAGAAAGAGTCATCTTCTTTTTCATCTGCATTTATTCCAGCTTCCACGGATGTTGAGAAGCCTACACAGTCAGGGGCGTTTCGCCTCCCTCCTGAGGAAAGAGACAAGAGACGGTCGCAAGGTCTATATGTCTTTTTTGTGGCAATAAAGGCCACTTCTCCTGCTCTTGTCCACACAAACCTGAAAAAGGAGCATGTCTGGGAAAGGTCCACTTAGGCTTCCAAATTGTTTCCCAAAAGAATGCTGTCCTTATTCCCGCACAAGTTGCATTCGGTGCCAGTTCCGTGGCCCTGTCGGCTTTCATTGATAGTGGAGCTGCAGGCAACTTCCTTGACATCAGATTTTCCCGTTCTGCTGGGATTCCTATGGTGAAGCTTCGTTCTGCAGTTACAGTTTGTGGCCTAGATGGGAGTCCATTGCCTGGAGGTAAAATTGTTTGGGAGACTCCATCACTACAACTGAACATAGGAGCTCTCCATTCCGAGGCCATAACCCTCTTCCTTATCGACTGTCTGTCAGTCCCGCTGATCCTGGGCCATCCGTGGCTTTCCCATCATAATCCTGTCGTGGATTGGGCAAAAGGAGAAATTGTCCAGTGGAGCTCTTATTGTACACAGTCTTGCTTGACTCTGCCTCTGCGTGTGATCCAGTCTATTCCGGAGCAACTTCCCTCACAATACCATGAGTACTGGGATGTGTTCTCCAAAAAGGCTGCTGACACTTTACCACCTCATCGAGACTTCGACTGTGCTATCGAGCTGATTCCTGGTTCCAAGTTACCTAAGGGGCGCTTGTATTCTCTCTCTGGTCCCGAGACCAAGGCCATGCAAGTTTATATTGAGGAAAATCTTGAGAAGGGGTTCATCAGGCCATCTAAATCTCTTGTAGGTGCCAGATGCTTCTTTGTGTCAAAAAAAGATGGTGGACTGCGGCCCTGCATTGACTACCAGGGCCTTAATCAAATTACAGTCAAGAACACCTATCCTCTCCCTCTCATCTCAGTGCTATGCCAGCAGTTAAGAGGTGCCACCGTCTTCACCAAAATCGATCTCCGTGGAGCATACAACCTTATCCGCATCCGAGAGGGAGATGAATGGAAGACGGCATTCAATACACACTCCGGCCACTACGAGTATCTGGTCATGCCATTTGGCCTCAGTAATGCACCTGCTGCATTTCAAGACTTGATTAATGAAGTTCTCCGTGAATTTCTTGACCACTTCGTGGTTGTCTATTTGGATGACATCCTGATATACTCTCAGTCGCTGTCCTTGAATCGGAGTCATGTTAAGCAGGTTCTCCAAAAACTTAGAGACCACCATCTCTTCGCCAAGTTGGAGAAATGCGAATTTGAGGTACTGAAGGTGTCATTTCTGGGATACATCATCTCCCTTGCTGGCTTCTCCATGGACCCAACTAAAGTCCAAGCCATCCTCGACTCGGTACAACCCAACAACCTCAAGGTCGTGCAGAGGTTCCTGGGCTTCGCAAATTATTATAGACGTTTCATCCGCAGTTTTTCTGATATAGTGGCTCCTAATGTCGCCCCTACCCAGAAAGGGATGGATCCCACTAATTGGCCTCCTCAGGCGGTAACTGCTTTTGAAGCCTTAAAAAGAGCGTTTGTATTTGCTCAAGTCCTTAGACATCCCAATCCAGATGTTCCTTTTGTATCAGAAGTGGATGCCTCCGATGCCGGTGCTGGCGCTATCCTTTCTCAGAAGGATCCTCACACTTACCGTTTACATCCATGTGCATACTTCTCTCGTAAATTCTCTACTGCTGAAGCGAATTACGATGTGGGCAACCGAGAGTTATTGGCTATTAAGTGGGCATTTGAGGAATGGCGTCACTGGCTGGAAGGAGCGGTACATGTTATCTCCATGATTACGGACCACAAGAATCTACAGTACATCTAGTCGGCGAAACAGTTGAATCCCAGACAGGCCCGCTGGGCACTCTTCTTTACCCGCTTCAATTTCATAATTACGTACAGACCTGGTTCTAAAAATGTCCGGGCAGATGCTCTGTCTAGGAGCTTTATGTCGCATCATGTTCCTGTTTCTGATCCTCTGCCTATCATTCCTTCCTCTATAATCCATGCCGGACTAACTCAGGATTTAAGTATGACGCTCCATAGATTTCAAAAGATAGCTCCTGCTAATACTCCAGATAACCGTCTGTTTGTTCCAGTCCACTTGAGAAAAGCGGTCCTTTCTGAGGCACATGACAACAAGACAGCCGGGCATCCTGGAATCCATAAAACATTGGAAATTCTTTCTCGTGCCGTGTGGTGGCCCTCATTATCTGCGGATGTCAGAGACTTTGTCCTCTCCTGTGAGACTTGTGCAAGGAGTAAGGTTCCCAGGAACTCTCCTTCAGGCCAGTTTGTTCCGTTGTACATTCCCTCAAAACCTTGGACATACTTATCAATGGACTTCATCGTTGATCTCCCATCCTCTGCAGGACATAACACCATATGGGTGGTTGTAGATCGTTTCAGTAAAATGTCCCATTTCATACCGCTAACCAGACTTATCAGTGCTAGAGATCTGGCTGTTCTCTTTGTCCAACATATATTTTGACTCCATGGTCTTCCTGTTAATATTGTCTCAGATCGTGGTTTTCAGTTTGGTGCACAGTTCTGGAAGTCTTTCTGTACCCTTCTTGGAATCAAAATCAGCCTTTCATCTGCATACCACCCTCAATCTAATGGCCAAACTGAGAGGGTTAACCAGTCCCTGGAGCAGTTTCTACGATTGTACACCACAGAATTCCACGACAACTGGTCCTCTCTGTTACCTTAGACAGAGTTTGCGTACAACAATTCCTGTCACTCATCCACTCATTCTTCTCCGTTTTACTGTAATTTTGGTTTCCACCCCAGGTCCGCTGGTATTCCAGATATACGTTCTACAGCTACAGATCTCAGAAGTATCTGGAAGAAAGTTCAGTGCTCTTTAAAACGAGCCTCATTTTTCTCTAAAAAAAATTTGAATTGCCACCGTACCACCTGCTGTGGCTTTCAACACGGAATATTAGGCTTAGACAGCCTTGTAAGAAACTGGGGCCTAAATTCATTGGTCCGTTCATGATTATCAAGCAGAATAATCCGGTAGCTTTCAGATTAAAGATTCCTGGTTCACTAAGGATCCCCAACACATTTCATTGTTCTCTATTTAAGCCGGTACTATACCCGAACCAATCCCAGCCTTCAATTTTGCCTGTGAGAAATATGAACAAACCACCAAAATACATTATCCTGAAGATTCTCGACTCTAAAAAAGTGCAGGGTCAGGTGCACTTCCTAGTGCAGTGGAAGAAT
The DNA here is from genome assembly GCF_038048845.1 of Mixophyes fleayi. Taxonomy (NCBI): domain Eukaryota; kingdom Metazoa; phylum Chordata; class Amphibia; order Anura; family Limnodynastidae; genus Mixophyes; species Mixophyes fleayi. The sequence goes on from NC_134410.1 coordinate 76,420,067, forward strand.
CGCGGATTAGAGGAGCGGTCCTGGGTCCCGCGAAGACGACTGCACGCTTCAAAACATTTGAAGGAATTTTTCAAAAAATTTCCTAGGAAACCTGGTTGTCGGGGTTCCTTGACCCCTCTTCAAGGGGGGGGTACTGTTATGAGCCGCGGCGGTGCCTCAGGCCGCCGCGACTCTCTCTGCCCAACAGGAAGTGTCCCGGCCGTCTCCATGACAACTCTGACGTCACTTCCTCTTTCTCCCCGGCTGCTGCCTAGGCAACGACCGGAACGCGCTGTGGATGTAGCGCCGCATCCCGGAATTAGGAGCAGACGGGCGCGTGCGCAGAGGAACAGACTATTATAATTATTCTCCTCCTGGGGCTGATCAGCTGCTAGTTCCTCTGCTAGCCATTGGTCAGTGGTAGTATATAGTGCAGGGAGGGCTTAGCCTCCCTGCCAGTTATAGCTTCCTGTTGCCAGTTTGCTGACCTGCTGTTTTACCAGTTCTGTCCTTTGGATATTATGATCGGATTGCCTGTGTATGACCCCTTGCCTGGATTTGGACCCTGCCTGTGTTTCTTGTGACCCTGACCTTCCTGCCTGTATCTGGACCTTGCTACCGTGCCTGTGACCCTTGACCTCGGCTTGTGTATTGGATTCCCTGTCTGCTGCCAGCCCTTGACCCTTGCCTGGACTTCACTCCGCTTTCCTTGGTTCTCCCCAGCCGGTACACACTTCACGACCCTCTGTCAGTCTGCAGCCAAGTCTGTCTCCACCACTAGGGGCTCCAGTGAACACCTGACTGGCGGAGTAGACTCTGGGTTGTGCTGTATCGGTTAGAGGGGTTCCTAACACTGTTAATTACAGACCTGATAAGCTTAGTGATAATTGTAGTATTGAGAAGATTAGGGCAAAGGGAAGAGAGGTTAATCATAGATATAGACTAGAGAGTTAGGTACAATAAATAGATTTGGGGCGAGAAAGGTGAATGGAAATGTAAAAAGCTTAAAAAAAGGTACGGATGTGTTATAGTGGAATTAAGTGGATTTGAAATCTGGTGACTAAAGAAGGGATAAGAGGAAAATAAATATTGGTTTAATAAGATGCACTAAATACTCCACTAATTTATTATAGTTCTACTTAATAAGGGATTCTGCATTATAAAACTTAACCTTTTTTATATTAAAATAAAATTCTTCTAAAACCGCGAAATATATCACAAAATAAAATAGTTTAGTGAAATTGTGACTTTAAAAACTGGTCATGTCTCATGAATCTCTCATTTAACACTCATATAGGGTAATAAATGTATAATATTAGTCTTAATGATCCCTTTATGAGATATGAGGGCAGTCAAAATAGTAGACATGATATACCTATTTAGTATGAATAAACTTGTAAGGAATCCATTGCTTGTAAATTCAATATACACTGATTATAATTAGTCTATCACTGAAATTCTTTGTGTCAGTTCAGACATCAGTGAAAGAAACATTGGAAATTGTGGTTACTATAGTATCAATTGTGACATAAAAGTATCTTATCTGTAGCGTGTTTATAATAACACAAGCAAGGTTTGTTTGGGACTCTGTAATCTGAGATTAGTATGTCCTAATAGTTAACATATAACATGTGGTTTAAAAACTAATAAAGCCCAAGATGTCATTTTTTAAGATTAATTAGGGAACAATTATGACGTGGAGTATAGCGCTTGAATTTATAAGCGTAAAGATTGTAAGAAAGAGAAGAGTGTTCCACCAATTATTTTCAAGGGTAATTCCTTATTGAAAATCCCAACTAAGTATAAATTTGTAAATTGTGTTCATTAATTAATTTTAGCCCTTATATACATCCTCCGTATTACAATACATAATTATCTTCCCTTATCTGTGCAGAATATAAACAGAAGTTATTTAATGAAGTATATCTCTTACAAAAGATGTTCATGAGCCTTGATATATTCGCTCTGATAACTTTGCTGTTAAGGGGTAAATGTTTATTAAGATTCTATATTCCACAAATAATTACAAGGATAATTCCTTGTTGGAGTTCCCAAACATCTGCTGTAATTCATCAATTCAATTCATATTCTTTCCCTTGTCTGTGCAGAATAAAAGTAGGGATTGTATTATAAGTTGTATATTCCTTGCATAGATTGTTAGTAAACCACAAAAAAGTCATTCAGACGACCTGGCTAATGAGAAGTGGATATTATCCGGGTTTCACAGTGAATGAGTGTACTAAGTGTTTCTCCGTATCTTGAGGTTTTTGTTAATTATTAAAACTACTTCTTTCTAATGCCATAGAGTTCTTAGGTTCTCATAAATGACTTAGTAAGTTAATGGATTCCTTCAAGATGTTTAACCACTCATTAACCCCAGAAGGCGCAGTAGTATAGAGGCTGGTAGATCTGTTATAATATATATCCAGCTCCGCGATCTATATAATCTTAGCGATCTTGATTTAATTCTTAGGGTGAGTAGCAAAGATTTATTGGTTACTAAATATAAGTATTTAGGACTGCATTAATTATGGCAATTAGTAGAGAGTGAGACATAACCAGCAAAACCAACGTGCGTTTCGCTGGTGTCTGCTTGTTCACGGCAAAACCGTTTTTTTAATGAGCGGGGTTTTTAAACTATTCATGGCCAATCAGCACAGATTTATTTAAATTCGTTTATAGGTACCTCCTTCGAATTTTATCCTCGTCGTGATCTCAAGATGTGTTAATTGTGTTTTTTTTAACCAAAATGACAAAGTATAATGTATTGCATAAACTTTATGTTAAAAGAAGTGTCTAAATGTTCTATTAACCAGAAGATATTGATCAGATCTACGTGCAAAGCAACAAAATAATGAAATAGTAGGGTCAAAGCAAGAGATTAATAGATTAATATAATAATATCCAACTGTGACAGGATGGACCCCCTATGCCACCCTGTCTGTTGTTGCCGGGAACCGGCTGGGCTTACTTTGCCACTGTTCCCTTTCGTTATCCAAAAAGTGCCCTCTTGCTGCAGTAGGAGGGGCTTACACAAGCTGCCACCACTGGACTCCTTACCGGCATCCAGTACCGGGTTTCTTCTGGGTCACTGACGCTGCTAGCCTGTCTCCTTGCTGGGGTACCGGGCTGGTAACTCCGGACCTCTTACTATGGATCCGGGTTGCTGTGAATGGATCCCCCCTGGCCTATCACACTAGGGCAGGGCTGCTGGGTAGCGCAGAGCGTTGGCACTGGAATAGCTTGGGTCCAAACCGCAGAGACAGCCGGAGAACGGATTAGATTTTAGGGTCTAATCTGTAGATCACAGGAAAACAGCAATATTGAAGATGATTCCAAGCAGGTCTTTAAAGCAAGATGTTTATTGCTCACACACACTGGTGGAAGGTCCCAGTATGATCAGGTCATATGACAATTCAGAAGAACAACTATATGCTCACAGAGCACTTCTTTTATACAGTTCAGAAATAGTCTATTTTTAGAAACAGGATATACTCTATTGACACAAACATGAATTTACATACATTTCAAGGCTAACAAAATTTACACTTATCTATGACTTCACTCTGGCAAAGTCCACACAGTAACGACCCCCTGATGAGGTCTTTGGCCAGAGCAGGCATGACACTTCATCACAAAACTTCGTTAGCACTTTCCGCTATTAGACTTACTTGCACATGTCCTAATTGCAGGTTTCCACAAGCAACCTTACAAATCCTAAACAAAGACACTTCCATACTAAATACATCCCAATACACACAAGACCTCCATCCACAAAGGCCTATTGTATCAGATATATGCATCAGCAATAAGGCATATCCTTTAGCAAGGTTAAACAGAGACAAATTTCATTCCTGATCTCAGAAATAACGACTTCCTATCTTACACTAAACAAGAATAAGTGCAAATGCAATTACATATATAAGTGCACTGCGCTATTCGCTTTAAATACATTTTTTACCCAAAGTTATTTAATAGTGATCCAGTCACATTCCTCCCCTCCCTTGTCCATGCGGTAACCAGGGTGCCATGTCCAAACGATTTGGCTCCTGGTCCGCCGTCTCTTAGGGTTACCGGAGGTGATCAGGAGGATCAGGCTCTTCCTGCCGAGACAGTCCATCTGCATTGCTGCAAGCCTTTCCTTGCTTGTGAATTATGTCAAAGTCATAAATTTGAAGTGCAAGGATCCAGCGCAACAAACGGCCATTTTCCCCTGAGGCGTATTGTAGCCACTTTAAAGAAATATGTTCAGTCACCACAGTAAAAAGTCGTCCATACAAATAAGGTTGTAGTTTTTTCACTGCCCACAAAATGGCCAAACATTCCTTCTCAATTGTGACATCCCCAACCTCCCAGGTTAGCAGTTTTCTGCTCAAATAGGCCACAAGGTGCTCTTGCCCATCAGGCCCCACCTGGCTAAGTACTGCTCCCAGTCCATACTGTGACGCGTCAGTTTGCACAATAAAGTCCTTGTCATAATTAAGCGCCAACAGTACTGGAGCACGAACTTCCTTTAATGACTGAAATGCCAGCTCACAAGCGGGTGTCCAGTCAACTACATTGAGGAGTATATTCTTAGTGAGATCTGTCAGGGGCTTTGCTACAGTACTAAAATCTGGGACAGAGCGTCTTTAGTACCCTGCAGTCGTTAAGAATGTTACTACATGTAACTGGGTCGTGGGCTGGCACCAGGCTCGGATTGTCTCTACCTTAGCTGGTTCTGACCTAACCCTTCCCCCCAAACGATCACCCAGGTACTGTACTTCTGACATCCCCATCTGGCACTTCTCTGCCCTAACAGTCCAACCTGCCCACCCCATCTTCCCTAACACCAGCCCTATTTGCTCAAGATTATCTTCCCAAATCTTACTGAAATTGGAAATGTCCTCTAGGTAACCTGCACTTGGCCTAACTCATCTACAGAAGCACTAATACAGGGCAAGGGGTAGGTGTCAGGTATGGGCACAGGCAGGGGACCTACTATATCCACAGCGACTTGCTGAAAAGGTTCCCCAATCATTGGCAAGGACCTGAGGGGAGCACGAACACTGGGACGCTGACACACCACACATCACAGGACTTACAGTAGGCCAGGATGTCATCAGACACTCCAGGCCAGAAAAAGTTCTGTGTCATGCACTTCAGTGTTTGGTCTCTGCCCTGGTGTCCCTCCATAATAATTTCATAAGCAACTGCGATTAGTTGCCCACAAATGCCCCGTGGTACCACCAGTTGAACTTGTTCCCAAACTGGTCTATCCCCATCTACCTTCCTAGCTACATGGTACAACAACCCTTTCCTCCAGGTCACACTTCCTACCTCCATCGCTGGAAGGCTGCTGCCAGCCTGGCGCCTCATGCCTTCCAGGGAGGGATCAGAGAGCTGGGCTGCCCTGAACTTTCCCCTGAGGCCCTCACTATCATCTAAGTCAGGATACGCTGCAGAGGGGGTCTATGTTTGGGTGACTAGGGTCAGTCAAAATGGGGTCAGTCAAAGGGGGGTCACTGTGGTCAGCTGTACTCACCGCTGGAGCTGGCATACTGCTAGGAACAGGAGCATCACCGGGCACCCCCACAAGATCAGGTTGGCAAGAGACAACATTCTCTGCGTAGCTAAGGGACGTAGTCTTTCCAGAGGCAAAGGGCTGGCTGTTTCCTGAAGAAATAGCAGATGTGGTCTTTTCCTCTGGGCTGGCTGAAACAGTGGTTGCAGGTGATGGCTGTGTTGTAGCAGCTGTGGTCTTTTCCTCTGGGCTGGGCTGTGCAGGTGTAGATCCTGAAGATTGTAGCTTAGTAGCTTGGCTCTGGGTGATAGTGTTGAGAAATTTGGTCACAATTCCACCCCAACATCATTGCCCAAAATCACATCAGTTGGGAGGCCATCTATAATGGCAACATCTCGCAACTCCTGGCCATCTCCACAGTCCAGATACAGCCTTGCTACAGGCACTTCTTTTCCCAGTCCATCTGCCACAGTAACCTTGGCAGTGTGATCCTGCAATACTGCAGCAGGATAAAGAAGATGGGGACTCACAACAGTAATTGAGGCCCCTGAATCTCTCAGTCCTTCACCCTGCAGGGGTCCCACTTGGACCGGCTGCAGGTTTCTCCACATATTTTTGGGGGGTCTTTTGAACACACAGGTGACTCTCTCCGCTGAGTCACCTTCAGACACACCACACTCCATTGGGCTGGCAGGGGTGGAAACAGTCTCTAATAGCTCACCTTCACCAGTTAAGCAAGTTAGCCGGGCCCCAGGACTCGGATTAGGGGCACGGGTCTGGGGTTCTGGGGCTGTGGGACAGTCCATCCTTAAATAACCGATTTTCCCGCAGCTGTAGCACTTCTTCTCCAACCTGGGCTCCGGTGGTCTCTGATAACTCCCAGGGACAGGACTTGGCAGTGGCTGGCGAATGGTACCCGAAGGGTTAGGTACTTGCTTTTGGGGGTGAGTAGTAGAGGGGTGTCCCCCTGATTGTACAGTCCTTTGGGGTTGGCTGTTAACCTGGCGCTTCTGCCAGTGTGGCCTCACTGCCACATGTGGGCCCCACCGATTGCCCCACAACTTGATGATAAGCAACCGCTCCGCCTCAGTTGCTTTGTCTCCCAGTGACTCCAGCTGTTGCATTAGTACAGAAAAGTTACCCTCATCGTGCTGTTGAACTTGCATCACTGGATCACTCTGTGGGAGAGGATTGTTGCTGAAAACAGGTGCTGTGTTCTGGGATGTTACTGCAGGTACCTCTAAGTGTGAAGTTAATGTCTCCTCCAGGTCACTGTCGGCTTCCTCATCTGCTGACCCGTACTGCGCATCCCAGGCTCTCAGTGCCTTTTTCATTTCACTCCTTTTTGCTGTGTAAGAAATTTCCAACTTCTTTGCTTGACACAGTACCTCAATGTCCGCCCTGGACACTTTACTGTACTTTGCCATCCTGTGCGTTCTCCTGGCTGCAGTTATTCCTCTCCTGAATAACTCGGCTCTCCTGACTGCTGCACGAAAAGCCACCCGGGTTTATCCCGCCACTTGCCACCAGAAATCTGTGACAGGATGGACCGCCTATGCCACCCTGTCTGTTGTTGCTGGGAACCGGCTGGGCTTACTTTGCCACCGTTCCCTTTCGTTATCCAAAAAGTGCCCTCTTGCTGCAGTAGGAGGGGCTTACACAAGCTGCCACCACTGGACTCCTTACCGGCATCCAGTACCGGGTTTCTTCTGGGTCACTGACGCTGCTAGCGTGTCTCCTTGCTGGGGTACCGGGCTAGTACACTCCGGACCTCTCACTATGGATCCGGGTTGCTGTGAATGGATCCCCCCTGGCCTATCACACTAGGGCAGGGCTGCTGGGTAGCGCAGAGCGTTGGCACTGGAATAGCTTGGGTCCAAACCGCAGAGACAGCCGGAGAACGGATTAGATTTTAGGGTCTAATCTGTAGATCACAGGAAAACAGCAATATTGAAGATGATTCCAAGCAGGTCTTTAAAGCAAGATGTTTATTGCTCACACACACTGGTGGAAGGTCCCAGTATGATCAGGTCATATGACAATTCAGAAGAACAACTATATGCTCACAGAGCACCTCTTTTATACAGTTCAGAAATAGTCTATTTTTAGAAACAGGATATACTCTATTGACACAAACATGAATTTACATACATTTCAAGGCTAACAAAATTTACACTTATCTATGAAATTCACTCTGGCAAAGTCCACACAGTAACGACCCCCTGATGAGGTCTTTGGCCAGAGCAGGCATGACACTTCATCACAAAACTTCGTTAGCACTTTCTGCTATCAGACTTCCTTGCACATGTCCTAATTGCAGGTTTCCACAAGCAACCTTACAAATCCTAAACAAAGACACTTCCATACTAAATACATCCCAATACACACAAGACCTCCACCCACAAAGGCCTATTGTATCAGATATATGCATCAGAAATAAGGCATATCCTTTAGCAAGGTTGAACAGAGACAAATTTCATTCCTGGTCTCAGAAATAACGACTTCCTATCTTACACTAAACAAGAATAAGTGCAAATGCAATTACATAAATAAGTGCCCTGCGCTATTCGCTTTAAATACATTTTTTACCCAAAGTTATTTAATAGTGATCCAGTCACATTCAACGATTATTATAATTAAATTAAGTGTACATAAATTTTTAAATTCTTTATAAATATTTCGCTGTTTTAGAAGAATTTTATTTTAATTTTCGCTGTTTTAGAAGAATTTTATTTTAATTTTCGCTGTTTTAGAAGAATTTTATTTTAATATAATAAATGTTAAGTTTTATAATGCAGAATCCCTTATTATGTAGAACTATAATAAATTAGTGGAGTATTTAGTGCATCTTATCAAACCAATATTTCTTTTCCTCTTGTGTATTAGAAGGGTACAATTACTCCCCATACAATTGGTGCGACCACTCCCCTTTTCCCTGTCTCTATTTTTTCAGACTAAAGAAGGGATAACAGAGAAATGTAAGTGGGTGTAAAATTCAAGAACACTAAAGGAATCATCATCATCTATTTATTTATATAGCGCCACTAATTCCGCAGCGCTGTACAGAGAACTCATTCACATCAATCGGAATGATATTGATACAATAATGCAAAGAATACAAATAGGTGGAGAATGAACCAATATAGGTCCAGGTTTGACTAGAGGAAGGATAGACGGAAGTGATGAATAAAGTAAACAAACAAAATTGGACTCATGAGGCTGTGAGTGAACAGAAATGGTTGTAATATAGATGGTAATAAGTAGAAGGGTGGTACAAATGGTGGACACGTGATGAAGAGTATATAAATAATCTATTATTTTATATATGAATATAACAGATAACAGATACAGCCACAATTGAATTAGGTGACCTAGGCACAAAGCTCTTCCTTCCCCCCACTGGAAACATGGCTTGTGAATACTTGAGAAAAAGGTTTGCAGTAGGTGGTCAAATTAGCATATGAATGATGTGAGTGGTTCCTGTGGAAGGTAGTCTCCACCCACAAGAAAGGGTTACACATGATTCAAGGAAAAAGTTCTTTCTTGTGTGTCTGCCCCCAGACTGACGAGACTTGCGGCTATATCTCCTAGGTGGACATGCAGGGAAGTGAGTCACCTCATGGCCTCCACAGGCCCTTGCTAGTAGGAATGGTGGAGTTTTTGAATGGAATGAATGAAAGGTGAGCGAGACTGGATACATAAATGTTATAAATGGACTATATAGCCTGCCCACTGGTCGGAGTGGACGTGTCTCTGAGCTTTCCTCTGGATCCCAGTGTGGAACTCTACCTGGGCCCCGAATTCTACCGGAGTAATCCTCTGTGTTCCTGCCCGACCCGACCTTCTTCATTAGCCCATTCATGAGCTCCTGCTTAAACAAGCTGCTCCTACAAGCTAGCAGAGTAATCCTCAGTGTTCCTGCCTGACCCGACCTTCTTCTCTAGCCCATTCATGGGCTCCTGCTCCTGCAAACTGCTCCTGCTGTGATTGACCGGCCCATCATCGCCTGGCCTTACTACCCACACATATGCCTGCACACTTAGGCTCCTCAACTGGAGGCCCCCTCCTTGCTGCTGGTTTTTAACTCTTGGAACGGCACTACTCTACCTCCACTGCATGACCCGGCTTCTCCCCATACTCTAGGCTGCGGCTTTGGCCTCACTACTGGCCTTAATCATACTGCTACTGCAGCTGAACGGACGTCCCCCTCTCCCTTGGATCTCCTGCTGCTGAATGGATGTATCCACGTCCACACCCGCGGCACCTACTGGAGTCCTCCCGCCTGCTACCGCTCCAACTACCGGACCTGGCCTGGGCCTACATTCTGACAGCCTTTTCTACCACTGACCCCTGTCTCCCTACCTGATGCCTCACTGCATGCTGCTGAATGCTCCTAGACACCGTCTACCACCGCCTATTCCTGTTGCCTGCACATGACCGCAAACTATGGCTGCTGGCAGTTACTACAGTCCCCAGCTTGGGCCTTCTCTCTACTCCTGCTCACTCCGAACACCCAGCTCCTCCTGCTCCCAGTGTCTCCCGGATGCTTCTGACCCCTCCACCAGACTTATTTCTCCCTCTGGTTGATCTTTTGTTCCAGCCCACCACTACTCTGATGCCTTTCCTCCTGCAATGCCTCCGGATCCCCCATGCCACCTTTTACCAGATACTACCTTCCTCCCTCATGTGCAGGCCGAGCCACGTGGCCTCCTTCGGTTTCACCCTCCTGATCATTTTATCTTGCCTGCCTCTCACTACCTCCCCAAGTCGGGAGTGAGTAATTTGTGAACCTGCTGCCTTTCTTGGATATGGTTCCTCTGAGCTCGCTCTCTACCTAATTTTCCCCTGGACTCATCTGCATTGATTTCTCCCCTGGACTCACCTGGATTGGCTTCTCCCCTGGACTCACCTGGATTGGCTTCTCCCCTGGACTCACCAGGCACTCACCTGGCCTCACCTGTGCTCATGTTCCTCTGCCAGTTCCTGCAGACATTCACCCTCCAGTCTCGTCTGTACCTGAAAACTCCTATGGTCTACTCCATCCAGTCTGGTCCTCAGCTCCCCTGGACTCCTGCACCCCTGCTATTTTATTACCATAACTTGTTATTGCTTTGCATTCTACCTAGCCTAGTATTTTCTCTATTTCCACTTAATCTCATTTAAACTTCTTTAATTTTATTCTCTATTTCACTCATTATTTTATTCGCTACTATTCTTGTACTACCGTGCTTCTACCTGTCTTCATTTTTAGCCATTGATCTCACTGCCCTGTGTTTTATGCCTTGCCTCTGATTGCCCTATGTTTCTGCCTTTTATTGTCTTATCTTCCTTGCCCTTCACTCACACTCTCTACAGGTTGTTTTATCACTGGTGTCATATTAATGCCCTTATTGTTGCTCCTTACTTCCGGCTCCACATTCTGTCTCTTTCTCTCTCTTCTTCCCTGACTCTCTTCCATCCCCTCCTTTTCCTTCTGCACCCACATTTTTTGTCCCTTCTCCTCTCTAGCTTTCACCATGCCTCCTCACTCCTGTTCTATACCCATCCTCTCCCCTCGTCCCACTTTCTTCCCCATTCTCAATCCCTCCTTCGCTCCAGTAATCCCGCTAACCTTATACCTATCTCCCCCCTGCCCTCCTTTCCCTTCTCCTTTGCACTCAGAACTCCAGATCCGTCTGTAATAAACTGCCTGCCATTCATGACCTCTTCATCTCCAACTCTCTCAACCTTCTAACTATCACAGAAACCTGGCTCTCGTCTATGGACACTGTCTCCCCCGCTGCTCTCTCCTATGGAGGCCTCTCCTTCACCCATTCCACCAGACCGAATGACCGTCCAGGAGGTGGCGTGGGCCTCCTCCTTTCTCCCAATTGTACTTTTCGGGTCATTCCCACTATACCTTCCCTCTCCTTCCCCTCTTTCAAAGTTCACTCTATCCGTCTCTTCTCCTCAATCAACCTTCGTGTCGCTGTCATTTACAGCCCCCCTGGCCCCATTTACGTCTTTCTTGATAACCTTGCAGCCTGGTTTCCCCACTTCCTTTCCTCTCACCTCCCCTCCATTATTCTTGGCAACTTTAACATCCCTATTGATAACCCCACCGATCCCGCCTCTATTAAAATCCTTGCCCTCTCCTGATCCTTCAGTCTCACTCAGTGGACTACATCCCCCACCCACAGTTTTGGTCACTCCTTTGATCTTGTTTTCTCTCATCTTTGTGCTCTTTCCAACATCTCTAACTCTCCCTTTCTGCTCTCTGACCACCACCTCCTCTCCTCTACTCTGTTGTCCTCCCCTGCAACCCCCCTGCCTAAATCCCCCCTCACCAAGGGCAACCTTGAGGCTCTGGACCATACCTCCTTCTCCTCTCCTCTGGACACTCTTCTTGCCCCACTTCCTACCCTGGTCTGGCCTGATCAGGTGACCTCCCTCTATAACCTCTCCCTCACCAATGCTCTGGATGCCTTTGCCCCAGCCTCTTCTGTTAACTGGCGCCATCGGCTACCCCAACCTTGGCACTCTAAATTTACCAGCTTCCTTCAGAAGTGCACTTGCGCTGCTGAACGTCTATGGAGGAAATCTCGCTCCCTGGCCGATTTCCTTCACTTTAAGTTTATCCTATCCTCCTTCAGCTCCGCCCTCTCACTTGCCAAACAATCTTTCTTTAAGTCTCTCATCTCTTCTCAGTCCTCCAACCCCCGCTGCCTCTTTGCCACTTTTAACTCTCTCCTCTACTTCCCTCCCCCACATTCCTCTGGCCCTCTCTGCCATCAAATTTGCTTCCTTTTTCTCCTCCAAAATTGAGGCTATCAGATTGGACATCTCCCCCTCATCGCATACTCCAGCCACTGTCATCGTACCTTCTTCCGCCAATAACCAACTCTGGTGCTCCTTCCGCCCCACATCAGATGACGAAGTCCACTCCCTCATTCTCTCTTCTCCTCCTTCCACCTACCAACTGGATCCCATCCCTTCTCACCACCTTCGCTCCCTTTCCTCCTCTGCCTGTGCTCACCTTGCACACAACTCCAATCTGTCTCTCTCTACTGGCATTGTCCCCTCTTCCTTAGCACGCAGGTAGCATATAGCAGGCCAGTACTTGATAACTGGATAACGTTAGGCAAAGACCAATCAACAATATAGTAAAAGAGTCAGCGAATTGCAGCTACAATACAGAGGCACTTGTAGACTTTAGTTCAGCTAATAGGTACCATACAGAGTAGTAGCTATATCACAAGGAAACATGAATGGTCTACAGCTGGTAAGTTTCACCACGGATATGTAGAGAAGACTTGTCCAGCGCAGGTGTGTAACAGAATAGCGTGAGTGGTCTGCAATTGGCAAGTTGTACCACTGATGTGAAGGGAAGACTTGTCCAGGTGAAGGCATGGAACGGAGTAACGTGAGTAGTCTGCAATAGGCAAGTTTTACCACTGATGTGAAGGGAAGACTTGTCCAGGTGCAGGCATGTAACGGAGCAACGTGAGTGGTCAGCAATAGGTAAGTTGTACCACTGATGTATAAAGGAGACATGTCCAGGAGCAGGCAGGTAACGGAGGTAGCAAGAGTAGTCTGCAGCGGGTAAGTTCTACTACCGATGTGGAGAGGAGACTTGTCCAGAAGCAGGCAGGTAACGGAGGTAGCGAGAGTAGTCTGCAGTGGGTAAGTTCTACTACCGATGTGGAGGTAAGTTCTACTACCGATGTGGAGTCTCCTGACTGCTGCACGAAAAGCCACCCGGGTTTATCCCGCCACTTGCCACCAGAAATCTGTGACAGGATGGACCGCCTATGCCACCCTGTCTGTTGTTGCTGGGAACCGGCTGGGCTTACTTTGCCACCGTTCCCTTTCGTTATCCAAAAAGTGCCCTCTTGCTGCAGTAGGAGGGGCTTACACAAGCTGCCACCACTGGACTCCTTACCGGCATCCAGTACCGGGTTTCTTCTGGGTCACTGACGCTGCTAGCGTGTCTCCTTGCTGGGGTACCGGGCTAGTACACTCCGGGCCTCTCACTATGGATCCGGGTTGCTGTGAATGGATCCCCCCTGGCCTATCACACTAGGGCAGGGCTGCTGGGTAGCGCAGAGCGTTGGCACTGGAATAGCTTGGGTCCAAACCGCAGAGACAGCCGGAGAACGGATTAGATTTTAGGGTCTAATCTGTAGATCACAGGAAAACAGCAATATTGAAGATGATTCCAAGCAGGTCTTTAAAGCAAGATGTTTATTGCTCACACACACTGGTGGAAGGTCCCAGTATGATCAGGTCATATGACAATTCAGAAGAACAACTATATGCTCACAGAGCACCTCTTTTATACATTTCAGAAATAGTCTATTTTTAGAAACAGGATATACTCTATTGACACAAACATGAATTTACATACATTTCAAGGCTAACAAAATTTACACTTATCTATGAAATTCACTCTGGCAAAGTCCACACAGTAACGACCCCCTGATGAGGTCTTTGGCCAGAGCAGGCATGACACTTCATCACAAAACTTCGTTAGCACTTTTCTGCTATCAGACTTCCTTGCACATGTCCTAATTGCAGGTTTTCCACAAGCAACCTTACAAATCCTAAACAAAGACACTTCCATACTAAATACATCCCAATACACACAGACCTCCACCCACAAAGGCCTATTGTATCAGATATATGCATCAGAAATAAGGCATATCCTTTAGCAAGGTTGAACAGAGACAAATTTCATTCCTGGTCTCAGAAATAACGACTTCCTATCTTACACTAAACAAGAATAAGTGCAATGCAATTACATAAATAAGTGCCCTGCGCTATTCGCTTTAAATACATTTTTTACCCAAAGTTATTTAATAGTTGATCCAGTCACATTCAACGATTATTATAATTAAATTAAGTGTACATAAATTTTTAAATTCTTTATAAATATTTCGCTGTTTAGAAGAATTTTATTTTAATTTTTGCTGTTTTAGAAGAAATTTATTTAATTTTCGCTGTTTTAGAAGAATTTTATTTTAATATAATAAATGTTAAGTTTTATAATGCAGAATCCCTTATTATGTAGAACTATAATAAATTAGTGGAGTATTTAGTGCATCTTATCAAACCAATATTTCTTTTCCTCTTGTGTATTAGAAGGGTACAATTACTCCCCATACAATTGGTGCGACCACTCCCCTTTTCCCTGTCTCTATTTTTTCAGACTAAAGAAGGGATAACAGAGAAATGTAAGTGGGTGTAAAATTCAAGAACACTAAAGGAATCATCATTCATCTATTTATTTATATAGCGCCACTAATTCCGCAGCGCTGTACAGAGAACTCATTCACATCAATCGGAATGATATTGATACAATAATGCAAAGAATACAAATAGGTGGAGAACTTGAACCAATATAGGTCCAGGTTTGACTAGAGGAAGGATAGACGGAAGTGATGAATAAAGTAAACAAACAAAATTGGACTCATGAGGCTGTGAGTGAACAGAAATGGTTGTAATATAGATGGTAATAAGTAGAAGGGTGGTACAAATGGTGGACACGTGATGAAGAGTATATAAATAATCTATTATTTTATATATGAATATAACAGATAACAGATACAGCCACAATTGAATTAGGTGACCTAGGCACAAAGCTCTTCCTTCCCCCCACTGGAAACATGGCTTGTGAATACTTGAGAAAAAAGGTTTGCA
The DNA here is from genome assembly GCF_038048845.1 of Mixophyes fleayi. Lineage (NCBI taxonomy): Eukaryota > Metazoa > Chordata > Amphibia > Anura > Limnodynastidae > Mixophyes > Mixophyes fleayi. Next base: position 76,435,227 of record NC_134410.1, read on the forward strand.
GTAGGTGGTCAAATTAGCATATGAATGATGTGAGTGTTCCTGTGGAAGGTAGTCTCCACCCACAAGAAAGGGTTACACATGATTCAAGGAAAAAGTTCTTTCTTGTGTGTCTGCCCCCAGACTGACGAGACTTGCGGCTATATCTCCTAGGTGGACATGCAGGGAAGTGAGTCACCTCATGGCCTCCACAGGCCCTTGCTAGTAGGAATGGTGGAGTTTTTGAATGGAATGAATGAAAGGTGAGCGAGACTGGATACATAAAGTGTTATAAATGGACTATATAGCCTGCCCACTGGTCGGAGTGGACGTGTCTCTGAGCTTTCCTCTGGATCCAGTGTGGAACTCTACCCTGGGCCCCGAATTCTACCGGAGTAATCCTCTGTGTTCTGCCCGACCCGACCTTCTTCATTAGCCCATTCATGAGCTCCTGCTTAAACAAGCTGCTCCTACAAGCTAGCAGAGTAATCCTCAGTGTTCCTGCCTGACCCGACCTTCTTCTCTAGCCCATTCATGGGCTCCTGCTCCTGCAAACTGCTCCTGCTGTGATTGACCGGCCCATCATCGCCTGGCCTTACTACCCACACATATGCCTGCACACTTAGGCTCCTCAACTGGAGGCCCCCTCCTTGCTGCTGGTTTTTAACTCTTGGAACGGCAACTACTCTACCTCCCACTGCATGACCCGGCTTCTCCCCATACTCTAGGCTGCGGCTTTGGCCTCACTACTGGCCTTAATCATACTGCTACTGCAGCTGAACGGACGTCCCCCTCTCCCTTGGATCTCCTGCTGCTGAATGGATGTATCCACGTCCACACCCGCGGCACCTACTGGAGTCCTCCCCGCCTGCTACCGCTCCAACTACCGGACCTGGCCTGGGCCTACATTCTGACAGCCTTTTCTACCACTGACCCCTGTCTCCCTACCTGATGCCTCACTGCATGCTGCTGAATGCTCCTAGACACCGTCTACCACCGCCTATTCCTGTTGCCTGCACATGACCGCAAACTATGGCTGCTGGCAGTTACTACAGTCCCCAGCTTGGGCCTTCTCTCTACTCCTGCTCACTTCCGAACACCCAGCTCCTCCTGCTCCAGTGTCTCCCGGATGCTTCTGACCCCTCCACCAGACTTATTTCTCCCTCTGGTTGATCTTTTGTTCCAGCCCACCACTACTCTGATGCCTTTCCTCTCTGCAATGCCTCCGGATCCCCCATGCCACCTTTTACCAGATACTACCTTCCTCCCTCATGTGCAGGCGAGCCACGTGGCCTCCTTCGGTTTCACCTCCTGATCATTTTATCTTGCCTGCCTCTCACTACCTCCCCAAGTCGGAGTGAGTAATTTGTGAACCTGCTGCCTTTCTTGGATATGGTTCCTCTGAGCTCGCTCTCTACCTAATTTTCCCCTGGACTCATCTGCATTGATTTCTCCCTGGACA